>NC_051853.1:14043250-14348426 GCF_905115235.1 Hermetia illucens | reverse complement strand
TTTGTACCTTGGTGATGTTGTATGTCCAAAATATCATAAGCTAATGACCTCTGGCTGAAACGTGTGTCCTTAGTTATTTAATTAGATTGATTGAAAATTATCTCTCCGAAGGGATCCATATGATGCAGATGAGTGACATAAAGAGGGCACCTTCATGGTCCTGCGATAATCGATTTTACGGATAATTAGGGTATGTTTACCATCGCCAAACAACATGAAGACATCGAAGTACACTCTAATCTAAGACCATGCGTCATGAAAACGTTGCTGAGGACGGTAGAACTTAACCTTGCTGAACAAAACTTCCATATGAATATGCTCACTAACTGGACGAGGACGATTACAATTAGTATTCTGGTTTAGTGGTCACACAATCATTTTGCAACCGATTATCTAGTACCTAAGGATGATGATTTGCAAAGCTTAAGGCGGGTTGGCCATTGTTTTTAAACCTTTTTTGGATTTTTCCTTTTATTTGATTCTCTAAATAGAAACCTTCAGATAAATCGAAGCAAAATTAAGTAAGATACAGCGGTTTAAGTAACCACATCTTATTCCAAATTGTTCCTAATTTTCAAATTTTAAAGCGTTTTTTCTTTCTTCTCATGTTGCCCCTCACTGACTGCACCGATTCTTTTGAAATTTTGAATTGAATTGACGAGGTAATGCTGGAGAGTTCTTTTTCTTTGAAATTTGTTAATCTATTTTTATTTTCCAATAATAGCAAAATTTTTTTTTGCAAAAATTGGGTTTTTCAGTTCAAAGTGTTCCCCAGCAGCAAAAAAATTAAAATTTTGAAAAACCTTCCCAGAATTCCCTGGGGAAAGCGATTATGTAATGAAAAAATTTTAATTTGTTTTTTATTTCAAATGATCCAGCACCGAGTTATGAAGGGTACCGCTGGGTTCGAATGCTCTGCCGCGATCCGAAAAGTTAAGTTCGAAGTGTGGCGGGTGTATCAAAACCGTTCCGTGTCTCTGTCGGTGTTCTCCTACCGTATAATAGCAAAAATACCTCCTGTGACACGGTCTCAGATTCAATCTGAATAAAGAAAAAGTTTTTGACGAACGATCCCCATTAAACAGGAACCATCACTGTCAGCGGAAGTGACCTGCTCTGAACGAAATGATTTAACACATAGTATTCTTTGTGATCCACGTATCAACGAACGTCTCATCTCTAAAATTTACCGGCATGTCGTCCGTCCTGTCGCTCTCTATGGTTCTGAGTGTTGGCCGACTATAAAAGACAATGAACTGTCTCTTGCGACTGATCACAAAGAGCCGTGAACGGAATAAAGACCGAAGAAAATGAAGAAGATCGCAAGCACCGATGTAGTCTCAGATTGCTGGCCGGAATGATTTGCTCCATCATTTTATATGCGGCACGTGTCTGGAAAGAAGTATAACGTGTCGTGTTTACCCAACACCAAACGAAAAAACCTGCTTGGTGACAGTTATGGTGTGCAGCACTTTCAGAATAACCTCATGCAAAAAATTATTCTGTTAAATCTTTTCTTAAGCGATACATATTTTAAGACAAAATCAGAATGAATCTAACTGAAAAAGATAGAGAATATCACAGGGGGCAAGATAAAGCTCACTGAAAAGGGACAACAACAATGGAATGATTTTCAAAAGCTATCACTGTATCATTTCCCGTATTGAGGAGTGGATTCAGTGGTTACAAAAAGTGTCAGTACCAATTAAGGTTTGATGATTTTTCACTTTGACGTGCCAACCCCGCTGTGAACGGGACAAAGGCTAAAGAAAAAGAAGAAAATTTTCCCTTTTTCCTGAATTTGGTTCCACCTTGAAGACCCAGAGCATGCTAAGCTTACCTGTTCGGGGACTGGAGACCCCGCATTCCCTTAAAATCAACGTGGAACTATGCTCTTCATTGCATGTAATGGGATTCACAGTTCCCAGCTTTCTACAAAATTTCCTATCAATTGGCTGAGGCATGAACCACGACAGGAGTCAACATTTCTGAGATAAATGTGTGACAAGCAGACAGACAGGCGGACGGATAGATAGATAGACAGGCAAAAAGAAACAGACAGACAGCAAACCGATTTTAATAAGGTTTCGTCTTACACAGAACCATAAAAAGAAATACAACGAATTCTATTCAATCTGAAGTTAGAAATTACTACGTGAATTGAGAATGATAGTAATAATTATCGATGGCACAACAATCCAGTTTGGATCTAGAACTTAAAGCATGTTAGAGTACTTCATTCAAAAGAACATTGGGATTACAATCAGGTCCTTAACCGCTACTAATCCGTAGTCTCGAAATAAAGACTTCCCTTGTCAATTTTCCAGCCGTAGACATCCATTTTCAACTAAATTAAATATTTTCGTTTGAAAATTGACCTCCACGCTCTCCTTGTTATAGTTGAGTGATTTTTAGGTAAGACCTGTTCTTACAATGTGGCTTCCGCTGAAGGAACTTTGTAGGAACTTCTTTTTCTTTTGGACGGATCCCATTCATTCTTTAGTGGAGTATAGGGCATTCACACAGCCAGACTTTGTTTCAGTTTCATTGCTAATCACACTTAACGCTGTGCAAGTGATAAGCTCACAGCAGCGAGACAAACACAAGATGAACACAAATACCCATGACGACTGTGATTGAAAGATTAACGCTCTACCCCCTCAATCATCGCGCATTTCAGATGAAAAAAGGCGGATCTTTCATTTTTGACTGCAATTTGATTTATACAAACAATTAAAGCATTTCGGGAACCAATTTTTCATTTCTTCGGTGTTTATTTCTTCTCTACTATTGCTAAAAGGAATAATTGATTTCCGAAACACGGTATTTGTTTGAATAAAGCAAATTGTAACCAAAAAAGGAAGCATACTGAAGTTATAAGGGCTCTAAATATGTTAAACATTTAAGTAGATACGAAGTAATTATAAAAAATATAAAAGTTATAAAGATTTTAGTATGCTTCTCTCAGTGCTGTACCATAGTACGTTTCCGCTAATATCGATTTTGGAAAATGTTTTTCTAAGGATATATCTTTAGTTTACACATTTTTAGAATCAAAGAAAATTGGTTGTTACTAAGCGTGTTAAAATGACCTTTGATTGTTATTATTGCAGCTCCGCATATTTACACTAGTTTATTCTCCGAAATCATCTTTTTTTTTCAACTGAAATATGTTTATTGGGTTTTTCAGATTATTTTCATCAATATACATACATGTAACATTTAAAACCAAATAACCCAGCAAGGTCAAGATTCCAAGAATTTCATTTCATCATATCCATAACCAATAACTAGCCAATATCTAATCAGCATGTTTACATCTATCCAAACATTAATTCCCCCTTCCAATGATGTTTTCATCAGCTGTATCATTCTAAGGTTACTACTATAAACTATAGTTTTGATTACTAGGAAATGTTTTGCTTTATATCGTAAGGTAATTCTGCAGTTTTCTACTACCAAGGGTACGTCACCTTCACTAATTGCATTCTAGTAAATTCTCCGTAAAAAAGATTAGAAAAAAGGTTAATGTGTAGTATTCGCAGAATCCACACTAGTTTAATAGTATTTTTGATATACAAATGGTTCGTCATAATGCAACTCGTTAAGATTTATATGACCCGTTGAATCTATCTTGTTTTGTAGTTGAAAATAATTTTAAGGGGAGCCTCAAAAAATATTCTGCTATTTCCGATACATTTGAATTGTATCTAAATTATTCTTATCTATCTTTTTCAGTATAGTATGCACTTTTCAATGCAATGATGCACGAAACTGCACAAGCCATCCAAAGAAATAATAAAAAAAAATTAATAAAAATATAAGATGGGTTAGGAAATATTGTATTTTTCCTAATGAGTAGGTTACTCTCTAGTAGTTTTTCTAAAGTAGATATAAATTTCTAGATGTTTTTATATTAAATGGTGCTGTAAAATCAGGAGGCTTTTTGGGAAGAAATTATCATTTTCTTCAATTTTCAAGGGATCACCAGTGAAATGTGTATCTATCCAGATTGGTGGAAATATAAATAAAAAGGAAACAGTTTTCATGAATTTACTTTGGTATTAAACAAAACCTTGTTAAAATCACATCAATGGCTATTCGTCTATCTATCTGTCTGTCTGTTTGTCTGTTTGTGATTTTATCAGAAACGATTATACCGATTGACACGAAATTTAGTGGAAATGTGGGAACTGTAAACGCCCACACATACAGTGAGTTACATCCTTTTACATTCATTTTAAGGGGGTCCCCTTATAAGCAAAAGGGGGTTGTAAAATTTTTTCCACCAGCTGTAGTCATGTGGTATATCAAATAAAAAGTTTCTATTACCAGTTTGCGGAGCGGATCTTAGTGTTGACATTTTTTTTGAAAGGCGGGGAGTGCGTGGGCTATAAAGAGGTCATCTTCTTCACAAACTCTATTTTATAGACTACCTAACCGAAAAATCTGAAACAAATCACAAAGCTGCCGTGCTAAATGCATATCCACTACGGGCTGCATACAAATGCAATTGGTCCAGCACTCAAATGTATATACTTCTACAAAAAATACACAAAACCTTTCATACCTGAGTGTCAAGTGTCAAACTTCCGATTTTGGACTGGTTGTCTGTAATTTCATAATTATTGTACAAAATGACTTGATCAAAGTAAAAAAATAAATAAAAGATAAAAGATTGCAGCGTTCCCGCAAGTGGCTACATGTTGGTAGCTCGCTTTTTTATGCGGAAACACAATAAACAATTAAATATGCAGAATAACAGCAAAAAGCGAGTTAACAACATCTGGGTCCCAAAACCGGATGAAACGGAACTTGACAACAATTACCAGGGGTGTAACCATCGTTTCACTTCTCAGGAATATTTAATAAGTCCTGCACAACTGAGGAACCATGCGGGGAGGGGATATTTTCTTCGCAATTAGTGAGGCCTCACCTCTAAAAGACGTCCTGAACCCCACAAAATTAAAACAATTTTCATTTGCGACCTTGACGAGTTGTCTTATTGATAAGCGTAAATGTGTACCAAACGACGAGTTGCATAGATCTAAATTAGCGCAGGATGGGAATTCAATTGGGTTGTTTAGGAGTTCCGGAAAGGGACTTTGTCGAAACGCCCCTGTGGATTGGTTATTTTAGTTGGTTCCCTTCTGGAAGTACCTTGCTAGCTACGGTTGACAATTACATCGGGTAGCTTAGTATGAAGTTGTCCTTCCTTCCAACTGGGTATCTGTACCCAAAGATGTTAAATACACTTCGTATCTACTACTATGGATATGATGGATGCACGGAAATTTTTACTGGTATAGGTTGCATCTTTTATATCCTTTCGGTAGCTTTTCACGAAAAATTCATTTTTTACCTATAGTTTTGCTGAAGGTAATATAGGATGGTGAAGTAACAAAGAGCATAACAAAGGGGATAACACTAGTTGTGGCATAGATCTTGCTCTGATAGTTGAAATTCACCCTACATAGAATCTATATACCCAATGGTAGTGAATTACCACGAAGAGAAATGTTGAATTCTTGCGGAACAGATTCCTTTGGATCTTCCTCAGATTTGAACTGAATTTCTTCGGCAGTTACCTTTGATTATAAGAAATGGGACGACTTGCGTAGTAGAGTGCCAATCAAACTGACTACATTTTTGCCAAGCACTCAATTCTTTCCTTTATTTCAATATGGGGCCTATTCAGAAGTTTTTTCCATTCCATTCTTAAGGTTTTGTGGAAAATAAAATTTTATTAAAATCGGTTCAAATTGATAGACAAGGGGTAGCTTCCTCCAAACTCCAATTTTTAGTTTTAAATGTAAATATATATTTCCGGAGCGACTTACTTACTTAGTTTTATACTGATGAAGGGGATAAGTCGTTCCCGAAATATATATTTACATTCAAAACTAAAAATTGAAGTTTGTCTATCAATTTTGGACTAAAAGTAGCAAGACGAGCGTGGCTGGAAAAGTAGCGGCAACGGTGGATTCGACGATTTAACAGCAAGATTAACTATCACCTAATCCAATTTCTGTCAGGGCATTGTGGTTACAGTAAGTAGCTGCCCCTTTTGCTCTGAATGGGATTGGACACTTGAGAAGCCTGACCTTGGGAAAATATCTGAAAATCAGCATAAGCCCTCGGAACACCGTTGGGGAAGTGCGCAATGAAATCTGTAATCGAAAGGATTTAGAACGAACTTGGTAAAACAGACAGTGCTCGAGGAGGGGAAGGCTTGGTGGCTTAATACCTAGCCTCCTCGCAAAGTGATATTCTACAGCTGTTACGCGGGAAAGAAGAAAGCGGGGGTGACTTTAATGGATGAGAATCCCACAAATTGGCGAGGTAGCCTCTTTCTAAGATTTCCATTTCTAGATAGACACTAAACCGATTTTAATAAAATTTGGTTTAACACAAAACCTTAAAAACGTGATGGCATCTATCTTACATGAAACCATTTTTCGCGAACGGATTGAAATCGATGACGTTTTGTAGATTTTGCTTATATGGCCATGAATAGAGGAAGACGAGACAGGGATTCAGAATTAAGATCAATGTTCACAGTGTAACTTTAATAAATATAATGGAGTCGCGCATGGAGAACACCATATGCCATAGTTATAAAAAGCTCCAACCATAGCCTCCTCTTAAATCAATTTTGACATCGATGGTTTTGGAGCATTGTTACCGTAAGCTCCACATTATTTTTCACCGACTCCACATGCGTTCTACTTTTTACGGATGTAAAAGGTGACGAAAACAGCTTAGGATTTCGTACCAGGACAGAGGCAACTCATCAGATGCTGCTTGAAGTCTGTCCTGGAAGCAGCGTGACCGAAGCGGTCGTCTTTTAATTTTTGATACTTTGATGTCAAGCCCGAAAAGAGATGTTCGTGGACCGAAATAAATGGAAGTAAATTAGTGTCCACTTCGTTCGGTCTGACATTAAGTGCATTCGGAATTAGGACTCCTCAATCCCTAAACAGTTCCAGTTTGGCTATCATCCCTGTATATGAAGCGTTTTTGATGTCAGCGTTCCTTGTATTGAAGTTAACAATGAAACTTTTAACAAACATAAGAGTTTTTACTAAACCATTACTTTGAACTATTCTGCGCTTTATACCTGATAATTCTTGTGGGGACTTCATGATCGCATGGCTAAGGAGGCTTTATTTTTGTAACACGCTTTGTTTGACCTTTTCGAAGGTAATCTTTTCACGAAGGATGTACCTCACCTTGAAAACTTCACTTAACTCTTGGGAGGGCTCAAATTTGGCTATAAAAAGGCCGGATTGAGATTTTATAGGAATCGGGGGATTCGTACTGTGGAGAGCCTTATCTTGTTTGGTCACAAAATATGCAATCGAGCGAACTTTCAGAAGTGGGCACTCTGAAATGAGTTCGGCCATAATTTCTTCGGGATCAGTTTCCCTATGGAGACCGTGGATGATTATGGACTGTGTTCTAAGGGATGGAGGGGTTCTTGCTTTTTAATGAGCAGCATTAGCATGGTTCCCTGTGGGCTCTGATAAAATTAGGGTTCTATCACCCCTCGTGTTTTTTAAGGTCGCCTTTAGGGATTTCAGTAGTTGTGGGAGATTAATATTATATACCGTAATTGGAGGAATTTTCTCCTTTGTGGGTTTTAAGACACTAGCAGTGGAGGCACTGACACTTGGCACTTGGGAAGCAATTACACTTTTAGCACTCCCTTGTTGTTTTTTGGGCTTTTTCCGCTGAGAAACGTTGTGCTTCTTCGATGACTTCAAGGCACATCTTTTGTTCTTCGAGTTCCTCTTTTGGTTAATTTGTAGGCTCCTTCTGCGTTGGATGGGATGACGAAGTCGCTGCTTGGCATGGTTCGCGCAGTGGGGGATAGTCAGCTGGTACTTGCGTTGGCTTGGTCAGGGCAGCAGCGTGCTGTCCCACGTTCATAGCGGGAAAAACTGTCGCCAGCATAGGTTGCAGGGATTTCATTGTGTCCCTAAGTTCGCTGATCGTTTTCATCACCACCTCGATTTGAGTAGGCTGATTCTCATTTTTTCGCAGCACATTATCGTACTTAGCTCGCATTTCGTTGAGTGCGCTGGCCTCCTTAGGCCTTTGTTGATGTTTTTTAGAGTCATTCTCATCGAATTGCATGGGTAACTCCGGCCTCCCGGCATCTTTGGAAACATCATTAATAAGATAGGCATCGTTGGTTGTTTTAAGGCGCTTAGGGCCGCTTTTCTTCTTACTCATTACCTGAAATTACTAAAATCTATTGTTAAAAGACGTTTTCTTAGTTTATGGAAGAAAAAGAAAATTAATTTTCAAAATTAGTCGGCCCAGAGTGCCTAAAACTTGGTTGATGAATCATAGCGTCCGGCGGCAATATAAATCCCTGCTCCTGAAAGCTGGCAGTTGATAGCGGCGGTGAGAATTTTCTCTGGGTAAGCATGAGTGCAGGTTGGTGGCAATCCACTTTCTTTGAACCTGAAAAGAAAAGTATCTCCTGTCCATGCCACTCACAGGCAGAATAAATCTGCTCTTTAGTGCCCAAAGAATCTGATATCTATAGAACTATTGTTGAAATTCGAAAAGGGTGATAGATAGTTTTCTGTACCTAAAAAGAGAGGATTTTCTTTCATTTGTTTACGGTCCTCCCTTAAAATCCAATTTGATACTATCAAAATAACAAAAGTCATGACTCTACGCTTCAAAACTGCCAAGTCAGATTTAGTAGTAATTTTGCTAGTCAGATGTAGATACACAATGCAGACTCAGTATTAATGTATAAATAATACTTTTGCCTTGAGGCTGAAAATTACCGTGGCAAATACAATCTATTCATATCGTCTGAGCTAACGTATCTAAGAAGTGTGCAGACTTAATGAGACAACAAGAACTACTTTCAAACTGTTGATTCAAGGTTTTATTTCTTCTATTTACAAATGAGACAAACCGACATTAGATTCGTTACGAGAATTTAGTTTACTTGACTGTGTATGGTCATAAAGAGTTAGCGTCGGTTTGAATCGATATCTTAACAAGAGTTGAGAAGAATTTTTTGGATCTGAAAGAGATAATTTTCTGTAATAAGTGGATTCGAGAAAAACATGAATGGGGCTGAAGACATGTTTGTAAATGTGGTAATAACAATTATAAATTTTCCATATTGTTCGATAGAATGAATATGTTGACATTCACCTAATTATTTATAGCTCAAAATCTATTCAATTATACAATGTATCTATACCAAGGAAAAGATGGAATTCCTCCTCAGTACTGCGTGTATGTTAAGCTTAACTAGATTTGACCAATTAATCATTTGTCCATCAGGTTTTTTGCGGGCACGTCATGCTGTTCATTCAGATATTCAAAATTTGAAATTGACTAGCTAATTATGGGACCAAATACACTCTAAAGATATGCATTGGAAATATATAGATACGAGTTCCTAAAATATCCGCAACAAAAACCACAGTTTGTCGCAATAGCTTTGTCAAGGTTCTGAAATAGCAAACCTTTTAATTATACCCAAATATTATTCATCGATGTTAGGTTTTCCGATTGAAATGGATTCAAGGGCAATATCGTCTGCAGCCATAAAAGAGTTCACTGCGTAAAAAATCAGGGAGGTCATGTCACAAAGAATTGCAAAATGTCAAAAAGATACTTTTTGGGTTTTTTTTTTGTAAATTGAAATATTTTTTGGATAAAAAACTATGTCAACCAAATAAAATATCATTTTCACACGAAATTAGAAACTTGTAGCCAATCACGCCAACATGATGCTAATTTGTAATCTGCAACACACGCCTGGTATGACTTACCAGATTATCATTCAAAAAAAACCTTGTCTAATTTATTCAATCTCGTTTCGTGTTCAGATGAATTATTAAAACTAGACGTGATCGGATTAAGTAGATTTAGCGCATTGGAAACGGACATACATACACAGGAAACATGATAAAATTCCGATATAAACGAAAGGACCAACAACCCGCACAGACCTCCAACAATGTCACGTCAACTAACTCTACGCAAATCACGACCACCCCCGCTCAAAGTTCGGCTCAGCTATCTTCTGTAGTTCATGGTAGTCTTAAGCGAAGTACAAATAGTTCTAAGAAAGATACAGAAAACAAGTTTTATAATCATGAGTACAAATCTGCAACACTTTCACGAAATGATATTGTGGATATGTCGAGACGAGTCATACAAAAGGAGCAACAGGATTGCATCAATGCTGTGGTTGTAAGTTTTATTTATGGAAATGAGAGGCTGTTGTAGCGTGCATAGATTCAAAAGCTCTTATATCAAATGATAGATTTTATTCTTCATAATTAAACTAATCTATTTCCCTCACTTTATCACAGGAACTATTTCAGCAGCTCCAAACCAGTTCAGAGCCAGCATTATGTCCTGAACCATTGCGGCGAGCGTTAGCTAGCGGTCCGTTAGCTGGTCGACGATTTCCTCTTGGGTGCCTAGGTGACGCTGCAGAATGCTTTGAACTTCTTCTGCACAGGGTCCATTCGCATCTTTCATCAGACGATGGAGATTCCTGTGAGACAGCAACGTGTGTTGCTCATCGACGTTTCGCAATGCGTGTCATTGAACAAAGCGTCTGTAAATGTGGTGCCAATTCTGAACAACTGCCATTCACTCAGGTAAGTTAAAAGTCAGTATTTATTAACCTGAAGTCTTGTGGTTGGGACCCTCGTGCTAAGTTTTGCTGGTAGTGAATATTGGTTGCTTGAAACCGTGACTAATATTCTCGTGTACAATGAACGAATTCAAAAGACTTAAGCGACAAACTTTTTTCATGATCGCTGTTTATTCGGAAAATTGCAATAGTTAAAAGTAAGAAAGTTGAGGTAAATGACAAATTATGTGGTAATACATTAATTTGGAACGTATAATGACAATAGGATCTATATTTCAAGCGAATTCAATTACTCCCGCTGCATCACAATCTCCTGCCCCTGACTGGAGTCATGACACAAAATCTTTCTTATGATGTAATTTCAATTTCGTATTTTTGAAGTATTAACGTTTAAAATAACACTCCGCCTTGCAAAAAAAGAAAAAGATACGAGAGTTGATCTTGTGCAACACTCCTCAGAAAATTCGATGATGATGATGAGTTCATCATAAATTAAATGATAAACAACTGGGGGCCGCCTGACGGTATATAGCTTTCACTTGCTGTCGGCAAGAAGAAAATAAATTAAGCAAATAAGAAAATGGAAAAAAGGAACCGGTCCACTCACACCTATATCAATTTGAGTAAAATATTTGGGAGTCGTAAAAAATCCGAGCGAAAAGAAGTTATAGGTGGCAATGAGAAAGCAAATTTCATTTTTTGAGGTCAGAGGTTAGTGTCTACGACAAAGATGAATAACGTGTTTGTTTACGATTTCAAGGTGCATGTGGAGATTTCTTTTTATGGTATGCGATATCTATGCAGATTAATACATTTCCTCTGCCATTAATGACGATGATTTTGTCTTCTCTTTAGCTCTTTCTTTCTTAAATCCATGTCTTTCTCAACACCTATGTCACTGCGAATCACAACACAGATTTCGAAGATGCAAATAACATTCAGTGATAATTCGAAAAAACTAGATTACATGAATTCGTATTTGTCTAAATATCTCATTGTCTATTCATTTTGGGAATAAAATGAAAAAGATACAAGCAAGTATCTTCACAACTGATGCGATACACATGCATTTAGCGGAAATTTATAACACTTTTTAAAGGCAGTAGTCTTGAAGCTTCATATATACATCCGGAAACAATTCACTTGACATTGCCGCTAGTTCTATTGTTTAATTGGTATAAAAAACTCTGCCAGTTTATTGTCCGTCTGAACGCATTAGTTTTTGGATAAAACTTTTTTTTTTCAATTTTTCACAGACAATATAACAATACCAAATTTATAAAACAGTTTCCTCAGGAGATATTATGCGTTCAAGCACTTTTCCGGAAATTCAAACTTTTCTTAGCTCCATGGAAGCATAAATTCAATTAATTGTATCCGTGAAATGGATACTGATATTGTATCTAAATTGAAATTTCCAAAATTATGGTAGACGGTTCGTATATACTAAGGGGGATCTGGATGAATAAAGTTTTCTGGATCTCTTATCATTCATTCAACTAAATCTTGCATTTCCTTATGGTTTTCCATTACCATAATCTTATTATCGTGATTGCACCGTAATTCATCTTCTTTTGTCATTACACGAGTGAAGATAAGTTAGTTTGTGTCACAACAAGAGGACATCTTGGCACATATTGAGTAACGATCAATCAGATTTTAAGCAAACTGGAAAATTATCCGTTGTAAATGGACTATGGCTAGGGGGCATACCACTCGCCTTTTGCCCACAATTTTGGCCTCTTCCGATAAATCTTTTGGCATAAACTTCTCAGGGTTTGGAGGTATCGATAACGATTGATTATGGGAGGAACTCATGATAGATGGCACCCTTTGAGTCGAAAAAAAACAGTGAGCATCATTTTAACAGTCGATCTCACCTAGTGAGCTCGTTTTGGCCTTGGTGAATTTTTTGAATTCCAACTGGGGCGAACCATATATACCATAAGCCACATATAATGATGGGTTTCAAGAAGTTTCCATTAGCATTGGCCATTTCCAAGAGCTCCTCTGTCGTCAGTCGTGGAATGAACTGAACATCTTCAATTTTTGGGTCAAAATCTCCAGAAATGACCAAAATGAGATGTTGCACTCGTCTGCCACCTCTAAAGTCGTCAAACGACGATTGGAATAAACAGAGGCGTTTACTTTGGCCACATGAAAGTCAACAATTGAGGTTGAAGGCCTTCCTGAAGGAGGGTCATCTTAAGTTGATATTCTGACTTCCTTGAACCGTTTAAACCACTCGTGACACCATGAACGACTAATCGCTACTTCATTCATGCCAATGACAAAAAATGCAGAGCAACAAAACAAAGTAGAGATTACTCTAAAAGTTCCCGCTAAAAAATAAGCTCCGAACCAGCTGTCAACGTTAAAGCAAAGCCGCGCATTTTGAAAAGTCCTGGAATTTTTTGATCAGACCTCGTATATCTGGAGAAAATAATAGGACTCAGTCTAGTACTCCACCGGTTTTAGGACTTGGGACAGAAAGCATGATCGATTCTGCTGCTTCCCACCGAATTTCTTCGCAGTAAGTATCACCGTTTCTGCGAAAAGCGATGTGATGTGATAGACAGGCAGACAGCCAAGCGGGCAATGACAGATTTCAATAAGGTATCGTTTTTCTATTTGATCCAAATATCACTTGCAATAGCTGTTCTTCCGTCATTTCCATTAAATTGAAGGAGTTTACCAATTTCTTTACTTGTCATGTCCTCCGATCCTTAATTTTTGGTAGGGAAAGTGCAAGAAATCTTTGTTAACCACTTTTGTGAAAGGAGTTTTTCAATAAGTATTGATGCAGCTTGGTTTTAACTTCATTAGTGGAGGCCACGGTTTGGACTTGAATTTCTGTTAAAGTTAAAATCAGCTCCACTAGCAACCTATCTATAATATGATTCATTGGCCCCATTCTTTTTGGATAGAAACAGGAAATACATTTAGGCACAAAGTGTAGGGCTCCTGTCTCGGACAAAGTTCTAGATAAAACACCCCCCTGTTGTGTCTACCACACTAACCTGGAACCTTTTCGCACATCACTGCTGGGCAGGCCCCTTCAATGTAGGAACACACATCCGATGATTCAGGCCCCTCAGCTACCCTGCCATTGGCATTATTCATCCCCCTCTTTTTCGCCTTAAGAGTTCCTTGAGTGATATGTTCGACTAGGATCCACGTGTCCTCGCTCTGCATCATGGCCACAATTATGGTACTCGCAGGAATTTGACATGCCGATGGCGCAGAAGAAATAAGTATGGCAGGTATCATTTACCACATGCTTGCAATAAACGCAGCCCAGCGACCGTGTTTTCCCAATTGTCTGTAGGTAAGACTGCAAATATCCGTGTTCGCGCTGAGTGATTAGGTTAGGGGATAGTCAATTTCAACATAATGTTGGTCTGCCCCTCAATTCTCTTTTCCACGATTGCTGCCATGCACTGAGAGTGTGGGCTTGGTCTTTACAAGCGACGGCTTTTCTAAGGTATATAGACTTCCGTATGCATCATGGAAATCGATCGGAGTAACTTCTGGCTCTGAGGTGGTACAATAGACGGACGCATCTCACAGAGCTCCTCGTAGTTGTACTTGAACTGGACACTTACGTTACATCTTCTTATTCTTCATAAAGAAGAACGAACGCAATCGCACTTTTCAGTAAACGGCGCCTGCTGGATAAAGGGCCTCCGTCTCTGGCCATCAGGCGCTAACATTCTAGCTGCGCCTTTATCTGTGGTGTTGCGAATCTGTTTAAAGTAGCTCACACACTCACCAGAGTTATTTCACCGCTTGCTTTGACAAGGCCATGATTTGACCAACGTAAATAGGGAGGACTATGGTAACCTGGTCAGTACGACCACTTCAGTTTGCTCCAGAACTAGATAGATTCCATACTCAGTCATCCATCTGTGGACTCGTGGCATTATAATTCCCGGTGTCCGGGTATCTGACCAGATGCTATTTGTTAGGTATCTCGAGAGGTAGAAGGCTATCGTATGGGGCGTTCAAAAAATTTGGACCAAGAATAGATTCCTCAGCTGCCTCCATCCTTCACTCTCCTTCCCGGTTCTCGTAGATGCCAATTTTTTCGAAATTCTAGTAATAATTTCTTCTGAATTAACTTCAGTTTGGTCCACATTTTTTTGAAACACAATCTGATTTTTAAACGCGTCGAATATTCCGTAACCGCATGGCGCGGAACAGTAGATAAGTAGTGTAGCGTTCTCGGAAACTCCTGGAGAGAGCGAAAATGCATTCCGTTGAATTGTGAACGTTGGCATATAGGCGTGATGGTCGCGCTACGATCCGTTTAAGAAATATTGGCCATCATATATATATCGGAAAAATAATATATTTCTTTTTAGTACACCTAATATCATCGGCTTCACCTTTGTTTGCTTGGAAGATCGACTCAGAATCTCTGTTAAGTTTATCAAAATTGTTGGGGTCTTAGCTCCTACCTAACTAGAACTAATCGGGACGCTCCCTTGATGCACATACTCCAATCAAACGCATAATGCATTTCCCGTTTCTTCCAGCGATTTATTAGGTACCTAAGAGCTCTGACACTGTGTCCAATTGAATTTTCTTCCTTTTATAGGGCGCACTGCTCTCTAGCCTGTCGAGAGTTAATTGGAGGCGGGGTTCTCTAGGGCCTCTGATTATTAAATTGAAGAATGGCGGACCTGTACCTCAGAGTTTGCCTACTCATTTGGGGTTGTCTAAACAAGAAAGTAACCTTTCAGTAAATGGGTCTATTGTGCCAGTAATCTTTCACCACCAACTTCGGAGGACAGGAAGGGTCCTTAAGGTAATTTCATCTAACGAGTATCGTGTCATTTTAACATGGTCTCTAGATTGGACAGGCGAGGATAAGCGCCTTATAACAAATAAGAGTCTGCTGAGGCCGCACTTTATGAAGGATGTCCATCACCCAGCATTGTTGCTTGAAACGAAATCTATCTGAATTTGTACCGAGTACTCGACTTGTCAATTCTGTTTTTTGCCTGCTTGACACCAAAACTCTCAGAAGTCCAAACTCGCCTTCCTGTTGTATGGTTTTATCAAGCATTTCTGTGGCAAATAAGAGCGTGGCAAAATTGTTATAATTGAATCATCCATCCAACACAGGATTCATACAACGGCGCCAACCGCCGAGAATCGGATTGAAGAAATATCTTCCATGAATGCTCTTGGAGTCTGTTCTCTCAGAGGATTATGGTGATGTCTGGGCTAAAGAATAACCTTTGATTGCGAGATTTCGTGGCAAAGAACCATTTCAAATGAGTCCTTTGCTAGTGGTTAGTTTTATTCAACTTGCAATCGTAACAGTGATATCTCCTCCATCCACCTACAAAGAGTCAGAAAAAGTGCTGTGAAGAAGCATGTGTCCCTTTGAATGGTTGGCAATAGGACTCTCCGCAGGGCTTTGGCGAATTTCACCACCCCAACGGAGTGCTCCTAATTCCTCTACAATCTTCTCAAAGTTCCCCAGGAACGTTTGCATTCTCTGCCAAATTGGATGCCACAGATCCAATTCTGATATTGGATCACGGACGCGCAAGGAAGGCTGATTTCAAATCTCCGCAGTTTACGGTACCGGTAGTGTCCCCAATACTAGTCTCAACGCTTTGTTTCTCAACAGCATATGTGCATACTGTCAAAAATTGCTAGCGAAAGGTGGGGTTTATGAATACACTCGATGCATCCTCTGCTCTTTGCGCCTGCGTCTTGAATACGGACTGACCTCACCATTATGACCTTTGGCTGTAGAAAAAGGTTTATGATTGGTCTCTGGAATGTGCGCATGGTACTTGAGAATGGTATTGAAGGCCCCCCAAATGTTCCCTTTCTCTAACTTAAACGAAAATTGCACCTACATAAGGGGTAGACTGGGATTCACTCTAGTAGAGGACATTTGTTTGTCGAAATATCTGAACAATAAGCTATATTTTAGGTAACAACAGAAAAATTGAATTGGTCCCCATACATGTAAAAGGAGGGTGTAAAAAATTTTTTCACCAAATATAGTCGTGTGGGATATCAAATGAAAGGTCTCGATTAGTACTTTTCGAAGCCGGTCTTAGTTTTGAGATTTGTTAAAAAGGCGGGGAGTGGGAGGGCGGAAATTGATGATTTCCTTAACGAACCCATTCTCAGAAACTACCCAACCGAAAAATCTGAAAAAATTCATGAAGCTCCCTCTGTATGGTGCCCAGGCCTCAAAATACTCTCCCTATCGGTATCTGTTCAAATTAAGTTAATAATAGTATATTGTCATATTTTTGGGAAAATTGAGTAAAACCCCCTTAAGTTTATCCCAGAGTTATAAAAGTTGGTTGTAGTATAAAATATAATATGAAGCATATTATCCCCAAGTTTCATCAAAATCATACTATTACTAACAAAGTTACAGTAGCTCAAAGTTGACTTTACCGTGTAAATTTACTGCAACTAAATATCAAAATCACACTGAAGTGGGTAGTCAAACATGCTAAATGCAAATACATAACGGGCTACGTACAAATGGGATAGTTCTACACTTAAATATACTCACAGAAGAAGCAAACAAAACCTTTCATACCTGAAGCGCCCAGCTTCCAGATTCCCGACTTGTTTTATCTTTTCCAATTTTGCAGAGTCATTCATTGATTCTACTGAGCATACCGAAAATTCAAGTGAAAGTATTAGTCTAGACGGACCACCAGAAATCTATTGACGTATTTTCCTCTTCGTTGTTTATCTATTCAAGTCAATCAAATAATAATTAGGCTTTCTCGATATATTTAACATGATTCAGGGAAATGTATGTAGAGCTGTGTAAAACTTTTAAATTCCGAAAATTCGCCGAATCATCATGGATTATTTCATAAATATGGAAATTTCATTGAAAGCTTAATTCTAAGGTAATGAAGATTAATAACAATAAGAAATCCTAATGGAAAACAATTCAATTTTGATAAAATAGATTGTGAGTGAGCGGCCGATTTCTCTACAGATATTTGAAATTAACTTTCAGACATGAGGTTCAGTTTTAGGTTTTTGAGGAAAAGGTGATAATGACAATTACAATTTATGGTTGAAATAGTATTTAGTGCGAATATGAAAAAGATATGATCATTTGGATGATGAAAAAGAATTCATATCCATTCATAAAAGCACCCCGTTGAATTATCAATGAAATGCTCATTCAAAGTATGAAAATTTTTTCATTTTAAAGAGAAATTTGAAAATGTTTTCATTTTAAAATGGAATTTCAAGATATTTTCACTTTTAACTAAAAATATAACTATTTCCAAGAATAAATATCATTTTATTTTATATTGTTTTGTTATCTAATGTAAAATAAAAATTCAAAATTTAATTCAGAATGAATATTCGGAAGTATTCTTAATTTAAAATAAAAGTATTATTTTAATATATTTTTACTTCAAATATATATTACTTTGAAAATTTGTCCTAAAAAAGCCCTCTAGAATTCATTGTCTGAAAATTAAAAAAATCATTTTTATTTTAAAATAAAATTTGAAGGTAATTTAATGTAATCTAAAGCCTAAAAATAATTTTTAAAATTTAACTTTAGAGTTTTCTTATTCAAAAAAATAAAAAATTAAAATTAATTTTATTTAAGAAGAAATGTAAAAATATTTTTATTTCAATTATTTAGGAATTCATCATAGAAAAACAAAACACTCCTTCATACAAATATAATATATATTTGAAGATAGCTTTTTCAAATATATCTATTGTAGTTTTCCTATGCTACAAATAGAGGGGAATCAAATCACATGGTTGCTATTATATTTCTAAAAATAAGACTTGAAAGTTTTATGATCACCAGTTCCATCGTTGTTCTTTTTTTATACTACTACTTTATAATTAAAAGAAAGATGAATCCAAGAATATGAGGCTGAATAGCGTTTAGCTTTCAATACTTCAGTTTTGTTGATTATTACCACGAATTATACAGTCATTCCTCCATTAATGCAATTGTCTTGAAATTTTACATATTTTTTGTTATAACGAATTTTATTTAATCTTTTATTGACATCCTGACTCGAAAATTGAATTGTTTCCATCCAAATATAGAACTAATTTGAATATTGACATAGCTCTATTGATTGCCAAGAGTAACATCTATTCTAACTGAATATCAATCCAAAAACTATCTTTGCCCGATTTTGCAAAATTTCTATGGTTCGAAAAG
Source organism: Hermetia illucens (assembly GCF_905115235.1). Lineage (NCBI taxonomy): Eukaryota > Metazoa > Arthropoda > Insecta > Diptera > Stratiomyidae > Hermetia > Hermetia illucens. The sequence continues at coordinate 14,329,572 of NC_051853.1, read as the reverse complement.
CCTAGTGCACGCTTAGATAGATCAACACCTGCTGAACCAAATCCCTGAATACATGTATGTATGTATATTTTGGAATAACATAAATTCTAGGTTTTATCTTCTAGATGATTCTGAATAGATCTTAGATATTCTCGTTTCAAAACCATCTTCTTTGAATTTACGATGATTATTTATCGAAAGAAGTTGGTGTTTGCCTAATAAAAATATTGCACACTTATAACATAAAATCTGATTTGTTCTTGTTAACGACTTCTTCAGATACATCTAATTTGCATTAATGCAAAATGATATTTTCTTCTGGAATATGCTAGCTTTCTAATGCAAAACAGAATAAATATTCACACATTGAAGCTTTCATTTTCGATCTTATTCGTATGGAACTCGTTTGAGTTTGAAAGCCGTACTAGAATGATAATTATGACTTAATGCTAAAGATTAATGGGTGAAGATACTCTCACAATATAGACTAAACACGCGAATTTATAATAGATTTAATTAAGAGCTGTTTTGGAATGAGAGTGATGATTTCTACAAATGCTAATTTATGTTGCATTTATGATGACTTTTCTCTAGAAGATACAATTTAATAAACTAGTCATAGTAGAGTGAAATATCTATTGTATACGCCCAACTATGATTTTCTGGATACAAAGGGTTGGTCATTTGGAGACACAAATGACAGGATCGTCATTATAGATTTACTGTTGATGCAATGTGGTCATCATGGTTTAATTCTTCCACTGATGCTTCCTTTTAATGATATTATCGATTTTTTTATATAGTCTTCCAGTTTATCTTTCAAGGTTCTTATTTTCTATCAACAATCTAGTAGAAAAAAAGATTCAAATGAACTTTCCTTTTCCGCAAAATCTAAAAATAGAAAATGATTGATAATAATTATGCAATTATGAATGCATCAATCTTAAATTTTGAACTTCCTAAATAGATTAAAGTTATTCAGGCGTCAATCTATAAATGTTTGCTATAAAAATATTGTGATTTTAGTAATTTGATACTTGAGATTTTATGCTAACTACCCAAAAATAATCCATATATTACTCAATGCTGACCTCCTTGTCGTCTATTTTGGTTGAGTCTATTATAATTTAAATTTTCTGCCAGATAAAATCAAACTACCAAAAACGCACGATACAAACACAGACTATCTAAATCTAACTGAAATTAAACACCACGCAATCTTCCAATTATGGTATTTTCCATTTCTAAGTTCAGATTTCCGCAATAATCTCGAAATAGAATATTTCGATTTTTTCTAATTTTCGATTAATTTCTCAATTAAAATCATACATATGAGACAATACAGTTCAACAAAAAAAAAAAAAACGACCGGAAACATAAATTCACCAACTAGAAATTTTTTGGATCTACCAATCATAACCATATTTGGAAAGAGTGGAGACACGTCCTCCTACATGTTTGCTGAAATTCGAGGAGAGTGGTAAATTATTACTTTAGTAAAATTGAAATTGACTATTGCCCGAATAGATATATTTATGTAGATACTCCTGAGGAACAGATGCGTTCATTCACTCCGTATTTTTGCAATGATCTAATCGTGATGACTTGGGGGTCGATTTTTGTCTCTCAAGCAGGTTGAACACGCGCTTTATTAGTTCAATAAAAGTGGGAGAAATGTTGGCGAAATTAATTCAATGCGAAGAAAGTTCCTTTTTTTATTTAGTGACAAAAAGAATTTATTGAAGAATTTTTCAATTTTGTTTTGGCATGGGTTATTCTTCGGCGCCAAAAGAACTATCTTTCGCATTTCTTACATTTCTTATTTTGGAAGTTTGAAATGCTCTGATTTTGGGAAATGTGAAAAATTCGAAAATATTTTGAATAAAAATTATGCGTAGAAATTTACATTTATCGTCTTGGATATTCAGAAAGTCGTTGGAAGAGCCTAAATTAGACAAATTCATTTGCAATGTTTCTTCTGTGTTCCAAAGTCCTCTTGCCTCTACTATTAACGACTGCTTTAGGATGATAAAAGAATATATACTACCTCAGTCCAGGATAAAACCGTAAATCGTCCGTGTTTTTATGGTTTTGTTGTCTATCTGTCTGCCTGTCACACACATTTTTTCTTGGAAGCGTTTATAGCGATTGACACCAAATTGTGAACATTCCCGCATAGAGTGAGGTACATCATTCTACATGGAATTTAAGGGAGAGTCCCCATACATTTTTTTCACCAAATATAGTCATGTGGGGTCTCAAATCAAAGGTCCCGGTTAGTACTTTCTGAAGCCGGTCTCAGTTTTGACATTTGTTGGGAAGGTGGGGGGTGTAGTAGAAAGTGATCATTTTTTTTCAAGAACCGAAAAATCTGCAAAAATCAAAAAGGTGCCACTGCATGTTGCCTAGTCTCAGAAATACCTTCCATATCGATATCTATTGACATAAAGTAAATAATAGTATTAGTTCATCCTAGAATCATTTGGTGGAAACCGAACTATTACTGACAAAGTTATAATAGGTCAAAGTTCATATCTGAAGCGTTCAGTCTGACTTTTTCGAACTTTTTATCGCTAATAGTGTAAACAAAATGAAAGAAAATTTCTCTCCAATTGGGCCGACCCCCATTAAGTGGATGGATGGGCTCCATAAATTCTAGCACAAAAATGCAAATACTACTTTCCTACTCTCAATGATCAACTTCGAAAATAGACATTTGGGGGCAGTAACAGATCAATGGATGCTTTAGGGGAACTCGTCCATTTCCTCCAGTTCGTGAATCTAGGCAACAATTGGCTGCGAAGAGTCATTTGAATGCTTTGATCGTTTCTGTACTCCATGCTGATGCACATGCTCGGCATATCGTAGTTAGTCACCTGCCTTATTAAATAGTTCTTATACGATAGCACAACTTTGCACTGAAGTAGCAGATTGGCTCATCCCTTACTGGTACCAGTGTTTGGGTTAGTGAAACAACGAATGAAATGATACGTTCAATTCTACCACCATGCCTTTCAGATGCTATTAAAGATCGGTTTTTCCTACCGAATTTCGGCAAAGGATTGGTATATACTATACGTAACCTCTCTCACTAGGAAACGATAAAGTGGCTGCTGTTATTACCAACGAAAGCAATTGGATATGTTTAGCATCTAACTTGTAGATTGAATATCGAAAGCCATATCAATCATTTGCCTCAGAAGAAAACTGAGAAGTTGAGTCTGTATATCGAAGTTAGTGGGAAACGACCAAAAGTGCGACAGGACCATTCAAAACCCCTCAGTTCCACTGGATCAAACCTAGATGAGCCGGGGCCCCAAAACGGTACGAAGGATAAAGAAGAAGAAGAAAATCTCGCTTTGCTTCCTGGATTATATTCATATATATCGGCAGTGCCTACCCCTACTTAAGGAGTTGTTTAGGATATTCGGGATCCTAAGTCCACATCCACTTGATGGTGGACCGGACTAAATGAGGAGCAACTTATTCCCACGTTTTATAGTCCATGGATCCCTAGTTTGGAGCATGGTACCCGAAGCATTAAAAACTTAAAAAACCAAAAAATGACTGTTGGTTTCCTCCAGGGCAGAGGCAACTCATCAGACGCTACCTCACCTCTGCCCTGGGAGCAGCGTGACCGAAAGTGCCAACAGGTGGAAAAACGCTCCCTTTTATCATCGCAAAAATACAAGGTTGCGAATTATATTGGACTAAAACGCTAGTTGTTTTAGTCTAAGCTAGGAGGATATCTAAGTCGAGCCTCCAGCCGATCCGCCTGCGTAGGCAGCAGATCTAACACTATTATATTCTGTCAGTTTAGCTTTCGTAATATTGCCCATTACTTAGAATACTGGTCTCAGCTCCGCTCAAAAAGCTTTCTAAATAGAAATCTTCTTTTAAACGCCGTGCCACCACGGGATATCTGGTAATCTCATCATCCGTCAATCGGTGTAAGTAAAAGATATGGTCGTTAAGAGGTACTCTTGTGTCGGTTGTATCTTTACCATTGTCTGTTTGTGGATGTACCAGTGGTAGTTCGTTTTCTCATCCTTGAATAGTATAGTCACTGCGTATTTTCCGTCAGGTCCGCGGATCAGTGAAGTCTGGTATAGAATTTGACACTAATTTGCGGATGCTGCATCCTTGTCCCGATTATCTGTAACGAAGAATCGCTGGAGAACGTTCTGGAAGTCGACCGTTGATATATATGATGAGTCTGTCCTGATCTCAGTTTAGGAGACCAGTTAGGCGAACTATTTGCTGGTTTAATCGCTTCTTGCCTCTTCACACTTTTCGTCTGCCGAGTTATCAACTCTTGAACAGTTATCTCATCTTGCTTACAAATTTCTTCCCCCTGTTTCGTACCTTCTCGCATGGCCTCCTCTTGCCATTTTACTCCTTCACTTATGACGTCTTCTCTATGGTCTTCTGCTGTTCCTCGGTAGTGATGATCCTGCTGTTTAGTTACTTCCTGCCTCATCACTTCTTGCGATTTTTGAATATCCTGACTAGTAATCTCATGCAGCATGCATGCAACTTCCTCCTGTCATTTTTCAGCTTCTCGGAAGGGATCCGCTTTATAATCTCACTGACGTTTTTATGCCGAAATACTTTTCATCTTGCGGCTCTACAGTTCCTTCTTGGCTCTTCATAGCTCCCCTAAGGACATCCTCCAAATACTCTGAACCTTCCGTTTACTGCTCTGCTACTTCTAGAATGCCCTTTTGTTCTACCGTCACCTCCAACTTCCTTGTAAATTTCTTTATCTTTTCGTTCGATTTTTTTGAACTCTTTTTCAATTGTTCATCATATGTCTGGAGTGCTTTCACGATTTCCTTCTTTCCTTCGTTTTGTTCTTTTACTGCTTCGGTAATTTTTGCTAACCTCTCGTCTTGGTGTGCATCCGCTTCTTCCCGTCTTCTGATTTCTTCTATAAATTTTGCCTGTTTTTCGTTTTGTCGTGCTTCTTTTCCCTCTTGTCATTTTCTAGATTCTTCTTATTGCTTCCTAGTCAATTCTTCCGTCAATTTTTCCTGTGTTTTGGAGATACCTTGCATTAGAGTTGCAATAATGTTATCATTTATTGCGAACGTTCCAGCTGCTTCCTCTCAACAGACGGTGTAGGCTCACATTGGATATCACCTTCCTCGACTTTAATATCTTGCGACTCCGAAGCTTCGCGAAGTCTCTTCTGTAGTTCTGTTTAATTCCCTTCGTAGGAAGCTCAAACACTAACAGCTCCCTTTTCAGCTGCTTTACTTTGAAGCCCTAGAATTTCACCATTCTGGTTTACACAATCCCAGCGCTGCCACCAATTGTTACGTTACTTGCTTTGCGTAGCTGGTACAATTCGAGGCGTATTTACAACCAACGCTATCTGTACTAATTCTAGAACTAGACTGACTCCGAGGGCTGTCCTCCGGCCGGTTTATACCCCGCGAAACATTCCAGAAAAGCATGCAAACATTTTACTAGAAAACTATTATACTTTGCGCATTTGACAATCTCCTTACTGGCATTAGAGTCATCTATTAATAACTATTCTCACTAAATATTCGCCCTACTGTTATAAAATTTAAGTATTCAGGCTAATTGTCATTACTACCATTTATATTGACGTCACACATAATTTTCCCAAAGTGATTTTCATCACAATACATTATAAAAATCGACGAAGTAACTTTTTCGTTTTACAAAATCAAGCGTATCTTAACAACTAATGACATTTATGATGTGAAATTTGACAAAGATGGCAGGCACAGTGCTACCAACTCAATGTAAGAAAATAGAAGCGATACCATTGGTGGGAAATTTAAATCTTATTTTTGGGACGTACCGGAAACATTTCATACATTGAAAATAAGGATGAAGTTTGTATGTAAAAATCATCAACAACTTTATTTTTCGGACTTGCGAATGACGCTAAGAGAGGTTCAGCATAAACTTCGGTCAATATTCCTTTTCAATGGTACGCGAGTTTTTGGAACAACTTGTTAGCTCATATTGACGCCTTTTCCTATAATTAATTCCGAAATTATATTAAGTGTGGTTTTATTTCAAGAAATGTTATCTTGTTCTGCTTTGATCTCGTCCTGTTCGTATCTGAACTGCTTTGCAAGGAGAGGATCTCTCACCAAGTACGGGTTATCGACTTGAAATCAACCAAGCGTATCTTATCTGTTCTCAGACTCAATTGACATGTTTAACAAACAGTGCAGCAAGCGTCAGCACAAAATTGACAATTGTGCATTCAAATAGGCCACAATGAAAAGTATCTGAAGATTTTCCATAAGACCTGTTGAGCTAATAACGCACCGATTATCTTTTCACTCACAACATTTCTCAGCAGTATCTTGCGTAAAAAATCTCTTAAGTTCCAAATGTTTACCTCCATTACCACCATGAAAAGGTGCTAACAAGGCGAAAATGAAATTGAAGGGTCAAAACACCATCACCGAGTCAAAAACGGGGTCGCCAATTTCATTCCGAGAACATTGTTGTCACAGAATCGCTGTACCACGCTCAAATAATAACTTTTACTTATACCACGGCACCGTCTTATCGATGGAAAATCATCTTCCGTGACACGTTCTTCAGTTGTAGTTGCAATGGAAATCATGATAATGACAATAATGATTGCTCAACTCCCAACTCCGTTAACATGCTATTCATCAATTGCTGGGGGATTTGACGTCAATTGCTGGAGATGCAGTACAACCGGGAGTGTTGTTTCTATCACAATGCAAGCGTCGACTTAGTATCTTTTCTGCTAATAGAGCTAAGTTTTCCGTGGTTTCTTGTTCTTGGCTTGATCATTTGCAAGTGCCAGGTTGTCTTTGCTGTGGTTTGGGTTCAAATCTTCCAATGGTAAACCTGTTCTGTGCTGTGCAGATGGGGAATTGCGGTCATTCATGCATTCGATATATTCGATCGTACAAATTTACAACTGAAGAAAACCTGTATCTTGTATGACTTTTTCCAATAAATAATTTATGCAACCAGTTTTTTACGGGAAGTTGAGGGGGTAGTGTAGGCTAATTGGTCAAATGTATTGGGTTTGGGACAAATTGATTTGATGGAAAATGAATTATATGTTTGTGGTTTGTAGATTGTTTTTTAAATCTGTATGAGAATGTGACGAATATTTAGATATTTATATCTAATTCAAGGATGCCTAAATTCCTAAAGTAAATGTCAGGCCTTTTTTGACCCCCATGACCGACCCCTGCTTTGTTAAATTGGAGAGTCGTTGGCTGGCAATTAAAAGCTCAAACCACGCTGACCAATCAATTTTCTTAATAAAAAACTATAAAAGTCAAATTAATAATAGTTTTTCACTTTCCGAAAACAGAGATATCATAGACCCACGTTCAGTGTAAAAGTCGAACATTACTCTTAAAAACGCTGGAAAAAAATGAGACAATAAAACCATTTCGGCGCCTCCGGTTTGATTTCGGTATTAATAAGATTCGATGAGCTTTCACCTGTGGATCAAGATTCTCACATGGCGGTTCGGATGCTATCAATTAAGTAGCTCGCATGCAAGCCCATTTGTGTCCAAACAAAAAAACCACAACCTGATACTGTATTTCCTCTCTATATATAGACCCCAAAGAAATTTTCATCCCAATTAGTAATTTGCTTTCATTTTCTCACAGAATTTTTCTTTTACTTTCATTACTTTCAGATGGTCCACTACGTCTCAGCATCAGCCCTGACATCTCAAAATAATTTGGCCATCCAAAATCATCAACAATTGAGTTTTGGACAACTTTTACGATCGGCTGGAAACATGGGCGACATTCGTGATTGTCCCGTAAGTATATGATCAATCTGTATCTAAATATCTAGTAATTTTTCACGGAGCACACCTCAATGTTTAGATTAAGGTTTTCATATGACTGGTTTTTTTTCAAACTGGTTACTGGGTTGGGATATCTATAGTAAGTTGCATACACAGCGTCTACCTCCAACCATTAATGGAAACAAGAATTACAACAAGTGATTTTTCCGCGTCACGGACTTTAATAAGTCGCTGGAATAAATTGAGCCAGGCGTAGGCTGGGTTCCGAGAATAAGTAACGTGTCTTGTTACCTGTGACATATACATACGCTAAATTGTTACATTTTCGTTTCGATTTTAGAGCAATTGCGCGGTTGGACGTGTATAGTTCTTCGGTTACCGTGGTGACCTCGAAAGATTTCATGACTAAATTGGGGTTTGCCAAGAAAGAGTTGGTAATAAGGTTTACGATGTGGCTTTCTATGGTCTAGTCCTGAACATCATTAGGCTGCTTCAGATGGATGAAAAAGGGTGGGCACAGTTTATAAGATAGAGAACTATCTTAACCTACTTTTAGAGTTAGTTGAGAAAAGCCCAACCGATTTTTCTTTTTAAATGGATCGTTTTCTTCCTGCTATAGATCTCTCACATGATCTTCTTGACAGATTGTTATCAATCTATACCTTCATGCCCGTTATTTCAGAGGAGTTTGTTCTATTTTGTTTGGTACACCAAACGCCCACCCCGCCCCGCCTCCCATTCACCTAAGTTTTACTTATGCTTCCGTCTCAAAAGTTTGAGAAATGGACCGGCTTTTGTTTGACCTCCCAATAATAGAGTGTGGTGCTCTGAGGTGGCGAGAAGGACGGGGCAACCCTTTCGGCCGAGAAGAACTTCCACGTGGTGGCAATGGGAAACTCTATACTTACTTTGACTTGAAGGTTGTGATGCAGTAGCCGAATGCTCCAAGGTTTCATGAAGGTGATTAGACCCAACTCCGCATGGGGACTCATTCATCCTCCAAACTAGTCATGAGCAATTAAGCTCCTTTTCCCCGGATCCTCAATATTAAGTCAGGTATGGCTTATAAAGTTCTTCAAAAGACTTTTCAACTTTTACCCAATTTTCGAAACCTTCCAATCAATATTCCAATCCTGAGTTGCATTTGCTCTCCAAATTGGTGATCACCAAAGGTTTTCTGGTACCATGGGAACGGGGAGTTCATATGTTTCAGAATAATGCCAAGGGTATGTGTGCTCAACGCGGTTATTAGCGTTTGGCCTGCTACTTGGAGTTTCATTTGGGTTGTGGTTATGTCCAAATGTACAAGACGCCTTCGGGCCTCAAACATCGAGCGTTTGCAACTCGGGTGCTTTGCTCCTTAGTTCGATAGAGAGTTGGGTAGGTCTTACATTATTATTATTCTGTTAAGGGAAAGTCGAACTGCGTCCTTAAAGAACTATTGTGTCCCTTTTACTGGTTATAGTGTACCTATTGATCATAGTATCTCAAGCAGGCCTATAACCGTCAGAAACTTTAGTATGTTCCCTACTTCCAGATCTTCCAGCTTTGCATCTGGTATTAAGTGTTCTCCCAGATGCCTCCACCTACTTTGCACAAGTACCGGACTGTTCCAGGACGTGTATGGAAGTTTCGTCATACTCCTCACAAAGAATTCCCACTATGATTCAGAGGTTCTTTTTGGTGAGGTTTAAGCAGTCCTTTGTGCGTTTGGGTTCGTATCCCTAAATAAGCACCCTGGACTGCTCCATCCCTGGTAGGCCCACCCAGTATAGTTCCCTCAATTGTTCCTCTTCTTTCTTAGATTCATTGCCATGAAACCGTTCCGATTCCACAGAAGGGATCTGGCCCGTGTAAAGACGTCCCTGCTCCCTTCTTGGCTAGTTCATCCGCTGCCTCGTTGCCTTCCAACCCAGCATGGCCTGGAACCCAAAGTATCCAGATCTTATTGGACGAGCCGAGTGCATTCAGTCTTTCAAGACATTCTCACACCACTGGTTGGACCTAAGTGCCTTGATCGCTGCTTGGCTATCGGTGAAAATAGCGATGTTCTGCCCCCTGTAGTTCCTTTCCAGAGTAAAGGAGGCACATTTGTCTATGGCGTATATTTCCGCCGGAGAATATGCTAGTGTACCTGCCCATTGGCTCAAAGTACATTTTTTTTGGACCAATGACACCGGCACCCGCTCCCTCTGCTGTGAGGGATCCGTTAGTGTACCAAGTAATCAGTTGCTGGTTTAAGCCGTATGTGGCAGCCACGCTCTCCCAGTTTGCCTTGTTACTCCAACGTGTTTCAAACTTCTTATCGAAATGAAACCTCGTTGTCATGTTATCCCTCGGTATCAGTAATTCGGGATACCGCCTAGAAAGAATATCAATCTTCCTTCGATTTAGGCAGCTCCCCGCCTCACTCATACTACCGGCCATCCTGAATATTGATCTCCTTGCCTGCATCTGCATGTGCAGATGGAGAGGGGTTAATCCCAGAAGGTTCTCTAGGGATGCCGTTGGGCATGTCCTGATTGCCCCACTGATACACACGCAAGCCAGCCTTTGGAGCTTTTATAATTCCCTGGCTTGTGTGCTGTGTTCGGTTTTTTCTGCCCAGATTACCGCTCCATAGGTAATCATTGGCCTTACTATTGCAGTATATATCCAAAGTAGTATCTTCGGGCTGCAACCCCATTTTTTTCTGCTATGGATCTGCAAGTTATCAAAGCCCTCGTGGCTTTCCGACAAGTGTTTCCGACATGTGCTTCCAGAGTAATTTTTGGTCTAGCGTAATTCCCAAATATTTGACCTTTGTTTCTCGTTTTACCTCCATATCACGTAATGTTATGGCTCTCAGGTGATCAAGCTTACCCCTCCTAATGAATGGTACTATGGTGGCTTTGGCTGGGTTGATCCGCAGTCCTGCACCAGGCACTAGTAACCCTCAATCCAATTCTTCATATTTGCCCCTACCAATTAAAACAATGTCGTCCGCGTAACCCTGGACTTGTATTCCAGTATTTGATAACACGTCCAGGAGTTCATCCACTACCATACTCCACATCAGCGGCGATAGTACTCCACCCTGTGGACAGCCTTGAGTGGTGTTCATGATAATAGAATTTGTACCTGTTTGTACTACTGTTTGTCTGCTTTCTAGTATTTTGCCCGTCCAGAGTGCCAGGGTGTTTCCCACTCCTTTGCGGCTCAGGGCATCTTGTATCTCTGTGTGCGATGTGTTGTCGAATGCTCCTTCGATATCCAAAAATGCGCACAGTGCAATTTCTTTTGTTTCTATATCATCCCGTACTACATCTGTCAGTTTCAGTTGATCGTCCTGCTCGGTAAGCGTGTTGACACTGATGTAGGGGAATACGCTTTAGAACTTCAGTTCCAATACAGTTGTTGTCTATGACCTTCTCCACCGTTGTGAGTACGAACGATGTTAGACAAATTGGTCTGAAAGATTTAGGAGGAAAAGGATCCTTTTTACCCACTTTCGGAATAAAAACCACTTTTGCCTGTCTCCATGCCCTTAGTATGCCTGTGCTATGCTTCTCCTTACTACCCTCAGAAGAGTCTCTAAGATAATTCTTAGGCCTCTCTGGATTAGTGCTGGGAAAATGCCATCTACTTCTTGAGATTTCAGTGGTTTAAAAGTGCCCTTGACCTCACCAGCATAGCTAATGGCGGGCTACCTGAGTCCTGCTTTCACTCCTGACCTGCCCGGGTTTTCTCCCCCCCTTGGGTTCAGATTTGGATTTTTTGGGAGCATTGCCTTCATGAGGGCTGACTCTGCTGCTTCCCGCTTTCTTGGCTCCAGTAAAGATGGCTTAGGTCTGTCCTGAGCCTCCTTAAGGGCCTCTTCTGGTTTCAGGCTTTCCTTCAGATAGCGCAGGTACCATTTAACACCGGCGCCACTGAGACCTGTCTCCTTCCTGACGTCTGTTATATTTATCTCAGATGTGCTTTTGCTGGTACTTGCTCTTTGAGCGTTCGTTAGCTGTTGTCCACGTAGTATACCAATGTTAACCTTGGATCCACTGCTTGACACCCCAACTTCTCCCTTCTTGGGTGTAATCATCTGGCATTCAGTAATTCGGAGATGTGCCTCCGCCTGATTAACCATATTTTTTTGTATTACATACACCAGTATTGAATTCTGAGCCATGCCAGTGGTCACAAAATCAGTCCGTATCTTAAGACGAACTTGGGGTTAGATCTAGGTGTTAAAAACTCATCAAAAATTCAATTTTTCGGTTAGGTATTAGGTTGTCCTGTTACTGGTAGCGAATTCTTCCCTAGGGTGTAGGAGACTTGTCCTTTTAAGTTTTCAAAACGTTAGCTTTATGTCAAGAAGTTGTGTTCAGAGTTGTTCTGTTTTTATTGAATTTTTTCACCGAATCCAGACAAATCCGTCCCCTCGGCCTTGGACAAGAACCCTAAGGAGGGCATATGGCAGCGGTACCTGATATGTGAGGGTGCCATGCAACTGGGTCCTTGTTTCGGTACTGCTCACTGATGAGTACTAAATCAGGTTTGGTCTCCGCAGAGAACTACGCTAACAACTCGTAAGCGGTTGTATTCCAGTGCATATTGATTTGCAGGATGCGAATCATATTGACCGCGTCCTAGCTCTTTCCAGTTCTGCTCTGCAGACTGGACATCGCCCCGAGCCCGCAGTGTGCGCAACGTTCTCAAAAGACGCGCCACGATCCTAGCATAGATCGCAGGTTTCCTTTTCATTGCAGGTATTCGCTTCATGGTCTGACTGACCGCATTTACGGCATGTTGCCCGTTTGTCAGGTCCCCCACAGGTTGCAGAAGTGTGCCCGTAAGCTAACATCTGTAACATGTAGTTGGGGTGGCTTGGATTCGTATCCTACACGCTACCCAGCCAATTCTCATTTTCCCCGCTGCTTGGAAGCTTCCTCGCACATTATAATACTAATCGTTGGCGCAACAATCCATATTGGATCAGGGCCTTGAAGTGTGTTAGAGCACTTCATTCAAGACCGTAACGGTACACTAGGAGGCAATGTGGTCAGCATTGCGCTCGCACATTGCTCGGCAATTTTCAGCACAGCGAGTTTTTGGCCCCGCTAGTTCGTAGAGGTCATACAAATCTGGACATTGGTTACCTCCGGAAATTCGGGTTTGATGGTCTCTTCTGCCTCGTTCTTTTCTGTGAGGCACTCAAGGTCTCTGATTTCCAGAGAACACGTGGGTTCCAGGTTGGAAACCATAGCTTTCTCCCCCAGAAGCCCTTTGACTGTTGTTTGACCCTTTCTGCCTTTAGTTAGAGCTGGTAATATAAAGTTTACGATGGAGTTTTCTACGATCTATTCCTGAACGTTATTAGACTGTTTCAGATGGATGAAAAAGTGTGGGTACAGTTTATAAGATAGAAAACTATCTTAACCTACTTTTAGAGTTAGTTGAGGAAAGCCCAACCGATTTGTTCTGAATGGACTTTTGTTTTCTACTAAAGATAGAAGTACATCTACCACATGATCTAGGTAACAATCTAAGTTAGAGGAGAGACCCTTTTCACCCACGCTTTCGCCCCAAAAATTTGATAAATGGACCAAAGCTTTTGTTTGAGCTGCCAATAACAGAGCCTTTGTCTTTTTTCTTCTGGTCCCAAATTACTTCAATTGCAAAACATTCAACCTCATTACACTCAGTAAATGCATTGCATTCATTAATCGATTTCAAACTTTGGACAATAATCGCCTTCTAAAAGCGCATTTCCAGCGGACAGGTCTTTGTTACTCCGTCGAAATTACCCAACAATATTTAACTTCTTTGTACTCGAAAATTGGTGGCAAACATTGAGGGGTTCAGGTCTCATCTAGCAGATCACATTAATTTTAACCCAACAATAACTACCCGACATTTTCCATTAAATATTCACGAAACGACAGTAACCAGCGTAGATACATTCACTTTACTGGTTGTGCCATGATACAGGGGCTCCGATGTTTGCTGATCGAAGTAGCTGAGTGACACACTTCTCTGGCTTTATTGGAATATCTACGAAAGCCACTCTAGATGAAAACTCGTTTGACTAGCCTTGAATTTCGTACAAACTGACTTTTTAATGCTATGAAATTAATAAATAATGTGAAGTTTCTTAGATACATTCCATGTGCTAAAGAGATGCATACTGTCATGGTGGAATGTAGTTCAAATGAATATTAATGGCGTTTTATGAGAGGTTTTAGATTAATTGAACCTACATATTTTTTGGAGAAATATTCATTGATAATGGCTTGAAAGTATGACATCTTAGTTTTTGTGAAATAATAATTTACAAGAAAAAGATGTAACATCTAAATCTATATCTAAAGATGGGATTGATGGGGGTCTAAAATTTAGAGTGCCCCTGTACCGTATAATGATTAGTAAAATTCGCGAGGGGGAAAAGCAACGTGATCCAAAAACTATCCCAATTTGTTTATTGTGATCACGAGGGTAGATCCATCTAAATGCAGCTTCATTAAAGTTTTTGTCGACACGCGCTTGTCTAGTGCTTCATAATAGGAATGACAAGGTTTTCGCAGCCAATAGCCTCCCTTGTGGAGTTTAGAGTATCTTTTTATGTTTTGTTTTTTTTTGTTCGTACAAGGAGGTGGAAAATCTCCGTCTGCCCCAGCTACCCGTCACAAACACCGGCGCACTCGTCCTTCTCCTACTTTTGGTTTTCCTTCTTCTTTGCTCCTTCAGCAACTCCTGTATTTTCACCCGCAACTAGTTCAGTTTTCCGGCCTCATGCTCTTGCCCAGCACTTGGTTTAGGCTCCATTACAAATCTTGAGCAGTGAAACATCACATGCTCTGGATCCTCCGGTATGCCACCGCATCTAGGAAAACTCCGAGAATCATCCAACCCAAAGGGGTGCCAATACTGTCTGCAGAAACCATCATGTCCTGCAGGAACTGGGTAATGTAGTAGTTGGTCTCCCTATGTTTTGGCTCACCTCAATGTTGGGAATGAGCCTGTGTGTCCCGCCGACCCTTCGTAGGTTCATTCCATCCGCGTTGCCAGAAATCATGCGACTCTGACCTTGTTGCATTTCTACGATCTGTGTGCCCCTCCCCGCCTCTGAGAGTTTGCAAGCGCCTCAGCCCACACAGGTGAGGAGTAAAGCAGGATGGAACGCACCACTGCGGCTAGAAGTAAGCTGTGTCCACCAATATTCGGCAACATTTTTGCAAGTGCCGCGGTCGCGCTGGCTGCCTTTTGGCATGCATATATTAGGTGTTCCCTAAAGCTCAATTTGGTGTCAATTATCATCCCCAGGCAATTGATAGCTGGCTTTGATACTGCCACCGACTTTCACTTTCACAGTGTTATTTTTCCTGCGGTTTCTTATTAAGACTGCTTCCGTTTTCGCGTCCACCAAGGTCAGCGCAGCTTTTTCTAGCTAGGCCTTTACCGCTCTTACTGTTTGCGTCGCGTAGACTTCCGCATCTTCTGGGTGTTTTGCTGTAATAACACATCCGCCGAGCGTTACCTTATCCACGCGAAGGGACGCGCCTGATGGGAGATTTGGTAACTCCACATAGAAGTTTAAGGTATCTATACAGATTCCTTTTGGGATTATTGGTTTTTTCTACTTAATTTTCAATGGGACTCGTCTTCAGTTTTATTATTAATAATAATAATAATCATTGGCACAACAATCCATATTGGATCAGGGCCTTGATGTGTGTTAGCGCACTTCGTTCAAGACAGTACAGCACACTGCAGGAGGCAATGTGGTCAGCATTGAGCTCGTCCGAGATTATTACCCTCCGGTACTCATTCGCAGCTGAGTCGACTGCTATCCGATATGAAATTATGATACAAATCTCCAGTGAGATTCGAACCGCGACCTTCTATACGACAGCCTTGTGCTCTAACCACACAGCTATCCGGACAGTTTTATTATTATTACCATTAATATTGGGCCAGTTACGAGGCTGCAGCTTTACTGTCGCACAAAGGTGAACAGAAACATCTTTGACCAAGCGGGATTCGAACCTGGTGCAACGAAATTGAAAGGTTGATCCTCATTCAATCCAAGCATTGTGCCGCCAACGGGTCGTGGAGTTAACCGCATCCTAATCCTATTCACGTCCTACCATTTTCGGCACCAAATTTTCTGGTACCAGTACCTCTTCCTCTAGACTCCTCGCTCTTCACCCGTGAGAAACTGAGTGAGATCATAAGACAGTCGTTTTTCAACACTCCTTGATGGTAGGGATGAGCCTGTGAGTCCACCGACCATTTCCCGAATGTTCCCCTCGTTCTTGCCATCTATTTATAGATCTCTCCCTCTCAGCGTTTTTCGTCTGCCTTAAGGGAAAAATTGACTTCGCGTGGTATATGTTCGCTATCTCATCTGCCAAGATGTCAATTGGCATCATTCCCGAGATGACGAATGCTGCATCATCTGAGACGCAGAGGGCAGCCTTAAGGGTGTGCTCAGTTTGTTAACGTTAATTGAAATCCACGACGTTTTCCTTCAAACTGGGGTCGCATAGAGCAAGATTGAAGTCACCGTCTTGGCTACAAGCAACCTAGAAGTAAAACTTGGTCCTCCCACGTTCGGCACCATCCTTGCCAGGGTTGATGATAATGATATGATTTCCGATTCTAATACAGACGTAATTTCTCTTCTGGCGCTGGGCGATGAGGATCGCTTCCGTTTTTTCCTCCTTAAGTGTTAGACCAGAGCTCTCTAGCCAACTTTTAACAGTACTGACTACCTCGCCTGAGTATAATTCAGTATCTTCGAGATGCTTTGCAAAAACGGCATGTACATGATGTTTCACAGTAGTGGACCAAGTAAGGAGCCCTGTGAGACACCCGTGGAGGATGTTTCACCTGGAGGTTTACCAGATTTAGGCAAAAGTACCATCTTCCGCCACTTCTATACCGCTGAAAATATCCCCTCGGACATGCACGCTTCAGTCTGGATTTCACAGCAAAGTTGAGGGGCCTTATTCGGTACTCCGTCCAGGCCTGGCGCTTTATTGTCTCCTAATCTACCGCAAATCCCCAGCATTTCTCCTCTGGTGACTGGCGGAATTGACGTCACATTCAGAGATCTTTGAAATGTGTCAGTGCTCTTCTCTTGTTGGGGAAATAACGCCTGGATGATTTTCAGCAAGAGGATAGACATGTGATCTGTGGAGATGAACGGCCTCTGAACCGTCCCATCACGATTCTATAAGCACGCCCCCAGGATGAACTCAAAACCTTTATACACGAAGCATCCAGGTTCCGGTGTTCCGCCTTTATACAAGCAGAAACCATCGGGGGATTCTGTAGCATTTTAGCCACTAAAACCACTTATCTTAACTCGCTATGCCCGACGGAGCTAGCTATAGATATTATTTATAAGTATTTGCTTCGGATCCTCATATTTGGTTAGGCCTGTACGTCCGTCTACCTATCACACGCACTTTTCTCAGAAATGGTGACATTTACTCATTGACACGAAATTCGGTCGAAACTTTGGAACACTTGTAGTGAAATACATTGAACTTAGGGTCGCTTGGGGTCCCCATAGATGCAAAAGAGGGGTGCAATTTTTTTTCACCAAACATAGACTTGTGATATAAAATAAAAGGTCTCTTTTAGCACTTTTAGAAATAGGTCTTGGTTTTGACATTGGTTTTAAAGGGCAAGGGGGGAGTGCGGGAGTTCGGCTATTTCAAGGACCGATTCTCAGAAACTACCCTACCAATGGCTTAATGAATGGATCGAGTCGAAAGAACCGGATTTTTCTCTTCGAGAAATCCGTTTACTATCTGAAAGATGGAGAGAAAGTTTTCGCTTTCGAGACTCCAGTTCCTCCCGACAACTTTCCTAATCGAGAAAAACGAAGCAGCTTGTTTGTGATAGTACCACTTTCCTGAGAGAATTTAATTTTATTCAAAAACCCAGCAGATTCTTGAAGTATTCCTATCACCTTCCACAGCCTCACAGCCCCTGTCCAGCCGTCCTGTCATTGGCTTGGTATTTGGGAATGATCGTGGCTAAATGCTAGGCACAAATTTATCTCAGCGTGGTTGCTTCCACTAAATTCGTCATCTTGACACAGGCTCTTAGTCCTGTGGACCTTTCATCCTATGAGATCATAACCCCTTTTACTGAGTCAATACCACACATTTTGTTAGACCCAAACGATAGCTTTTGTACCAAAAAGATATAAGAGTAGTTCTACAACTTATTCTAGCTTTGCCAGGGAATACGGAGCTCCTTTGGCATGCTGTAGGTCGATTTGATCAACCTTTATGTCTTCGACATGAGGATGACCCCAATTGTGATGAAAAATAGAAAAGTAAGTTGAGGGCAGTATAAATTCGATTGGGGTCACCAAGTTTCCCTCATACTCTACCGCTAAAGGCTCTGTCATTTTATACTTGATTCGTTTGAAAAATTCCGCAGTGCCCATATCCTCATTCAGAAGGCATCCAATACGGATTGTTCACTTTCATTGGAGGGCATCGAAGCAGGACCGTATTTATTCGATAAACACGCAAAGTTTATTTATCCTGCCTCAATTCTTCGATAAATATTTTACTTCACATGCGCCTTTTTTCACTTCCACCGAGGTTCTACTATTGTCAATAACAGTCTGATTTTTACTTTTCAGAACTCTTGTGGAGCAAAAATAGGGATCTGTCGAGCACTTCTCAACCGTCCAGATGTGGTGTCTATTGGTATAGTCTGGGATTCAGAACGTCCAGCAGCCGAACAGGTTCATGCAGTTCTCAAAGCTGTTGGAACATCTCTAAAACTCTGCGACGTCTTCCATCAAGTTTCTGATCAAAGATGGGCTCAAACTGTAGAACACGAACTAGTTGGAGTAGTATCGTATTACGGGAAACATTACACCACTTTCTTCTTCCATACTAAATTGAAAGTATGGGTTTATTTCGATGATGCCAACGTTAAAGAGGTAATGATGAAGTTTCCTTGTTTTGTGTTTCAAAATATTCTAAAAAATTTTTTTGAACATTTCAGGTTGGCCCAAACTGGGAAGGAGTAGTCGAAAAATGCAGCCGTGGTCGATATCAACCATTGCTCCTTTTGTATGCAGTCCCGCAACCTCCAGCTGGTGGTGGTGTCCAAACGCAGCACATTCAAGAAACTGTAACTGAAACAATTCCTCCTGTCCGGCGTGCAGTGACTCCGAGCCCGGAAAAACCTCCAATTGGATCGACGAGAAGGGCCATAACTCCCACTCCTATTCGGGGTCCTTGCGATTATCAAAATCTTAGTGTTATTCAGAGTAAAATATTTCCAGCCAATGGCGATCAAGCGAACTATATTCGACGAAAAACTGTTGAGAATATCATCAACGCTCAGTATCAAAACCTGAGTACAATCCAGGATAAGATCTTCTACAATGGGGAGGGAAATGATGAGAAAGATGGTGCTTTGAATCGAAAATCTGTAGAAAATGGAAGCAACCCTCAGATGGCGCGGAAACAACAGTTGACTTTGCACAGAAGTCTTAGTGCTGAGTCTGCAGCTATGGGATCGGGAAATTCGTCACCTCCTAGCAGCGATGGGATTTCTATTCCGGACCATTTGAACCAACCTAGGAGGAGGGACTCCGGGAACTGGAGTGGGGATCGCAATAGCGCTAGCTCTGCATCTTCAACCACTCTCGATAACCCTTACCTATACATGGTTGGCAAACGTAACGGAGTTCCACAGAGCCCAACTAGAAATGGGAGTCATCCTTATGATCCAGGCTATGATTCCTTCTCGTTGTCATCGACAGACTCTTACCCTCCAAAACAACATAATCAACAGCTCGCGAAAATTCCAGAATCTGTGGTGCTCACTGGAGATTGTGAACGATTATGTCAAGAGGCTGATCAACTTTTAGAGAAATCCAGGATGACTGAGGAAGTGCATGATCTGGAGACAGCTTTGGTTCTATGCAATGCCGCTGCAGGAAAAGCTCGCGCCGCAATGGATGCACCCTACAGCAATCCGCATACAATGACGTTCGCACGAATGAAACATAATACTTGCATCATGAGGGCAAGAAGCCTTCATCGCAGAATCCTGGTGGAGAAAGGAACTGATGTGGATCCAGGTTATATTTCTGAAATACGGCACACTCGTGAAGGAAGTAACAGCAGCGTCAAGCACAATCGACAGAACAGTAAGGATAAAACGTTGGACAAACCTGTTACGAAAAATATTGAAATATACGCCACTCTTCCGAAAAAGAAGGGAAACCTTAAACCCATGGAAGATGACAATATCATTGAGTATGAAACTAAGCCAGAACGGGAGAGTCGCAGCATTTTCAACAGAGGCAAACGGGATGATAAGGAAAAACGAAGCAGAAGTGAAGATCGCAATAAGATTTCACGAGAGCTGACAGTCGCTGAACCTCTTCTGGCTAATGCCAAGGATACTTTGAAGAAACACAAAGAGGACAAGGATGAGAAGAAAGAGAAGGAGAAATCAGGGAAGAAGCAGCACAAGATAAGACGGAAGCTGCTAATGGGAGGACTTATTCGTAGGAAAAATCGTTCCATGCCGGATTTAACTGAAGGGAACGCAGCGGAGAAGCCTAAGGAGCAACCAGTCCCCGCGGTGTCAGTTGATGACAGTGCAGTCGGGGTCGGTGACATGAAAAATAGCATGAGCGGATATTTATCTGAAGGACATTTAGAGTACAGAGAATCTAACACAAATCCAAATCTGGAGCGAAGCCGCTTAATGAGAAAGAGCTTCCATGGAAGCGGAAAGCAATTGGCTGTTATGGCAAAAGTGCCACCACCTCCTCCACTGCGCACCAGCTCAGCGCTCACGCAACAACACCTTCAACAGCAGCAGGAGGCTCTATTTCCACAGCAACCATTCCATCAGGCTAACTTATCTAATATTTCTACAATGAGCTCAAACACCAGCATAAGTGAGGATTCGTGCCAAACCATTATCACGACCTGTGCTCAAGTCCACCAGGAGCAGAGTCCAGTGAAGCCTGATCGCTTTGTTAACGTCAATGGCCCTGGAAGCTTCAACGATGGAGTTGATGAAGTGGATTCCAGATATGACTCTAATTTGGAACTTCCACCGTACCCTAGCCCGCCTTCATCATGCAGCCATTCACGGCAGGCAAGTGAAGATTTTCCACCGCCACCGCCATCAATTGATCTGGAACCTTTGAATGAGCAAATCAATCAAATCCAAGCATTAGAAGCGAATCGGTCGAAAATGGCAAACAATATGGAAGGTACCACGAGTATTTTAGCTCAGCTTCAACAACGGCAACAGTTTGCGAAAATGCAACAAAATCAACAGCAGCTGACAAGCTCAAATGAGTCCTGGCTTAAGGAATTGCAGAATCGTCAATTTGATCTCAGAAATAAAAAGCAAGAGGATGCAAGCAAAGCAGTCGGGAATGGAGGAAGTGTGCGGGATATCGCTAGTCGATTCGAAAGCACCAAGCCTGTGGTTAGTCCTATCCAGCAAGCGTATATCTCACAGGACACCCTGAGTAAACCACAAATCCGCACTACAATGAGTGGACTTCCAAGTGCAGCTTCTCAGAAATCCCAGCCACAAGATGTCGATGAAGTGGATTGTCCCATTCGGAAATATCCACAACAACCGCAACTTCCTTGCCAACAACAAGCGCAGGTCCTGGGCAAACCCCGATATGATATCGCCGAGAGTCAAATAGCAGAAGAATTGCGAGAAGTTGAAATGCTTAATGCAGTTGTTCAGCAAACTTTGAATAATTCCAATGGGAAACGTACGAAAAAGAAAAGTGTTTCGTTCTGCGATCAAGTGATTCTTGTGGCAACAGCGGATGAGGAAGAAGACGATGGTTTCATTCCTAATCCAATTCTGGAACGAGTCCTTCGAACAGCAGCTGTTGGTGAAGGTGACCGTAAAATCAGTGCACCTCAGTTCACACAACAGCAACAGCAGAACGTTTTACGGTTACAGAGTGAAGCGACTCCCAGAAATACAGGACCTCAGAATCCTTTAGCACAGGCTCAGCTCCCGCAAAATCCTCTGGCGCAGAATCCGCTTGCTCAGAGCTCAATGCCGCAGAACCCATTGGCGCAGAAACAACCTCTCGCTGCTGAAATGCAACGATATCTCCAATACAGGCAACAACAGCAACAACAACAGCAACAGCAGCAACAAATCAACTATCAGCAATACTCTCAGCAATCACCCTCTTCTCAACCTCAACAGCAATATCAGGACTTCGGACCTCAGTATCCAAACCAAATTCGTTCACAGATCTACACACCCGTGCAGGACATTTTTAAAGTACAAAATGTGCCAGGAGCATCGAATAGTGGAGTCACAACTGGTGGCGGAATGAACAGTACTAACAACGCTAACAACCATGTTTCTAATCTGCATCAACAGCAATATCCGCCACCAAGAACAAGCATGAATGGGCTCGCAGGTGTTGCGAATGGCCAACATCTGCAGATGAATCATCAGCAACAACAGGAGAATGGATTGGTTGGACAGCAACATCAACAGCAGGTTCCGATGCAGGCACAAACCTATTACACGGCCAACCGGGCGCAAATGCCACTTTCCAATCAGAGCTACTTGGTGTCGAGGCAAATGGTCCAGAAGCATCAACAACTGCAGCAGCAGAACCAGCAGCAGAATATGTTCCCAATGCCAAATGGGTACAACATCCAGAACGGGTATCCATATCCAGGTGAGGACAAAGCAGCAACCCTGCCCACGTCGTCACCATATCAACGGGTTCCCATGCCTCATGGCTTCAGCAACACTCTGGATCAGGCACCTAAAGCCCAACAACCCCAATACAACTCGTCGCCATATTACCCACCCCCCATGAAAGCTCCCGGACAAAAGAAAGTGAGCTTCGAGCCCGGTACAAAAGGGGATAGCCAGTGCTCTACACCGACCCCGCTGCAGCAACCAAACGACAAACTGGACCCTAATGGCACGATAAACGTAACAGCGATCCCCACCCGCGTCTACAACAACGCCATTGTTAAGGCTTCTGCCAAAGCTGTCGAGTGCAATCTATGCCGGAAAAGGCATGTTATAGCCCCCGCCATCTACTGCACCAACTGCGAGTACTATCTCTCGATGTTGAACAATCGGAGATAGCTTGGCTAGGGAGGCTTCCTCCTGAACATTGATCCATGATTTGCCGTGAAGGAGCGCAAGGTTGCAGGATGACCCTCGCGCGGACCTCGACAGCAAATCGTCTCTTCAAATAAGGTGCCAAAACTGTATATTATTCAGACAATCTTCTCAATTCCCTCCATTGGTTGTCCATCGCGGTAGATGGACAACCCCCAGACAATAATATGCTAGCGACTATGTTCAAATCGATTTTCATCCCTAAGACACTATCCTAGACAGTAGAAATTAGGTTAGACCTACGGTAAGTATTCTCATCTATTCTTCCACGGATCTGCTGAGTATCCGAAGCTACATTTTGTTGTATTTTATTCTTAAACAAACTAAAAATATTGTGATATTTACAATATTCAAAATAATGCAGTTTATATTGCAGCCTTTCATGCATTTTCTACTCCTCCTACTTTTTATTGTTTTTTTTACGTAGGTTAAGTCTGAACGTTCTCCACGAATGTCCATACAAATATTATTTTTCCGATATTTTCAGAGATTCGGACTTTATAATGTTTTTCCAGAAAAAAAGATAAACATGAATAGCATCAAAAAATAAAACAGATGACATATCGTACTTTTAACAGAATACAAAATAAAGATTACTTTTTCATTTCAGATAAAAAAAAAATGTGTTTTATTTCTACTTCGGTTTATGCGTTTTTCAACCCCTTCATTTAGTAGTTTGGTTTAATGGGGAGAGCCACAGCTCCAATCACGCAGACCTTTTGTTAGGCCCGTTGTACTATCCCCAGAGATCGCCTATTCTCTCTCTCTCTCTTATGAAGGTAAATTCGTCTGGGCTTTGAGGTGGCCGGACAGCTCCATATGCATCCTTTCAATTTCACCCCTTTAGAGTAGACTTGACAATGGAGGGCGAATTGCTAGAAGCTGGCTCTGGCTCCACCATTGTAGATCTAGACCCATGTCTGTTAGTTTTTTCATTACCAGCAATGTTCGAGTGCCCTGGCATCAACGTCAGGAATGTTTCCTTCAGTCGGCCAAGTTTCAGCTGCACATGGTGGCAACTTCACACCAACTGGTGCTGCCTAACTGAGGGAACAGACTTGTAGCGAATGGGCCGCCAATCTGTAGTGACTTAATAACTGTGTATTTATTATATTTGGGAGAGTCGCTCCGACTACTACGACGTGTTACACTGAACTGATTTACATTTCATCATAATAGAGAGAATGTGTTTACATGCTTGCTAGATGTTGATTGCAACGCTCATGGCGGTTAATCGCTGAAGATCGGATCGTTACAATACCCCCCCTGAGTATTTTGATTCGGTTTAATTTTTCTCGAATATACTTTTGTGATGTGAGCCGATCGTGGGTTGATTGGCTTCCAAGTACCAATAAGGGATGCTGGCATCAGTTGTGACAATGATATGAACTGCCGTTTAACCGGCTGGCTGACGTTTAAACCAGCTGATGATGTGGCAAATGAAACTCTTTTCCTAGGCTTCGTAATAGGATCGATAGGATTCGAAGAACTTCTCTCCGGTTGGCTTTGTGATGCTGATGATGTCGTGAACGATTTGTTAGACTTGGAAATCAGAAAGGGTGGTTTGAGTCTGTCTGACGACACATCAACCAGTCTTCCGTTAACATCGATGCGAAATACGGTTTGGCTTGATTTGTTCTACGATCCAATGCGGACCGGTATAAGGTTGGGGGTCTGTGTGTGTTTGAGGTGGGGGAGAGGTAAAACCTCTGGGCACTCAGACCTTAGTAGTCCATTGTACTCGCTTCCCCCGTCTAACGAAATAGCCCGAATTCGTTTATGTATTGCAGGATTTCCGTTAGTGGATGTGATGCTACCCGCTGCAGTTGGACTAAATCAGCATCAAAAATCTGATGTCTGATACGCCCATAAGCGGGGCACTCACATAGAAAATGTTCCGTGGATTCCGCTTCCTCATTACAGGAAGAACACGTATCACTTTGGATAATTTCTATTCTGAACATATGCCCAGCTAATGAATTATGGTCAGTCAGAATTCCCACAGTATTTTCGCAAGTCTTCCCGCTTTTCGACAGGATTAACTTTGCAGTATGTTTGTTTGACTCTGACAGGAAGAGTTTGGTCTGTCTAGCAGCATTAAGGCTTCGCCACCTGTCATTATGGGAAGCTTGTTCCCAGTTTTTGATAGCAGCATTAGCCAATGCTACCGACATCCCAATTGTTGGTCCCGATCCGGCCATGGGGAAAGTTGAAGCCTCTTTTGCTAAAACATCCGAGATTTCATTTCCCTCTACACCACAATGACCAGGTACCCAGA
This sequence comes from Hermetia illucens, assembly GCF_905115235.1. Lineage (NCBI taxonomy): Eukaryota > Metazoa > Arthropoda > Insecta > Diptera > Stratiomyidae > Hermetia > Hermetia illucens. The sequence goes on along the minus strand of NC_051853.1, from coordinate 14,304,340 downwards.
GTAAACCGACCGTATTAAATCTAGAAACAGAATTCAATTGGTTTCTACATTCCTGAACGATTTGTGAAGTGATTAAAGTACTACTCAACGCCCTCAATGCAGCTTGACTATCGCTACAGATTGCGATGCGCCTGCCCTTCAAACGCTCGTCAATCATCACAGCCCATAACCTGTGAGAGCTCATTTCATTTTTACCTCTACATGTTTGTTCCAAAGAAGCTTTTTGTCTAGGATAACTCCCAGATATTTCACTTCCTCGGAGGTTGAAGGGTTGTACCCCTCATCTCTGGAAGGCAAAGGTCATTCAGTTTCCTCCTTTTTGTAAATAATACCATTGTGGTTTTATTTAGATTTACTGAAAGGCCATGCCTGAGACACCTACTGTCAATCAAATCAACGGCGCCTTGTGTATTTCTACACAAAATTCCGAGATCTCGACCAAAAGCTAGCACAGCCACGTCATCCACATAAGCTTGAACGTGTATTGGCAGATTTTGCACTTCGCATGGTAGCGAATTGATCAGCATACTCCACAGAAGTGGCGATAGCGCACTTCCTTAAGGGCAGCCTTTCGTCGCTTCGGTTGTTAAGTAGCGATCAACACCCACTTCAGCACGCAACAATCTCGGCGTTAGCATAGCGTGGATCGACGGCATCACAGAGCTTTTGGAAAGGGGCACAGTAAAAAGCCCTTTCAATGTCCACGAACACCCCCATCACGTACCCACCCTCCAAAGTTGCGTCCTCTATCTTTGAAACCAAAGAATGAAGAGCAGACTCACAGGACTTTCCACGTGGATAAGCATGTTGGTTTTCATTTAAGGTTGCGACTTTAGCGCCTTCTCGCGAATGTGATGCTCAACCAGTCTCTCCAGACATTTCAGATAAAAATATGTTATCTTTCCCAGGCTTTGGTATGAAGACTACCTTCACCTTCTGCCAAAAGGAAGGCACGTAGCCCAGAGCAAGACATCCTCGAAAAATATTTCTTAGAAGTTGCTCTAAGTGCGATATACCCTCCTTGAGCATCGTTGGGTAGATGCCATCCATTCCAGGTGCTTAGAAGTATTCAAATGATAGTATAGCAGCTCTCGCTTTTCCATTGGTCACAACCGCCCTCGCAGTATCCCAATTTCGCTTACAACACTTTCGTGCTGAAGGGTTTGCAGAAACCACCAATTCTCTTCTTCCCACTTCTGAGACCTGTTCTCCCGGGTGGTGTACTTCCAAGAGAGCCTGTATGGACTCTTCCCTGGGGTTCGTGAAATTACCATCCGGTTTTCAAAGAGAATCCAACTTAGCTGATTCATCCTCTGTATAACCTGGAAGTCTCCCTTTCCCCTTCCAGTTCCTCACAGTATACTCTAAAAGAGTCTCGTTTCGAACGTTTTACGAGCCTCTTATATTCACGCTGTGAGTTCCGGAAGTTTAACCAGTTTTCATCTTTATTGCTTTTGCAAGCACAATTTAGAAGACGTCTGGTTGATTTCCTGAGTCTCTGCAGTTCTCGTGTTAAAATTAACCCATGGCTCTCGAACCAGAAATATATAAGGACAGTCCTGCAACTTTGCCAGCTTTGCCGCCAGTAGATAGGAAGAAGCTTTGGAATGCTGAAGGTTGATTTTACTAACTTTCATGTTTGTAGCCACAAGTGCAGTCTAATATGAAAACCGCCGCTAACCGAAAAGTCTGCTGCGTTTAGTGTGGATCTCACTGGGGTTACCAGCCTGTCCTCACCTTCCACCGAAAGTTCCGCTTTCTTGCGTCCGATTTCTCTGGAGATCGCCACACTTGGTGGTGTAGCAACTTCCATGTCCTTATTCCCCAGAAACTTTACCCTCTTTCGCAGTGCCTTCCGTTGTCGTTGGCTAGAAGCCCTCCCAGGTTCACGGAGTTCGGGCTGGATGGGTGGTTAGACCAGTTGTGTCCATATTACCAGCTTCCCTTTCTTCCGTTTTTCCGGGTACAGGCGGAGGAGAAGGTTCTGACAGGCAAGCCTGAAGACCCTTCTCCTTTACGGCTGAAGTTTCCTTCTGATGAGCCTTCCTCCACCGTATTTTAGAAGAGTTAGTAATAGTATCACCGACCGACCGGCCTTAGTCAGTTTTCCAGTTCCTCTCATTAAGGGAGTTGCTGTACTATCCTTTTTGGCTGACCGCGCCGTAGACACCGGGTGTAGGTTTTCCAATGAAGTGGAGAGCCTGTCTTGCGCAGATTTCTCCGTGGGGGAACATGAGTTAGGTGAGGCCTCCAAAATCCGTGCCTCGGCAACGACCTGATTTCTCAGAGTCTCGGGTGGATTCGAAGTCTGTGACTTCTTACCACTTGGAGAGTTACAACCCTTTGTTTCCATCTTCACGTGTTTTTGGGCACCCTTAGTGTAGTAGTAAACTATCACAAGCTCCCCCACCACGGCAAGGTGGTGTCCGAGGGGGAACTTAAGCCCCTTAATTCATATAGTAGTTTAGTGGAGAGAGCCGCTGTTAGGACAATATGCTATCCCCGGAGACCCCCTATTCATGCTCTAGAGAGAGAGTGCGCAGAGTCTTTGAAGAAAACATTATCAAGGTATCTTCGTTTGAGGTGTGAGGAGACCGATGAAGGTGAAGGGGGATTAGATAGCAGATGGAATGGCATGCATGGAGGGGGGGGGGGGTTGGAACAGCTAGGATGGGCGCTAATGATGGGGAGTTTTGTGGAATAGGGACTGGGAGAAATTAGCTGTGTAGTGGGGATCAAAAAGGTGGTTTTGGGATTAGGGTGCTAAGAGCATTTGAGGGAACAGATAAGTTCGCCGAAGGTTCTCTGCAACGATCTTGATCGGCATGGCCTGGGCAATGAATGAGTCTGGGATGAGAGGAGCAGTTGACGGTGTGCCGGGATAGAAGAGCGTCAATGCGGGGAGTTTTGCGCAAGTCGTATAGGATCTGGTTGGAAATATTTTTAGACCGGTCTTCGTTTTTAAAAGTGTTGGAAGTAGGCTTTACGCTCTTGGCACCGGAATTCTCGGGGTGGAAGGTGCATTGGTCTATTTATAGGAAGTGGTCTGATAGGGTGTTCGCTTTTTAGAGCGGGAAGATGCTTTAGTAAAGGATGGTAGATTATTGGGAAGTTTTCCCCTAGGCGAGGACAAATGTTCTGAGTTTTCTGTGTATGTGTGGGGTTCAGCTCAGTTTCCGTGAAGCGGAAGTGGAGGTGGTTGATGTAAAGAGTCGAAACCCTCTCGTGGATTTACCTGTTTAAGGACTGGATTTCTTCTAGAAGGTATGAGAATTGGAGAGAATTTATGTTTCTAAATAGTCCTAGTCGGACGATTTTCTTATATTTGATATCCTTCAGGATATCACTAGGAAGGGATATCAAATCCCGGTAATTGAGAAACGGGGTGTGAATCTGGTTGTCGCATACTTGCTGAGTTACTTCAGTGTATTCATGAACTGTCAGTTCAATGGTTTCCTTGAAAACTTCGAGGTAGGAGCGGGGGGTTGGCCTGCAGTGGGACAGGTTGACACTGGCGTGCGAATTGGTGAGGAATCAGTGGTAAATGGATTCATCCGTAAATCGAATCATGCTGCTGTTGTTAAGGCAGAGATTTTTCGAGTAGGAGAATAGCCATGCCATCGCAGATGTTGCGGCCATGGGGGTTGGGTAAGGGCCGATCTACCTGCGAAAAGTTGAAATTGGGGAAACTGGGTTTGTATCTATAATTCATCCTGTTTCTACACAAGAACCGATATTGGGTTTATGTTCGTCCTGGAATAGCTCGAAGTATTGTCCGCGAGCTCGATAATGGAGTTAATTTTTAATCCGATTATCCTAACGACGAAACGTGGATTGGTACTCTTTCTTAACGAAAAGCTGCTGACGGAGAAGCATAATCGGGAGTCTTCTGTGTTTAAAAATGGGACAAATTTACCAACTGGTTCTCCAGGTTGGAGGTTGGGTAACAACCCTTCAGGAAAAAAAACTGGTTTCGAAGCCACAGCAGGATCCTCGGACTGGACTGATAACACAACGACGAATTCAGTAACGTAAACGAAAGAACGAATTGCGCATTTCCGCATGGAACGGGCGCTCCCTGCACAGACCGAATGCTGCTCAGCAGCTAGCCGATACCCTGTACCAATTTAAGGTTGATGTAAAAGCGCAGTAAGAGATGCGCTGGACAGGGATGGGTTTCCTGAAGAAGAGTCATTGCACCATATGTTATACCTGCCACTCAGTAAACCATGTGCTCGGAGTAGATTCCCGAGGCCAAAGCGGTAAAACGGTTCCTTGGTGAAACCAGGAACTGCAGGCGATTTCTGAACCGTGCTTGCAAAAGTAATAAGAACGAAGACTGGTTAAATTTCAGGAACTCACACATGAATATAAGAGGCTCGTTAGGGGTTCGAAACGAGGCTCCTTTAGAGCGTACTGTGAGGAACTAGAAGGCGAAAGAGAGACTTCAAGGCTGTGTAGAGTCCTCAAAAGGAATGAGTCACCCAAGTAGGACTCTCTTAGAAAACCCGACGGTACTTTCACGTGCTCGAGACTGAATTCAGTACAGACCCTCCTGGAAGTACACGACCCGGGAGAACGGGTGAGAGAAGTGGCAGGAGGAGAGTTGACGGTTCTTGCAACCCCTTCAACACGCAAGTGCTGCAAGGTGAACTGGAACACTGCGAAAGCGGTTGTTATCCATGAAAAGGTGAGACCTACCATACTGTCCTTTGAACATTTCAAAGCACCTGGTATGGATGGCATATATCCATATATTAAAGGAGGATCCATATATTAAAGGAGGCTGTCCTATTTCACGAGGCCAAAGCTATAAAACGGTTCCTTGGTGGAACCTCTATTGGAAAACCCGACGGTATTTTCATGAGCTCCAGACTAAAAGGTGGAAGTACACCACCCGGGAGAACTGGTGGAGAAGTGGTAGGGGGAGAGTTGACAGTTTTACAACCCTTTCAACAAGGGGAACTGGGACACTGTGAAAGCGATTTTTACCTATGAAAAGATGAGAGCTGCCATACTGGAACGGAGCACTTATAGTAACTTCTAAGAAATATTTTTCCAGGATGTGTTGCTCTGGACTACGTGGCTTCCTCTTGACGAAAAGTTATGATAGTCTTCATACCGAAACCTGGCAAACACGACTATTCTAATCCAAAGAACTTCAGACAGATCAGCTTGACTTCATTCTTGTTGAAAGGTTTGGAGAGAGCATCACATTCGTATAAACGCACTTAGGTTGCACCCACTTAATGAAAACAAACATTCTTACCAGCGCGGAAAGTCTTGCGAGTCTGCTCTTCATTCGTTCGTCACAAAGATAGAGGATCCAACTTTGAATGGTGAGTACGCGATGGGGGTGTTCGTGGACATTGAAGGGGCTTTTGACTGTGCGCCTTTTCAAAAACATTGTGATGCCGCCAGAGCGCATGGTGTTGATGATGCTTTAATTAACTGGATGCATGCTATACTGTCGATCGCTATCTGACTTCAGAAGTAACGAAGGGCTGCGCCGAAGGAAGTGTACCTTCGCAACTTCTGTAGAGTATGCTGATCGACTCATTACTATGTGAACTACAAAATTTGCCAATACACGCTCAAGCTTATGCTGATGACGTAACTGTGCTTGCTGTTGATCGGGATCTTGGAACGGTGTGTAGGAATATACAACGCGCCTTTATTTGATAGACAGTTTGTACCTCAGACATGGTCTTTCAGTTAATCCCAATAAAACCACAATGGTGTTATTCACAAAAAGGAGAAAACTGGATGGACTTTGCCTCCCTGAGATGAGGGATACTACCCTTCATCTTTCCGAAGAAGTGAAATATCTGGGAGTCACTCTAGATAAAAAACTTCTTTGGAACAAACATGTAGAGGTAAAGATGAAACGAGCTCTCGCAGCTTATGGACTGTGCAGGTGGACCTTTGCCACGACATGGGGACTCAGGCCTCATGTGGTAATGTGGATATACGTTGCCATCATTAGGCGGATGTTCGTATATGCATCCGTAGTGTGATGGGTTAAGGTGAGACAAAAAGGTTTTGACCGTAACCACTGCAAAGAACTGTGCGTCTGGGTATCACTGGTGCCATGTGCACGACATCCGGCGTAGCTCTGAATGCACTACTCAATTTGCAGGTCCTAGATATATTTATCCAAAGCACTGCAATGAGAGCAGCTCATAGACTAACCCGATTAGATCTATGGAGAAACAACGGATGTGGGGGGCACAGAGCATTGGAAGAGTTATTTGGAGTACTGAATCCAGTTCTCAGAATGCCGTCCGATTCTCGTGTCTCCATATATCTGTTTGGTAGAAGATATGAAGTTACCCTGAAACGTAGAGATAACTAGAAAGTCCCAGAGGGCGGGATATACGGAAGTCTTCTACAGCGATGGCTCAAAAACAGAAGGGGTTTCAGGAGCCGGAGTCTATCCCTCGAATACAAACGAGAAGTGGCCTTTTCTTTTAGGACAATATGCAACGGATTTTCTAGTCCAATTTTATGCGATCCTAAGGACGGCAAACTGGGTGACTGGCGAGCGGTTGAAGGGCAGGCGCATCGCAATCTGCAGTAATAGCCAAGCTGGATTGAGGGCGTTGAGCAGTCCTTTGGTCACCTCGAAAATCGTTCAGGAATGCAGAAACCGTTTGAACTCTATCTCTAGATTCTATACGGTGGAACTACTCTGGGTACCTGGTCACTGTGGGGTAAAGGGAAATGAAATCTCGGATGCTTTAGCGAAAGAGGGGTCAATCTCCCCTATGCCGGGACCGGAACCAGCAATTGGAGTATCAATAGCATTGGTTAAGTCTGTTTTCAAAAACTGGAAACAAGCTTCGCACAATGACAGGTGGCAGAGCCTAAATGCTGCTCGACACACCAAACTTTTCTTGGCAGAACCGAACATGTGTACCGCAAAGTTTATCCTGTCGAAAAGCAGGAGGACTTGCAGATGTATTGTGGGCATTCTGACAGGCCATAATTCACTAGCTGGGCATATTTTCAGAATAGGAATTGTCCAAGATGATACGTGTCCCTCCTGTAATGAGGAAGCGGAATCTACGGAGCCTTTCTTATGTGAATGCCCTGCCTATGGACGCATCAGATTTTTGGTGCCGATGTTCTCCAGTTGTGACGGGTAGCATAACATCCACTAACGGAATCCTGCGATACGTTAACGAATTCGGAATATTCCGCTAGACGGGGGTGGCGAGTACAATGGGCTAACACGGCCTGAGTGCTCAGAAGCTATAACTTCTCCCCCACCACACACACACAGGTTCCTTAGTCGGTCGAAAAATGAAACCTGCTGTTATCGGCATTGAAAATATAAGCGTAAGGCTATGAACTCTGAGTTTGCGAGGCAAATTTAGAAACGTACACGCCCCTATAGAGGAGACTGCAGAATCGGCGAATGATACCTTCCACGAAGCAGTTGAGCGGACCCTCGAAGCCTGTCCCAAGTATAATCAGATTTTCTCTGTGTGGCAAGCGATGGAAAACTTGTTGGAGTAAGTACATCAGTTGCCCCTTCTTTTCATTGACTTTAAAGCCGCCTATGATAGCATAGCCAGGGTAAAACTGTACACGAACATGAGAGAATTCGGTATCCCGACGAAATTGAACCTGACCAATGTGCGAGGCCAGATAAAAGCAGCAGGGTCAAGGGGACGCCTTATCAGAAAGTGATCCGTGATGCTAAGGTAAATGCGAGGGGTACGATCCTCTTTAAGTCCACTGAAGATGTCGACATCATGGGAAGAACGACCCCAGACTAAAAACTGTCTTCATCTAGATCGAGTAAGCGGCGCGAGGTCTTAGGCTGCACATCAATGAAGGCAAGACAAAATACATGGTGGCAACGTCAGCGCCGAAAACCAACCAACCAACACCATCAAACCGCACTGATCAAACGGGAAGAATAAAGATAGGAGACTACAACTTTGAGACCGTTGACAATTTCTCTTATCTGGGGTCGAAAATCACAACCGATTACAGCTACGATGATAAAATCCGCGCACAGTTGTTGTCAGCCAACAGAGCCTATTTCAGCTTACAAAAACTGTTCCGCTCGAAACGTCTCACCATAGGGTCAAAGCTCTTACTGTACAAGACTATGATCTTGCCAGTCCTCATGTATTCCTCGGAGACTTGGGTTCTTAGCAAGAAAGAAGAAGCAGAAGAAGAAGAATCCTCCGAAGAATTTTTAGCTCCCTACATGAGGATGGACGATTCCGTAGCCTACACAATGACGAAATCTATGAGCGATACCATAACCGTCCGGTTGTGGATGAAATCCGACTCAATAGGTTAAGGTGGGCGGGTCACTTAATCCGTATTTGTGAGGATGAGCCCGGAAAGTCTATAAGGGCAATATCTAGACCTCAGCGCAAACAACAATTCTGGTCTTTAATGAATCTGATAACGTTTCCACCTAGAATATATTTTTTTGCGCAGAGTTGTTATTTTCGTTGATTATCCAGCTGTTGGCTTTGTTCTTTCACAAGGATCTGCTTTAACGCACTCTTTTATAATGACCTGAGAATATCTGTGCCGATTCCAACTGAGAGCTGAGTTGTTAGTTCAGCACTCCCATTCAAGTTGAGGACATTTCACTCCGTATTGAATCCCTGGTGTTGAGGTTGTTCTGGACGCCGAGTTATGAAGGAACTGCAGCGTCATTTCGATCGTCATATGCAAACCAGAAAAGCGTTTGTTGTGACACTCTTCAGGGTTAGTCGCGTACTCTCCATACATCTTTGAGGGATGAGCAGTACTATCTGAGCTAATCGTGATGATGCTGTCTTACAAGACCCATCCATTGGTTTTCATAGCGTTTAATATAATTGTCGGTCGTGCATTTTTTAGTGGCAATTGGGTTAACGAGCTGGAAGCGTTAGAGGGCTGCCTTGGTTTACCTTTATTCGCAGATGCCCCAGGAGATCCTTCTTCTCAACCCATAGGTTGTGGTTTGGCCAAAGTAATTTGCCTGGAGGTTTTTTGTTCTGAACAAATACCTATTTGTGGGCAAGATTTTGAGCTCTGCAGACCGTGCTTCGGCTAGTCAATAGTTGAGTAAGAAGTTAAATTTGTTATTAATTGACTATGACGGGAATCAAAGTTTAGATATTTTCTCAGCTCAGCCTTGCCTATCACTCAGGGTTGAATCATCATAGTCGAAATTTAGCCTTTGCTATCGTCTGCCTAGTTTTATTTAAGATTTCATAATTGGTTGCCATGACCCCGGGGAGAAGTAGCTCGATCTCGGTGGAACCCTTTTTGGCGAAAAAACGCTTTACTTCGCGTTTCTTCTCTAGTTCCTCACACAGCTCCGTCACCACAAGTTAGGAATTCGTTGAAAGTTTCCTCTTCTCATATCTGGATCTCTTCTTTCTCATATTTGCACTCAATATAAGCGAATTAGTTATTGTTCCTTCTGCATGAATGTTTTGCCGGGATATATGTAACTAACTTTATATAGTAGAATGCCAATAATTCATATCACCAAGGAAGTGACGATTTGGTACGAAATATAGAGATTACCAATTATCTGGAGTGCAAAGTAAAGAAAATTAATTCTGGGGACCAGTAAATTTGTACAAATGAGCCGGAAATATGAATTATCGAGATTCCGCTGTATCTCCTTCATTTCTGATGATCCAAATAGATGATCAAATTTAGTTTAAGAATTGAGGGATTTCTAAGTCCGCCATTCACTTAATGGATACCATCAATTAGCAAATTTTTCCTCCGGAGCAATATTGTGCTTTCATAAATTTGGTAGGAATTATTTTGTATAAGATTTGCTTTATTATGTCATTTTCCGTTTCAATTCTATTGTGAATTGATATTTCAGCTATCTCCGTTTTGCATATATTTAGGAGTTTGATTGACAATGCAAAATAAAAATATTTGTTCATAGAAAAATTTGGTTAGTTCAGTATAATTATACTGAACCTTTCCTGTTTCTTCTGTAGCATGACTGGTATTATGCCATCTGGGCCTGGAGACTTATATGCGAAAAAGCTGTTTATAGCCCAGCCGATCTTATCCTCGGTAAATACCGATTTGATAGTCTCGCACAGCTGGGATGGGCGCAAACCCTCCAAGCAAAGTTCTGACTCACAGTCCTCTTCGCTGGCGGGAATGTGCGTTTGATCCAGCAGATCCAAGGTTTCATTAGAAGATTTCGTCCAGGAGCCTTTCGACTTTTTACGAAAGGATGGGCTCTTATGTTCCTTGGACAGAATCGCTTCACGGATTCACTGGTGCTTCCGATGTTCTGACATAGTTCAACCAGACCGCCTTTTGGCGGTCCTGATAGCCGACTTGTACTTCTTCAGGCAGCCCTTGTATGAAATCCAATATTTATGCCAATAGAAGATGTTGAAGATTCCTCTGGTCAGCTTTCTGAGGCTGGAGAGATCTTCATTCCACCACTGTGGCAGTGTCTTTTTGCTGTACTTAGTAGAGAGACTTTAAAGGCGGTATCGAATACCTTTTCCAGAGCTCCGACCTTTGACTCCAGTTCACCTGTCGTGCCATTCTTACCAATTTGCTCACCGGAGAGTTTGTTCTTAATTACTTGACCAAATTTTCTCCAGTCGATCCTCCTGGGGGTCTCTAAAGGGTTTGGAGACCTCTGCGGCGAGATCTAGACTGAAAAGTATCCAACTGTGATCAGAGAAGGATCTCTGGTCAGACACTCTCTCCTCCACCATAAGAATCCCATTATCGGTTATTAGGGTGATATCAAGGACCTCCTCCTAACCGTCACAGTTCTCCGAGCAGGGGAAATTGAGGGTTGATGTACTGCCTCTGTTATACACCGATAGGTTCGAAGTAATAATAAAATCAAAAAATGACTCATCTCTCTCGTTGATTTCCGAGGTACCCCAAAGCGTATGCATTGGCGTCGCAGCCTATCAACAGGTTGGCTTTCTTTGTTGCAATGGGGTTCTTCAGATGCTGTAGTTCTTTTGGCAGAGCTGATCGGTCGTGAGCCATGAAGGCCGAGGAAATATACACGTTCTCTGCCCCCGCCTTCTCCAGCTTAACCACGACTAGGTCGCTGGAACTCAGGTCCGGATACAGAAAAGTGTGCAGACTCATCCTCGCGAGAATACATGCTTTAGGTCTATCCTGATCAGCGTCTCCTGTGCTGTGGAATAAATTAAAATATTTGCTTTGGAGCCTTTTGATGGTTGGGTCGGCTCCGACCCCTATCCTCTAAGAGAAAGATAAGCGAGGCGGACTACGAGTGGTGCAGATTTATCTGCGCTACCCTCAGCATAATCTGATTGCGTGGGAGTTCGGTAGTGTCCGTCGGACCGTCGATCGTCATCTTCTCCCACAGATCGTTTGCCACGTCGATTGGATCTAGGTTGTCGTCCAGTTTTGCAGAGCGGAACACTTTTACATTTGCATTCCTGACTCCGAACCGCACTTTAGAGTCGGCCTTTTTCAGTGCCTCCAGGCACTCTTCTTTTATACGGAGTAGTAAAGGTTGGCTGTTTGGTCTGAGGTTCCTCCTCCTTGATGACAACCCAGTCGTCCATGGGAATCCCGGGGTTTTGAAGACGCAGGAATGCGGATTTTCGGCAACCAGATGCGAGCGACCGATCTCACGGGAAACTCGTCGTAAGGGATGACATTGAGATTTACGCCCTCCCAGGCGCCGCTAATCTTAGCAACGCACGAACCGGGAAAGTCCTTAGCGAACTGGTCTACGCAAACTATAACGTGGAACCCACGGACCACCCGAGAGGAATCAAAGCAGGGGATTAGTCCCGCGTGTTTGCCTTCGGTGTTTAGGAGATGCTCAAAGACCATCTCCGACAGCCTGGCCTCAACACTGGTCCACACCTCCGGCGCTAGCTTGCCGCTAGTAAAATTACCATCCGCCACCGCCAAACGTAAGTGGCTCGTGGTCACGTTGCCCGTCGGCTGACTGTTTCTGTGGAATTTTCTTCGGATGTTGCTTAGCGTCTGAGCTCTTGCTCACTCTGCTCCGCTTCTTATTTTGCTAGACCTCGTCTTGAGACATCGATCGCATTTCAGAGCGATGGGCTTCGCCTTCTGCTCGTCTGCCAGGCGTTTGCTATTGTATTCCTTAACAATCGTCTGGTATTTAGCGAGCTCTTTTTCACCCCGCACGTCGACAGTGCCGGTTTCCTCATTCTTAGCAATCTTGCTGAGAATATGCATGGCCTTCTGGTATTGGCTCTTGAGCAGGACACCAGTGGACCTTCGCTTATTGGCCGGCGACCGATGTTCTTGTCGGTTTTCACTTTCAACGGGTCCCCCGACGCGAAGGGTTTCGGGTTAGAAGCACTATGTCTGGTATTCGCAACACCCAGTTTGACGGCAGGGGATTCCAGGCTGGATTCCGTCTGCCACCTCGCTTGGGGTCCCTGCGCTTGGTTTCAGCGCAGCGGTGCAACGGCTGGCACCGAGTGTACTGCTTACCACGGCTACTGTCTCCTGGCTGGAGACCAACAGCTCATCCTCCGATGATGCGTCTGGCATCACCCCCGCTTCTTCTATTGTGGTTTTTTGTTTTTTAAAAATTAAGTCTATGTCTTGGCCCCAGAAGTAATCCGGGAATAATGTCCTCCCTGGCTGGTCCGGCCACCAGGGTAAGTGTCTTATTTGAAACTGAAGGTGCCTAAGGTATTTAGTGTTCGCATATTAAAGACCAAGCTCCCCATTTGCCACGCAGCCTTCGGCCTATGCTGTTCCACCTTGGGTTGTGGTCCTATTAGCACCTTCGTCATTGCCGCAACATTTGCGAGCCGCTTCGGTCACGCTGCTCCCAGGGCAGAGGTGAGGCAGCGTCTGATGATTTGCCTCTGCCCTGGTAAGAAATCGTAAGCCGTCATCGCTTGACATTTTTGTAAAGTTTGGGTGATAGTCCCTAAACGAGGGGTCCGTGGACCAAAAAAAGAGAGAGTAAGTTGCCCCCCATTTGGTCCGGTCCAGCACTAAGTTGATGCGGACTTAGGACCCCATCATTCTCAAAAAAAAGAAAAGAAATGTTATAAAGATAATAGTGTAAATCACATTCAATATTTTTATTGCCTTCAATTAAATATAACAATATTAAATATTAAAAAAATATATTACTAAATTTCAGTCCTTAAAAGTAAAAAACCTATTGTACACGTACGGTTAATATTTACAAAATAAAATCGATCAAAGGTACTCGAAATTCCTCAATCAAATTTTCAAAGGAATGTGCCGTTCACAATAAAATATCAACTTTACATTAGATATCCGCTTCTATCACAAATCACAATTTTTTCTAATCCTTCTCGTAAGCTGGATTGGCATGGCCGTTGGTCGTAGTCGAACTAGTTTGAGCCTCAACTTTGTCGAATCGATCAGCCCTGGAGCTCTTCGAGTCAGCGATTTGAGAGGTCAAGTCCGTAGTATCATAGTCATCTCGAGGCTGAGAGTATTTGTATCGCATGGCCAAAAGGATGAAGATTCCCATGTCGATTATCATAAGGACAGCAAACAGGAAGAATTCAGTGGACTGCAAAGATCAGGGATAGTTATTAGAATGCAATCTCAAAGACAGTGATAAGGATTATAGCCAAAGTTTACCTGGGAGTCAATCATTCGGAATTCAGCAATCGCCACGACAATAAGGTTTCCAATGGCAACTGTTAGGAGCCAGCAGGCTTGCAGGACAGACTTCATACTGGCAGGAGCCTGGGTGAATGAGAACTCCAATCCTGTTACCGAGAACATAACTTCTCCCGCGGTTATCACAATGTACTGAGGTAGTTGCCAAAGCATGTGGATTGAATTGGGTTCAGTCAGGACGTAATGGCTGAAAGACTATAATTGAAAGATACACGTTATTTTCGATGTACCTGTAACTGGTGATCGTGATGTGTTTACTTACATATCCGTTTGTCTTATCGCCTTCAACCATCAAAACGTAAACCCCTCCTAATTCGAACGTTATTTTGTGTACCTTCTTTCCGTGCATATACAGCTCATAGGTATCAGCCGCTACTTCCACAAGTTGGGTGGAACTAGTATTCAAAGTGACGTCGTTCTGCAAACCTTTGAGCTGAAGGGGCGCATATTCACTCAACGTCGCCAAAACTCGTACAATTGGATAAATCTTCTTCGGTTTCTCAGGTGAATCACGATATTCTTCAACACTGGCCTTATCGTTGTTGCGGGTAACGAAGTAACTCATAGCAGTCTCAGGTTTGAGGTTGATTTGGCCTTGTAAGTTTGAGCAGAGTTCAGGATTGTCGGAATACGCTTCATAGTCGAAGGACTCAGTTTGGTTCAAAACAAAATGTTTCTCGGTAAAAGTAGTCATTTTGTCCACAGTGAAGTTTGTATAGTCTGGCAAGCTTGTATTGAAAGTGTAGGAACATGGCATCACATTGAATATCCTCAACTGACCCTCGTTGTGTCCAGGTAGCAGTGGGTATGTCCTCTCCAAGTTGAGCTCAACTATTCCAGACAGAATGAATGCTAAAGCAGCAAGGAGACCACCTAAAGTTAGCTTCTGCAAAGGCCGTTTGATTCCAATTTTCTCCAGCATTGGATATATCCCGTAGTCGAATACCGGGATGAAAGCTAAAATTAATAGAGGATTCACAACCTGCATTTGATCGGGTTTGATTTGATAGCCTCCGATGTCGCCTACCATACGCGTGGCCTGAAAGGTCCATCTCGAGCCTTGCTGATCAAACAGGGCCCAAAATACTGGCAGTGGCAAATATAAAACTAAAATTTTCAGCAAGTCCTTTGTGTCATCGACTAGCTTCCTTCCATATCGGTGTTCAGCGTAATCCAGCCAATGTTCCCGAGGTGCAATGCGTTTTTCCTGGGATCGTTTTCTCAGTGCCTCGGTTATACATTGCCAGACTGACACTATCATGTTCCCGGCCGGCTTTTTAATAATGTACATCGATTTTCCCAGCATGAAGATGATGATTGACAGAACCATGAGGACAGCGGGTATTCCAAAAGCCAGTGAAAAACAGTCATTCTCTGCGAAGCAGTGGACGTCCTCACGTAGGATTGGTGTGATTGAGGTCGAAATCAAGGATCCAGCATTGATTGCGAAGTAAAAAAGCGAGAAAAACGTTGCGAGCTGCTTTACTTGTTCTGGGATTTTGAACTGGTCGCCCCCGAATGCCGAAACGCATGGCTTAATACCGCCTGTCCCGACAGCTATAAGTACGAGACCAAGAATTGTCACAAGACTGAAATACAGAGGAGGAAAATATATTAAAATTGGAAATGTCAAGAATTTTGTCGATTTCAATGTCCTTACTTCACTGGTAAATTTAGTGGCGGTATCGCTCCTATAGAGATGATGACAGTTCCTATGCAATACACCACCGACAGATAGAAGATAGTTCGAAACCGGCCCAGCCAGCTGTCTGCTACAATTGCTCCAATAAGTGGGAAGAAATAGACTAGACTCGTAAAAACATGATAAAGGACAGTTGCTGTATCGTCATCGTAACTGAGCTTTCGCGTCAGATAAAGGACGAGAATCGCTGAAAAGAAAGGAAGAATGGTTTAGATCAACTACATTGAGGTAATGTAAAAAAAGCTATTTCTAAGCTAGGTTGAATTTTGAATTAGGTTTTCTGGAAGAGGGCAGTCATAAGAACTGAATACCTGAAGTGGTCGAGCGATGGTCAAGCACTATCCTAATTGGCTGAAGCCGACCAAGGGGGCAGAGCTATCCCAAAAACCTAAAAAGATGGGGAGATTGACCGTGGAGGTTTGCCATCAAATACTGACATGCGCTCTCCCTTCTCTGTTAGGCAGGCCTCAGAAATGTGGAGGATAACTCTTGAACACTCCGATCTCTGATGTGTTATTAACCGATGCGAGGGGTCGCACCGGAAGTGGAAATTTAAAATAGGGATATCTGGGAAATCTAGTGAAGAAAACACGCCAAACTGAAACCAGAAAGAAAATACGACTCGAACGCACGCGTGTAGCCGAAAATTTTCGGATCCGAGTCCTGGGGTGGAGAGGACAGATCGAATCAATTGATGCTTCCTCTACCTCAGATTTCCAGGAGACCTTTCGAGTTTCCACCCTTGACATCCTTAGGTCGTAAAAATGAAGCACCCATCTTTGATTTTAGGCGAGTCCTGCGGAAGTGATTGTGGATGGAAAAAGGTCACCAAAGATGCCCAAAGTCCACCAATAGGGCAAAACGAAATCCACACCAATCAAGCGTACGTGGTTTGAAATCAGAAAGTTGCCCAAAGTAGATGTATTGAAATACTCCGTTTCCAACCGAATAATCTCCTCCAAACAATATCCTTCCCCCGACAACGAAGAAAAGACGCCTCTTCAGTCATCGTAAGGATCGAAAAAAGAACATTTTCACTTCCACGTATGACATCAGAAGCGAAATATTGGGTGTGGTGCCCCTGCAATCCTCCATTTCCAAAATAACATGCATCCCTTCTGCTTCCTTAACTCACAGGCTGAGAAAGCTAATTGAATGCCAAATATTGGGGCGTCGCCCTCGCTAACAACGGAAGCGCAAACACCTTTAGACATGGAGAGCTAGGCTCCGTTGTAGATCTTACTTTCGTAAGTGATTCGCTGGTGAAACATTTCCACTGGTATGTTTGCGAAGAATACACGCATAGGGACCACTAGGCGATATATATTACTGTTAATAAGGGACCCAGAACAATAAATCCTCACCTGAAAAAACCAGTAACAGGTTGATCATCAAAAGCACTTGCTGGGGATACATTTCTCGAGGTATTGCAGTGGAACACCGAGTTTACTGGAACGGCCATAGAAAAAGCATCACAGCTGTCCCTACAGATATATCGAGCATATGACCTCTCCATGCCAAGGTGTGCACAGTCTCGGAATCGCAACCCTAACTACTGGTGGAACGCTCAAAAAGCAAAGTATCGTATGGAATGCTTGAAGGCCAGAAGGCGCAGTCAATGCCGAAGAAACATGCCAGAGCATGAACAAGGGTGCCTCGAATATAAACAGGCACGCAACAAATTGAAGTGGGCCATCACGAAAAGTAAATATTATTGCTTCAAACGACTCTGTGATGAGGCAGACTCAGATCTATGGGGAGGAGAGTACAAGTCAGTTATGTCGACAATAAAAGACAAAAGGCCCCTCTTATTATGAGCCCAAGATTATTGTGGGAGATAATTTTGGCATTGTTCCCCCAACATCCGGAAACAATCTTCCCAATGATACCAATGAGCGCCGAAGACATACCTCTAGCAACCACAGACGAAGTCTTGGACGCAGTGAAAAGGTTCCGGGATACAGCAGCCCCCGGCAGTGCACGAATCCCCAACAAGGCGCTGGAATTGGCAATGAGAATGGTACCAAGCATGTTCGCAGGGGTATTTACAGACTGCCTAAAAGAAGGGTCCTTCCCCGCAGAGTGGAAAATACAGAAGCTTGTATTAATCACAAAGACAGGTAAGCCGATAAGTGAACCAACATCCTATAGACCTACCTGAATACAATAGGTAAGATCCTCGAGAGGGTAATGCATAACCGGCTATATCTATTAATTGATAGTGGCGGTTATTTATCGAATAGGCAGTTTGGCTTCCGGAAGGCTCAGTCAGCAGTTGATGCTACCAAACTGGTTTTTGAGCTATCTAGAAAAGCCTGCGACGAAGAGAAATACTGCGCACTGGGGACCCTTGACTTCAAGAACGCACTCAATTCTGCAGATGGAACCATATAATTGAGGCGCTCATCCCGGCACAAACATAAAAATATATATTAAATATAATCTTCGATTACTTCCGACAGCGGAAGCTACTTTATGCTACGGACGAAGGGTCACCTCCACTTCTCAGCGGCAGCAGTTTATATTCCTCTACTAAGGTAGTCTGTCTTTTCCATGATGAAAAGTGAGCACTCTTTTTGACTTCCACGCTTTTTACGTTAATTAAAACGAATGTATAAGGAATGATCTCGTACAATGCCGGCCATCTATTTGGGAGTAAACTGGATTTCCACGGATCCCTTATTTTATGGGTGATCAGTTTATAATCCAGTCCCTGTAAGTTTTAATCCACCTCGGCGACTAGCTCTAGGTATCAGCAAGCGCCTCTTTTATTTATCGCACTGCGCACTTTCCTTCTAGCTGATCAGTACTCTGTCATTCTGGTACATGCCTGCTCCCAGCCGTTGGAATCTCCGTACTTCTCGGTGAGGACTGATGATGAGATCACGCGTCCGCCGTGCTCTTAGGACTCGCAGCTGTTTTTACGTTTGCCAATTTTCTTACGAGTTTAGCATCTCCTCCACGAGATTATGAGGTCCGATGGCTACGATTAGGTTGGGTTCCTTTCCCTAGTAATTTTCTGGAAGATTGTAGTTACCTCGGATGAATTCTCTCTTCTTCATTTGCTAGAAGATTCAAAGAGATGATTGCCGCGTCCTTAAGACGATTGACAGCTATGCCAAACTAATCTTCTTTGGCTCTCAGTGTTGTCCAATCATCCCGCCCAGACTCCAACCTCGGTTTAAGCAGCCTGCGGCAACGTTTTGACCCCCGATATTAGGCACCATCCTTGCTACAAGTGAACTAGTCTTTGTAGTCATAGTCTGTGTCCACTGAAGCTCAATTTGGCATTGATCGTTACCACCAGATATCAAACGACCTCGTGATTACCAATCTGGATTTTGACAGTATGTTGGGATTAGTAATGAGAACCGCTTCCGGTTTTTCGTCGAATGGTCTTACGTCTATTGCTGGAGGCGGTTCTTCGAGAGTGACTAAGCTAAGTAACCAGGGATACCGTTGGTCTGATCAAATACATTTCTAACACCATTACCTTAGAAAAATCTACGAAATTCGCCGTTCTGTAGGATTATCCCCTAGTTCGATGAATGGAAGCAGCCTTTTGTATATAGCTCTCTCCAATATCTTTTTCTCGCGGTATCCCAACGAAATTGATTCGACATCAACAACGGTCTACGACAAGCGGATGCTCTATCATGCGTCCTCTTTAACCTGGTCCTGGAGAAATTGATCCGTGATTCTAAATGTAAATGTAATGGCAAATGTAAGAGGTGCGATCCTGTTTAAGTCCACCCAAATACTGGCCTATGCTGACGATATTGACATCATGGGGAGAGCGACCCGAGACTTCCAAACTGCCTCCATCCAGATCCAGCAGGCGGCGCGAGATCTTGGGCTGCACAATAATGAAGGAAAGACAAAGTATATGGTGGAAACGTCAGCACCAGAAACCAACCAACCAATAACACCAAACCGCACTGGTCAAAAGGGAAGAATAGGAAAGATAGGAAACTACAACCTTGAGACCGTTGACAATTTCTCCTATCTAGGGTCGAAAATCACAACCGATAACAGCTACGATGATGAAATCCGCGCACGGTTGTTGTTAGCCAACAGAGCCTGTTTCAGCTTACAAAAACTGTTCCGCTCGAAACGTCTCACCATAGGGTCAAAGCTCTTACTGTACAAGACTATGATTTTGCCAGTCCTCTTGTATTCCTCGGAAACTTGGGTTCTTAGCAAGAAAAATTGCGAACTCTTGGCCGCGTTCGAGAGAAGAATCCTCCGAAGAATTTTTGGCCCCCTACATGAGAATCGACGATTCCGTAGCCTACACAATGACGAAATCTATGAGCGATACCATGACCGTCCGGTTGTGGACAAAATCCGGCTCAATAGGTTACGGTGGACGGGTCACTTAATCGGTATGGATGAGAATGATCCCACCCGGAAAGTCTATAAGGACAATATCTATGGTAGAAAAAGAAGACGAAGCAGACCCTGCCTAAGATGGAGCGATGGCGTAGGTCAGGCCGCCAGACAGCTTTTAGGGATATTGAATTGGTGGACCTCGGCGCAAAACCGGGATGTCTGGAGTTCCTTATTAAGGCAGGCCTAGACCGGATACCGGTTGTTGCGCCGTTCATGATGATGAAAAAAAATGTTCATTAGGTCAACTTTCCTTCCTTATAGTAGCATTGCGGTAATTTAAAGGAAGTTACTTCTAAGTAGGCTGAATACAAAGAGTCCTTTTCTGGTGACGAGTTTTGCGTCTTATCAGCTTTTCTGGAAGAGTGCAGCGGCTTACAATAGTTTGCAGTGCTTCTTTTACCTGAGGAGAAAACTACCCTTGTTAGTAGTAAGAACTGTAATACCTGAAGTGGTTGAGCGATGGTCAAGCACTATCGTAATTGTCTGAAGCCGACCAAGGAGGCAGAGCTATCCCAAAAACCTTCTCTGTTAGCCAGGCCTCGGAAATGTGTAGGCTAACTTTTGAACAATCCGATCTGAATTGTGTTATTAACCGATGTGAGGAGTCGCACCGGAACCCGAAATTTAAGAAAGGGATATCCTGGGAATCTAGCGGAGAAAACACGCGAAACTGAAAGCAGAAAAAAATACGCTCGAAGCACGCTTGTAGCCGAAAATTTTCGGATCCAAGTGCTGGGATGGAGAGGGCAGATCGAATCAATTGATGCTTCCTCTAGCTCAGATTTTCAGGAGGCCTTTGGAGATTCCACCCTTGGCATCCTTTGGCCATAGAAATGAAGCACCCATCTTTGATTTTAGGCGAGTCCTGCGGAAGTGTGATTGTGGATGGAAAAAGGTCACCAAAGTTGCCCAAAGTCCACCAATAGGTCAGAACGAAATCCACACCAATCAAGCCGACGTTGTTTGAAATCAGAAAGTTGCCCGAAGTCGATGTATTGCAATACCCCGTTTCCAACCGAATATTCTCCTCCAACCAATATCTTTCCCCCGACAACGAAGAAAAGACGCCTCTTCAGTCATCGTGAGAATTGAAACACGAACATTTTCACTTCCACCTATGACATTAGAAGCGAGAAAGAGCGGAATATTGGATGTAGCGCCCCGCTACAATCCTCCATTCCCAAACTAACATGCATCCCTTCCGTTTTCTTAAGCCAACAAACTGAGAAAGCCAATTAACTGCCAAATATTAGGATGGCCTGGGCATGGTACCTGAATACAGTCCAACCAAATCCGTGCAAACCATTAAATTCTTTTTCTTCTTCTTTTTCTCCCCAAGAGAGATTAGGATCAGTGGCTGTACGTCGAAAATTAAGAAAGAATCGTCGTTCCCAAAAATTCGAACGTTACAACCTTCAGTCTGCAGCCCTAGAATACGAACTTAAAAGAGACTTAAAGCCTCAAACATAACAAAAATAAAGTTCAGAGCAAGACACGTTTTAACACCTAGATGCATCTCCAACGACGCCTGAGAGGCCTGTTCGGTGAAGTTCGGTGAATCCCCAAACATACTCACTGGAAATATTCAAATTTTTGGTGTGCTAATAAGGTGGGATGTGCAAATGAGGAGGAACAATTACTCAAGAGAAAAGGTGTATAACCAAAAATTTGAAAAACGAAGTCAAAAACAAGTGGAGCCTAGTCGGGAAAAAGGCTAAGAGACTATTGCCTCCCTTTCCGACACACCGAACTGAAGGTGAGAGCCGCAATAGGCTATCTTTGACAGGAACAGCATAATGAAACTCTAAGAGGATTTGACTTCCTTTGGATTTATTAGTAGCATACATAACCCAAACATCCTCCCATCTTTCTGGCTTTTTGTGATAGTTCCATCTTCTAGGACTTCGGCCACTGAATGTTAGACCGGTAAGCCGTCGAACTACCAACTCTCCGTCATCAGGAAATTAACCTGACATTATTTCGGCCTAGCTCCACTGCTCCCCGGCCTTTGGAAGCCTTCAAGTCAAGAATTCCTATCACCAACGGGTATTAGTTCAAAGAGTCCACTCCCCTCGGGTTCTTTTACTGGTCGAGATAAATCTTCTTCGCAAGAAGGGGAACCCGAAAGTAGTGCGTAATACGGCTCCATCGGTCAGTGCTGCTCAGTATCCCTCAGTTAACGTTGCTGGAAGAGAGCTATCCTGTGTTTGCATAAAGTTGGTCATAAATCCCACCCCACCCTTCACAAGAACGAAATGTTTGATTGGTGTCGAACTCCGTTTTTGCAAAACACTAAGGGGGCCTGTTTAGCGGTGCTTTCAGCAGCAAGTCCCCCAATGTAATCTGGATAACTGACCAGGTGTGCATTTTCTGGTATTCTCAGTCTTTGCAGACTATCGTAGAAAATATTCCGGAGATTCAGGATGAAAATAGAGCCCTATACTACTCTTGACGAGATTTCCATCTTGGTCTGGCAATCCAGTGTATTATTCAACAGGGAGCGATCTCTCAGATAATCTCTCAACGTCTGCAAGAGGTAGGCCAACACATGCAATGAATTTTCTAGTGTCCCTGACATATCTGTCCATCTTAGGGAATTGCTTTTGCTGATCTGTGCGAGCCTCACCACTTCCCAGCGACAAGGAAGAGTGCCTTCCTTGGGGCAAATGTTGGATGCACCGAGCGGTAGGTCAGTCGATGATGGAGCTTCAGGTTATATACTTCAATCGAGATTTCGTCCTATTCTTCCACTTTCATATTTTTCATAAAATGAACTCCTTTTCATGATGAAAAATGGCAAAATTTTTTCGAACTTCACGTTTTTTGCGTTAGCCCGAACGAATGCATAAAGAATGATACCCATCTGTTTGAGAGTGAACAGGGTTTTCGCGGAGCCCTATTTTCGGCTGATCGGTTTATAGCCAAGTCCCCATGGATTTTCATCCACCCCGCGGACTAGCTCTAGGCAACAGCGAGTTCTGCTATTATTTATCGCACTACGGAGTTTCCTTCCTTCCTATCTGGACTCTGTCATTCTGGTAAATGCCTCCTTCCGGTCGTTTGAATGCTGTGCTAAACGACGGAACTTATGATACCCATTCCACAACCCGCCCATCGAAACTAAGAATGCTTGTTACGGTTGCAACCTCGCAAAGCATGGAAGCCACGAAAGCTATGATTATCAGCGTCATGATTAGATTTACGGCGCTGCCAGTTGTAGCTCCTCCGTCCCCTGAAATGATCTCCGCTCTCCATGTTTCAAAAGCTTGCCACCCCTTTACTGACTATACCGGTGGTTTTGATGCAGTTACATCAGAAATGCTTCTTCTGCAGCCTTGGTGCCGGAACGTTGACGTGGATTCGATGTTTAAAGCTACGAGCCTCGTTCCTGTCAATATTCGGAGAATCCATTTCTCTCTCCTTTCTGGAGTCTGGATAAAGGATACCCTTTCAGGCAGCATGCAATAAAGTCTCCGGACCGAAGATAGCGCCCTCCATAGATTTCAGCTTGCGGTCTGGCATTGCCTAATTTGGTGTTAGATAGACTATAAAAAAACGTTATCCTCAAACATTGAATCCAAATAAAGCCTCCTCTCGGCTTTGGAAGCGAATCCGAAGTCGGGCATGGTGCCAAACCGAGATGGTAAGGGTACATGATAAGTCGAAATACTATAAGGCTGGCTCCTTGTTAAGACACTGTTCGCTGATTAGGATATGAATTTTACTTCCGCAGCAAATTGTGCAATAACTCGTGAAAGGGTGCATTCCCTTTCGGATTTATAGGATACTGATCATGTTAGCTGCTTCCTAGTCCTTTCCAGGTCCGCCCTGAAGAACGAACAACGCCCTGAGCCTGCAGTATGTGCAACGTTCCAATAAGATGCGCCACGGGTCCTGCAGATACCGGTAGTCTTCACTTCTTTGCCGTTGTTGAGGAGTTTCCTCGCAACTTTCGCCACAGCGAGTTTTTGACCACGAGGATTCGCAGAGGTGATACCTATCCGGGAATTAGTTACCTACGGGTATTCATGTCTAGTAACCCCTTTCTATTTCGGTCTTCTTTGTTAGACTTAAAATTTGGGCACTCGGTTGTTGCAATGAAAAGCCGCGGACCAAATTTCATGGGTGGTCGTGAATATTATATCAGTGACTGGATGTCGGACAGCAGTCGACCTAGCTGTCAGCCAAAGTGGGGCAAAGGCTAGTATAGGTCTTAGGGCGATAGCGTGGGCTGGTGCCCTCTTGGAAATTCTTTTCTAACTAAAACTGTAGACAGAGGATGACGAAGACGAATCTTCGACTGTGACCTCAAATTTGGGAGTTGGTTAGTGCTGACAAATCTAATGGCTGGTGCTGACAACCCCTCTCTTTGTTAGCTGACAACCCTACAACTTGATAGGTTGCCACCTTGATAGTTTCCCCAGTTACTAAAGTGCTATTGCAGGGTTAACGAAAATCAGTCCAACTGCCCAAACCTAAAAATGTTTTTTTTGCGGTTTTTACGATTCTTTGGGTTTTTGTTGGTCATCAGCAATCACGGGCATTGAAGAACAGGCAAAGATGTTAGCTAAAATTATCCTGGCATTCATGAAAGAGCACTTTGAAATATTGATCTGCAGAGAGCAGGTTATTTTCCGCTCTAGATCATTGCACTGACCACATAAACACCCATCGGAATATTTTGAGGTAGTGTGTGGATCGATTTCGAGAAGTTTTTCGACAGCGCAAACAGGGAGTGTATTTCCGGAGAAAGCAGAAGTGCCAAGTGATAGATTGCACTCTTCAAAAAAGGGGCTACAAAGGACGAGTTCTAGAAACAAATTGCGCAAAATAGTGGATGTGGGGTGTACGCTTTTTGGAAAGACTTAGATGAGCTGAAGTGCATTTCGTCGAATAGCCAGTGATGGGCGCAAGTGATGTAAATGATTTATGTGATGTGGTCCATTTAGACGACATTGACAACCATATAGCTAACACAAAACTACTTTTTTGCGCCCCATCCCGTATCCGCAACCCATGCATAATGCAAAGATTTATGTTAGGTTCACTTCGTAAGTGGTCTGGGAAAACGCACATTGAGTGACTCTTAAAAATTGAGGTCGAATTAGTTTTGTTCTTCCATTCCAGTCACCACCAGTAGTTATGGGTATTTGGCGCTAACAGCAATGTATCTACTCGGGTCGGGAGTGAAATATTCTCCTCTTGCACTTTTCGTAGATCCTCTTCCGACTCCCTAAGAAAGTTCCGGAACCAAGGGATTACCTCCCTTCCATTTCCCACCTCGCTAGGCCTGCCTGTCTATCACATGTAAAGTGGTCGTAAACGGTTTAACCTTTTGCCATAAACACACGAGTAAGGGACTTGCTTAAAGCAGCATATGAATGATATGATTTTTAGCTGCCCTGAAAGGTCAGGGGCTCTGGTCTCCAGTACCAAGAGCTTACTGTCTATCGCGACTAATGTTGCGTTTGCTGCGCACCAAATTTCTTCCGATCTTAGTATCTCATCCACGAGATTAGGGGGTTCGATAGCGTGGTGAGGTTGACTTCCTCTATGCTGCAGGTTTTCCAGCAGCGCATTCGGAACAGGGGGAAACTTCTCTAATCCGAAGACAAGCAAATACTCCCTAAGGCCACTGTGTGCTATAAAAGGAACTATGTCAGATAGTAACTTAATCTTCCGTACTTTCACTTGACCCATCTATCAGAGCACAAGATCAGTATATGGGTCGAAAGACCCTTGCCGGAATTATCCATCTGTACGATTGGCTCGTATGCCGAGCTCACCTTCTTCCATTCCACAATATTATCCAATCCTTCCGTCCTAACAGGAGTTTTACATAAATGAATTTCTCCATCCCCGCTGTAAGCAGCCTGCGGCAACATTTTGGCCCTCGAATTTAGGCACTATCCTTGTTAAAGATGAACTAGCCTTTGCAGTCTTCTCCCGGGCATAGTCCATGTGCCCCCTGAAGCTCAACTTGGCATTGATCGTTACTCCCAGGTTTCGAATAACCGACTTCATTATTACAGATTTTGACAGTATTACTTTTCCGAGGAATTCTCCATCTAGTCCTAATGTACCTTCTCCGATTAACATTCCCCGAGGAAAATTCACGAGCACTGCTTCCGCATCGACTGTAGATCTGACTCTCCGAAATCCATACCGCCTTTTTAATAGACTACCCGCTAGTTTCATGAACGCAAGTAGTCAGTTCTATGTCAACCTCTCCAACATCTTTTCCTTAGCGTCTAAAAGATAGGTAAGGCGAAGTGGAATGGACACGCAAAATGGTGTTTGAGGCTTAAGTAGTCCAGCCAACTTCTACATCTTGCATTGAGTGGGAAATACTCCTCTCACCAAGCATTATTCAAATGTATTCATGAATAACTGGGGTCAGGCCTTAGCGCCCAACCTGAGAGCTTTGTTCGGGATCTTTTCCAATTCTGGAGCCTTGTTATTTCCAATTTGTCCTCAGAACTTCCGTAGTTCCTCTTTGGTAACCCTGGGGATCGATAAGATGTCTTTAAGAATTGCTGGTCGTGGTTCACTTTCCTACTGCTGTGGAAGGGGGACTTACTTGGTTTTTATGGTAAAAGATAAGCAAGATCTGGACATGGTAGTCGTTCTAAAACATGTAGCGCTGACGTTGCCTGGAGCCTTATATTAGAAAGTTTTACTAGTTAAGACTCTTTGATTTACTGTTCCTACCCTTCGGCGGTAATCATATATTTATCAGGTTACCGAATGGATCATGAAGGTTTCTTTTAGTTCAAATTATATCACGGAAAGAGACTCAGTGACTCGAACGAGACCTGCATTTTTACCTTAAGCAGCACTCTTCATTGGGAATTATAATAAAGATAAATTCTCAGTTCTCCCACATATTCTAGTTTACATTACATCACATTTGCATTTGTATTGTTGCTAATGTTTCCATTTTATTTGAAAGCAATTAAATAAATTAAGGAAACAATGGAAGCAGGTTTTATGATATGGCAAATTTACGATACATAAAACAACCAAACAAAAGTATTTTTCCAGGTTCGAAGTATCGTTTCTACAACGTATGTACATGCATTATTTTTTATTTATATGATGACAGTGACAATCATCATATATCAACACTGTCGAGGTCATGTTTACTATTTATATCTATCTATCTATCTATCTATCTACCTATCTATCCTCATATTTCATTCTTCATTTCTAAGTCTAAATGTGCAATGCCGGTACAAAGTATCGATATGGGAGGCATAGGTGCATCTTCTACTAATTAGCAATTGATTATTTATAATTGAACCTCTTAATTTTTATCTATGTTGTTCCACGGAGTTTAAGATACAAATTATTTATAATTTAGGGATATTTTAAAAAATGTTCCTCTGTGCAAGCAAAAATCAGTCCATATCCGACTCTAGGCATATTTTCATCTGAATAAAGAGCTTTCACCAACCCAGGCTAGATAAAATTATCCAACATTGACAATTTGCGTTTTACTGTTTTTTTTAACTTAAATCGTAAAAATACGGACATGTCAAGTCTACTTACTTCGCATTCCATAGTAATTGAATCGTTCACAGAATTCATTGCTAATAATGAATCCCACCGCCTTTGGATATTTAATGGGTGCCTGAAAAGAAAATTGAAATAATGAATACTAGATACTTGCATAACTGAGAAGATAGACAGGTAATAAAGTATAGACAGCGTTTGCATAATCTAATAGATTCAGATATATGCATCTACGAGTATTAGAATATGCCAAGTTGAATTGAAAGAAGACGGCAATCAAACGATTTGAAAAGCCATAGATTTGGAATGGTATCACGCTAGTTTCAAGCCCAGGTAAAGAAGGAAGGTTTGAAGTAAGGTATGCAATACTATCCTCACTCAAATTTGCAGAAATCAGGTAAAATTGTAAAGAAAGTATGGGTGGACCCTCAAATTAACTGGGATAACTCCATCGTACTAAAGCCTATTTAATATCACCTCCCTGTCAAGGAGGTCATCGAAACATTGACCTGATCCTTCAGGTTGAGGGTTGGTCGACGTGTCAACAATTCCTTACCATAAAATAAACCAACTATTCAAAAACTTGATACTAAAGCCTCATGTTGGATTAATTCAATGGCCTCTCTATTTGGGGCATGAGATATCGCTACCTGCAATCCCTGTATATTGGGGGAAAACGGGGGGCATTGTTGCATGCCATTTCGTCAGCCAAATCAACCAGGTGTTGATTCTAAAACAATGGCAATCACTTTCGTACTAAGGAAGAAGCCAGAAGCAATCGATGATCAAATATTCATGGAGGTGAGATTAGACCAGATTAATAAAGCAATCCCTTGCCAAGGATAGAGCTATCCATATAACATATTGTATTGTCAAATCATGGGACGCCTCTATGTCGTCAGGAGAGAATCCAACTACCGATGGAACAATATATTGGCTGCTCATCGATCGGCCTGTCACAGAACTAGGCTAGTAGCTCAAGAAACAGTAGGCACTGACCAAATAAGAACAATGAAGATAGGAGACTACTTTGAGACTGGTGATAATTTCTTCTATCTAAGGTCGAAAATTACAACCGACAGCAACTAGGCACACGATTGTTGGCAGTCAACAGAGTCTATTTTAGCTTACAAAATTGTTCCGCAGAGAAACTGCTTCACTCAAAACGTGTTACCATAGGGCCAATACTTTTACTGAACAAGGCAATGATCTTACCAGTACATGTATTCCACGGAGACTTGGGTTCTTAGCAAGAAAAATTGGGAACCCTTAGCCGCATTCGAGAGAAGATTTTTCCGAAGAATTTTGACTTAATTTACATATCCCCTCTATGGTATCAGTGAATACAGATATGAGAGTGCGTTACTCATATTTATATTCAACTGATGCTCCTGAGGCTCTTTTGCAATGAACAAAGTTGTCTGTTGCTTCGTATCCTGCATCTTCCTAATTGAACTATGGATTAGAGGCTGAAACCTATTTTGAATGACAGTATCCACAATGTATCATTTTTCTGTCTTAAACCTTTCCTTGGTAAGAGGTATTGACAAAAGTCTGTGGACCATGAATCCGTAAGCGGCTACTCATGCGTACTATATAAAAGCGGAAAAAGGTAAGTGAGACAGCTCCTGATAGATGGGGGTAGCTGCGTGTTGAGGTACATTCACATGTTGAGCCAACAAATATGGAATAAAGAGAAACTAGTAGATGACAAGTGTTAAAGTATGATAGTTTTATCCACAAAAACAGCGACAAACTGGCATGGGAAAAGTACGGAGGCACTGATCACTGCTATGGACTTTCACTTCTTCGACAGACAAGAGAAGCTGAGATCTGACTAAATGCTCGCATACGTTGACGGTATTAACACTTAATCTTGATCTGGTAGTCATTGGCACAGCAAGATTACCCTTTGCAACTACAAAATGATCATCGGACCTGAGCAGTATGCAGAGCGATAGTTGACTGGTGGGAAAAATTTTTTTGCAGATCTCTCCACCGAGTTGATTTGTTCTCGAAAAGGACGATCAGACCCGAGTCTGCAAGGGACTCATTTGAATTGGGGATGTGGAAGTCTTACCACGAAGCCTCACCGAAGGGGATCTGGTATCATGGTAACCGGTGTGACCCCCTGAGTGTGTGTAGTCCAGAAGAATTTCTGCGAAATGGGCCTTCAGTTGCTTCCTTGTGGGAGTGTCATCGTAGTTCTGATTGTGTCCATATCACGCTCATAGTGTTCGTAAACGGAGTTACGTTGAAGAACTCGGGTGCCATACCCTTTAATTTCGCCGAAGACAGGCCTAGTATACACCCGTATGGATAATAAGCGTGCACTAAGTATAAACCAGTATCGCAATGTTAGTTACGACGGTGCTCTGATTGTGGTCCTCAAATCAGTCCATGTTCGAAGAGGACGGTGGGATTATACCTAGACTGCAAGTATTCACCTTAAACCGTCAGGATTTTCATCGGACCTGTGTTATGCTATGGAAGGATGTACCTTAATTCAGGCAGCAACAAGAGTACTGAATGCTTTTGATATGCATATTCTACGTAGAATATTTTGAGCAGTTAACATGGAAGATGAGTGGGACATCAGGTACAATAATGAGTTTTATGAAATTTCGGCTGCGATACTAACGCACACAGTGATATCTGGGGAAGTACCGACAACGAAGCTTTAGGAATTTATATCAAGAGATTAACAAACCGCATAATCACGCAAGCTGTACAAGCTTATATCCAAAGATAGAACAACATCCTCTGTCAGTCTGATGAAGGAAGGTGAAACACTTGCTGAGGGTGCGGAGGACAGGGAACACATACTTCTGAAAACCCATTCACTAGTAACATTAACATTCTATCCGATACCCCAATAATATTCAAAGGGACGAGAAAGGAAAATTGGAGATTAGCAGAAGAGGCATAACCGGAAGCTAGAGTAAGATGGGTAGTAGCAACCTTTAGACGACTGAAATCACCCGGGGTAGATTTTCACAACATTGCTTTAAAGGGACTTAGAAATCATCTTAGGTTCTCTCCTAAGGGTGGCAAGGTGAAGTATAGTAAACTAAAAGGGACTGAGAAGGTTATTTCCTTTGCTGGAGTAAGAAGGGAAATCACTGAAGAAGGACCTAGTTGATCCGCCAAATACTCTATTTGTACTTTCACAAAATTCTTAGCCAATACAGGAAATATCCCACTTAATTTTTTCTAAACTTTGGCTAACTCAGACCAAGCAGTATTGCCTTGGGATACATATCAAAGGCATAGAGGTAGCCAAAAGTGGTCTCCATTCTGAAAACAGATTGAAAGGATCATTTTCATCTTAAATCTTTTAAAATAAGGAACCAGATAAGCTGGCCAGCAAAGGAGTAGAAATGCCGCTAAATGGATCAGAACCCCTCTGTGGAATAGAAATTTATGACCATGACAATAAGAAGCAGTTCATGGTACTCATGGGGAGATATGAACCAAAACGCTCGCAGGATTGTTTAAACTTCACCAAGAAGAGTTTAGGGTCATAGCGGGGATACTCACGGGCCATTGCAGGGTAAAATACGTCATGGAAAATCTTAGTTGTAAAGGACATGTATGCACATATATATAATGAACCATCATCAAAATTGAAAACAAGAATATCCATTGCTTTTTGGTAAACCTGGACTTCTGTGTCATCTGACTGGTACTTTTGGTATCACCAAAATTATAGTCACTTTTTAGATATCGAGCCACCATCGAGACTCAATTATGCAAAGGATATGTAACTGTAGCTATGACTGTGAACCCTATTTGGTATGGATTTAAGATTCCTACGACCATATATCTCTCTTGATTTCAGACGAGACCACTTTAGATACCTTTGATATCTTATCCAATATGGGATCTTAAACTGCTAGGTAGCTCTCAGCCTACATATGCCATATTCAAATTCAAGTTCAGCACTTAGACACTACTCCACTCGAGTCAAACCGTGCAGAAGCCCCCTATCTATAGCTCTTCAGTTGATTGGGGGGACCGCTATATCCATTCACGTGTAGAGTATATTAAATTGTTGAAATAATCAAACATAATAGAATTTCAGACACACGACCTATGCTGATGCCATAACAATTAGCGAGCACACCAACCTAAGTTCGTTTGACCGTTTTGTGAATGCGATATGTGCCAGTGACTTGGAGTATCACGTGACCGACTACTGGACCTTGTTATAGCACGATAGTTTGTTTAATTGATAGACTGAATTGAATAAATGATTGGAAGACAAAGATATGTATGTCAAACTATAATACATGCCCGAAGCGAAGGTTTTGTTTAAAGTTCAGCATTTGAATAGCTTACATTGAGGCAGGTCAGTACTGAGTGAATCATTTGAATAGATACTTTGTCATCGGAAATTGGTATTGGGAAATTCTCAATGGAGGTATAGATGCCCTTCATATTTTTCCTTAAGGTCATTGAAGTCAAGTGAATAAACAAGTGTGGATTGGAATACCTGTTCAATAGGATTTTTTAATGTACATTTTACGGTTTTATATACGGCAGAGGCAACTCATAGGATCCTGCCTAACCTCTGCCTTAGAAACAGCGTGACCAAAGTGGTGTCAAGCTAAGCATAAACACGACGTCAATATGAACTACATTCAGGATACCCAGTAAATTAAGGCCCAGCGGGCAGAAGTGGAACTAAATTCCCAGACCAAAGGTGAGGCAACGTTGGAGACGGTCTGAAGTTTTAATTTTTAAAAACTTTTTGCTAGAAATACTGCGAACACGCATGGATTATATAGTGTGTGATACCGAAACAAAAGAGAAGGCTCTCTAGAAACACGGAGTATGAATACGTAAAAAATAATTTTTGGGAGGACAAAATAATGTTCTGCGAGAAAACTTGGTATTACCATTCTCTTTGTACCCAGGAGAGCAGGATTCCTAAGCAGCGCACCTGAGCAATATCATGGTTCATTTTCAACGGGGCGGTGGCATCAGGAGCATTGACATATATGAGTCATTGGCGCATATGAGGCCAGCTGCCTAGCTAAGACAATTAAGTCATCAAGGGATGTACCCTGGTGGAACAGGAACTTAGTCAGAATGAGAACAGAGGAACGAAAATTCTTCAACCGGGCAAAACAAATCGGAGACTGATCGAGGTACAGAAATGCATAGACTGCGTATAGCAGCGTAATCAGGGAAACAAAACGTAACAACTTCAAGGAATTCTGTCGGGTCGATCAAACCGCAGAAGCGACCAGGCTATATAAAGCAATGGCCAAAGACGGGGCAATACCTTTTGTCTGTCAGGGTAGCAAAACGGAAAATCTGTGGAGGGATTGGAGAAACCACAGAAGCAACCAGGCTATCTGAAATAATAAAAAACTTGTTTCTTTTTCGTTGATGTGGACATTTATTCTTGCAAATACCGATATTGCACGTCGTGTATATGCTCATCAGTGCTAACAAGTTGTTAAGTTTAACAACCTGTTAGCACTGATGAAGGGAACAAGTGGTTCCCGAAATATTGGAATTTGCAAGAATAAATGTCCACACCAACGAAAAA
This sequence comes from Hermetia illucens, assembly GCF_905115235.1. Lineage (NCBI taxonomy): Eukaryota > Metazoa > Arthropoda > Insecta > Diptera > Stratiomyidae > Hermetia > Hermetia illucens. Next base: position 14,271,515 of record NC_051853.1, on the reverse strand, counting down.
GAAACAACAAGTTTTTTATTATTTCAGATAATTAATCGTTGGAAACACCGCATAATTTCACTCAGATAACCAGGCTATGCAAAGATACAGCCAAAGACTGTTCAATATCCTCTGTCTGTCAGAACGAGGAAAATGGGACATTTGCCTGGAATGAGGAGGACAGAGTACACCTGCTTCTCAGACCTAATCTCTCGGGGTTCTATCCCACAGTGGAAGATGACAACATTCTCCCTGACACCCCAACAACGAACAAAAGGGGAACATAGGAGAACTGGAAACTAGTAAAAGAGGTATGACCGGAAGCTTGTGTAAAGTAGGCAGTGAAAACCTTTCAACTAATGAAATCACCGGGACTACATGCCATCTTCCCAGAACTACTCCAGAGAGGTCTAAAAATCATCTTAGAGTCTCTGCTCCCCTTTTGCATTTATAGGGACCCCCCCCCTTAAATTCGACGTAGAACGATGTAATTTGCGCTATGCGTGTGCGTTCACAGTCCGTACGGTCCCATACAATTTGATGTCAATCGGTATAACTTCCCGCCGACGCTGTGCTGGATATTAGAGCAGGGTTCAGCGACTCCAACGTGGTGCATCTGCTCAGGGATCCGGTTTTAGGACTGCGGCTCACTCAACTTTCCCGATAAACGACGCCGGAGGTCGGCCCCAGGGACATCGCGACATGCTCGCAGGTCTTCATGAGGGTGGACGCTCCTCAGAGGCCGCTGCACCCATCATATGAGGGCCCCTTTAAAGGTCTGGATCAACTGGAACACTCCTTGAAGCTTGACATCCCGGTCGGACCCAAATGGGTCTCTTTGTTGAGACTGAATCCTTTCGTCGAACCGGAGATGCTCCAAAAAGTGTCCGCGAAGCATCAGATTCGCCCGGTAACACCATTGGTGGGATTATGTCCCGTGTTCCTCCGCTGAATCCGTGCAGTTTTAGCTGGGGGCGGAGTGATGTGGCGGCACAGCGAATATGCCGGCAATGTAAACGACCCCGCCTCTGCACTGAACTAACGCCGGCACATCTGGTGACCAGCACGAGGCGGACGTGGTACACTTCCTTCTGTTTCCGACCGCTAACGAGAGTGAACCTGTGTCGCGTCACTTAATTCTGCTTTAATATCGAGCGTAAGGTCGGCGGGAAGTCGCAGATTCTTCTCACACAACACCACACAACAACAGTAACAACGCCATTTAAATCCCACATAAAAAACCGCAATTAGTTTATTGTAATGTACTGATAAATAATGGTTTACTCGACACGTGTACTGTTGAGGGAGCGGCAGTTACCTTTTTATGGTTTTACGTGGGTACCTGTCTCGGAGACTTACTCCCACGGTCTTCTTATGACACGGATAGATTTTGTGACTACAATCAGAGCCCCGATGCGACAAGGTACAACGGTACCAGTCTATACCAAGTGCATGGCTCAGCATTCATACTGGTGGATGCAACGCCTACCTAAATCTCCACCGAACTAAGGAGTACGTCTCCCGTGCTGAGCACAATACCACTTCCCAACTCCCACTAGGTGGCCAACCTCAACAACCGAGCTGAACGCACATATTCTCCTGAAGTATATGAATTATACCCTTTTTTTGAGGAGGCGAAAATCTTCAAAAGACTCTGGTCTGAACACATCAGTGTGTGGAATTTTTACCCACTAAAACCACCCCTGACTCCCTCCCTGCCCCGCGGAACCACCAGAAGATATTACATCACGGGTGGAGTCAGCTCATTCTAGCTCAATCACCCTTCTTCAGTACGCGGCGTACGTGATCGCGTTTTTCTCCTCTCCTCTGCCTTTCGCAGTTTATTGTGGATAGATGCGATCATGCAGTTGACCACATCCCAATTCTCTTGTTGTGCTACCATTCTCACCACCAGATTTTCTGGTACCAGTATCTCTCCGAGAGTGTCCTCTGGATTCCTCCTTTCTTCAACAAATCTCGGACAGTGGAAGAATACATACTCTGGATCCTCTGGGGTTCCATCGCAATTTGGACAATCGGGTGGGGTCTCCAATTTAAATCTGTGCAGGCATTGGCGATATCCTCCGTGCCCCATAAGAAACTGGGTGAGATTATAATTAATCTCACCGTGTCATCTCTCTAACCATTCCCTGAGGGCAGAAATAAGCCTGTAAGTCCACCGACCCGTTCCTGAGCGTTCCCACCGCTCTTGTCATCTATTTATAGATCACTCCCTCTTAGCCTTCCTCGTGTAGATTCGCCACCTCATCTGTCAAGATGTCAATCGACATCATTCCAGAGATGACAAATGTTGCATCATCTGAGACAGTCCTGAAGGCAGAGCATACCCTCAGGGCTGTCCTCCTATAGACTGCCTTCAAACTGGGGTCACATAGAACATGATTGAGGTCACCACCCTGGCTATAAGTAACCTAGAAATATGCCGTGGCTCTCCCACGTTCGGCATCATCCTCGCCAACGCCATAATAGCAGTGGATGATTTATCGCAAACATACTGCACGTGCTACCTAAAGCTGAGCTGAGTGATAGACAACACCACCCTCAAGTATTTGATGGTCCGCTTGGAAGTGATGATATCGGGAATCATATACATATCTAACACAGGCGTGAGGACCACTTCTGTTTTTTATTCCGCAAGTGTCAGACCAGAGATCTCTAGCCAACTTTTAACAGCACTGATTGCCTCGCTTGAGTTTACCTCAGCATCTTTGAGATGCTTTGCGACAACAACCAGCACTATGACGCAGCAGCGTAACCCACCACTGTGGCCTCCCTTGGAAGGGGAAGAGTAAGTACATCGTTGTACATGATGTTCCACAGTAGTGGCCCAATACGGAGCCCAGCGGGACACCCGCGGAAACAACGTACTCCTAGGGCCCGTCATCGGTGTCATATCAGAGCCTCCTTTCAGTTAAATAACTATACCAACCTATACCTTGTAAGGTTTCGTGACCTTTTGTCACTTCATATGACTCCCCGTGCAGACTCGGGTCTAATTGCCTAGTTGGGCCTTTGGAGCATTCGCCTTCTGCATCACGACCGGGAAATCAATGCAATACAGTGTCTCCCGGTACCACCACTATAGAGGTTCTCCTCCGCCACGTGGTTTTGGTTCATTCGACAGGGTTGCCGCCCCATCTTCATCACCGCCACCTCTGAGCACCTGCGAGAAGACGTTTGAAACATGTTGGAGTAGCAGGGCAAACTGTAATATATTATACTTTGAACCAATGGGTAAGGACACCAGCATATCCCAGGCGGAAATATACGCCATAGACAGAGGTACCTCCTTCAACCTCCAAAGAAACCAAAGAGGGCAGAATATTGCTATTCTGGCCGACAGCCAAACGGCGATCATGGCAATTAAACTAGCATAGGATTGCCTTGAGAGACTGAATACGCTCGGTTCGCTCAATGAGGCCTGGATATTCTGCTTTCCAAGTCATGTTGATTTGGAAGGCAATGAGGCAGCGGACGAACTCGCCAGGAAGGGAGCAAGGGCGTCTATACACGGACCAGAACCCTTCTGTGGAATCGTCAATGGGTTCGTGATTACGAAATTAAAACGCGAAGAGGAATGACTGAAGGAAGTATACTGAGCGAACCTACAAGGTACGGAGCAGTTGAGGGCGCTCCTGGGGGACATGAACCTAAGCGCACAAAGGACTGTTTAAACCTCACCAAGAAGAACCTCTGGATTATAGTGGGAATACTAACTGGTCATTGCCGGTTAAACTATCACCGGGGGAAGATAAGGATATCTGGGGACATTGCCTGCAATTTCTGTGCGGAGTGTGTCGAAACCTCCATACACTGTCGGGGCAGTGTTCGGCACTTGTGTAAAGTAGGTCGAGGCATCTGGGAGAATACTTAATACTAAATGCTAAGTTGAAATACTTGGAAGTAAGTTATGGGGAAATTTTGTGGTAACAATGAAGATACCGATTATAAAAATATAGTCGGGAGAATGCTAAAGTCTTTTTTAAGATTTGACTTGCCCTATGAGCCTAGAGGTACGTTTTCACCAACCTCACCTGGATAATTTTCTTGAAACTTTAGGAGCCGTGAGTAAAGAACAAGGAAAATGTTTCCATTAAGATATCAAGAAGATGGAAAGAAGATATCAAGGAATTTGAAGCATAACAATGATGGCAGACTGCTGCTGTATGCTATATAGGCAGATTCCGTGTACTATTCATAAGATATACAGTGAAGATATAACGAATTTAAGTACATAAGTGGACAGCTCCAATGGTACAACACTTTCGAGTAACCTGAATACTAAAGCGTAAAATTCATTTCTGAAGCCCAGATCAATTAAAATCTATATAATTTCATTAGCTTCATTCATTATTCATTTTAAATTTTAATTTGTAGCAACATTTTGAATTACCTGACTCACTTTTGATATTGTAACCGGAAATGTCTTTTATTAGATATTTTTCTGATTTCAGTAACCTATATTTCTTGAATGTTTGGACTGTAAATGCATCTGCGTATCTTTTCGAAGTATCTTTTCTAGTTAGCACAAGAAATAACCAGTTCTATCATATATACGAGTATCTAAATATTAGTTAATTCCCATGGCCATGGTATAAATTTGAAAGTCACCTTTTTTGCAATCTTTTTACCATTTGGGAGAAGATTCTGCATATTCTTATTTGGTAATTTCGAAAAACACTGGTTTGGATCCGGCTAACGCGGCTGTTTGACTGGGTTTTTATACAGAAATTTATTCATGGAAGCAAGTACAGTTTTTATGGTACTACGAGAAAGTAATTACAGTATTTGCAGCAACCAAAATTGTTTCTGTTCTCCGCATCTTTTTCAGTGCATTTCAAAAAGATAATGGAAATAAGTTTGTAAATTTATACAAATTCATTTTTTTGATTACAGCAATAAACGCATCCAACAGGCGATTCACCCATTTTGTTTAACAACAAAGAGAAGGTTATTGCACTGCCAAACAACATTTTATCTGTTGAAACTTTCTATTTCCTCTCGTAGCGAAAAAGATTTTTTTTTATGGAGTGAAATGCGTTTTGAAGTTGCCGCCAATCATTTTGGTATGTCGGTTGGCAAAAATCAGCAATTATAATGAAAATGAAGCTCGACCAGGTTCCCGGCGTCCAACCACTATTATAATGGCGATTGGCAGATCAGTTCGCCAAAAAATGTTCTGCCAATCCAATCTTGGTAATTACATATCTAGCAAGATACTTTCGGTATGAGTTGCGGTGGCTTTTTCTCATTCAGTCACCGCAATCTGGGTTGTCGGTGAATAGTTGCTGATGCTGGTAACGAGTAGCAATTGCATCAGTTTTTCGGCACCGGATAGGGTTGTATGACGGTTACCAAAAAAGTTAATCGATACTTTGGGTTGTGTGCAGAATTAGATAGGTTTTTATGGGTAGACTAGACACGGATAATAGCTTTCTTGCAAATCGCTGATTCGATCTATACTTTTACTTCTGATGTAAGTTTTTACCATATTGGCTTAGACTTTAGTACTCCTAACAAAGTGAAACAGTATTTGAACATAGAGATACAATCGCTTTAATGGCTGTTGTGGTATACCATAATTTTGGTTTTCACATAAATGATAAAGGTGACTGGGGTTCGTGATTTATGTGAATAATAAAATTAACCCGTAATTACAGACGTGGCGTCTGTGAGACTCTTAGCACCCTAATTCGCTGCGCCACATCACTTCGCCCCCAGATGAAACTTTGGGGTTTCAGCTACCGAACCCAGAACTGCGTTCTCCATCATTCGGTGAAGCAAACGCAACGTTGCGTTGGGGCGCAAACGGGCTTCAGCCTGGGCAAGGAGACAGCCTTTTTGTGTCCCCCGATCTCGGGCTGGAAGAAATGTTCTCCCGCTCGAGAGCACGGTACGGGCCTTCGTATGGAGGCTGTAGCGGCTTCTGGACAGCATCCGTCCTGTTCCAGTTCTTTGGGAGCGCAGGCAGGTGCCGATGTGTGACGGGAGGTGGGGGTTTAAGGCGGTGGAGGTTGTCTCTCAGCAGACGCAGCAATCCAGAGTCTGTGAGACCCAATCTCTTGTCGAAGACCGGGTCACTTTGAAGCCTTGGATTCTCCCCATATACCAGCTCCGCGGGGCTGGCAGAAAATTCCCCTCGGCGGGTTGTTTTGAGGCCAAGTAAGACGAAAGGCAAGACTTGAGTCCAGGACGGATCGTTTTGGGCCATAATGGCGGATTTCAGCGTCCGGTGCCAACGCTCTAGCATCCCATTGGATTGCGGATGGTACGCAGTAGTCCGCAGGCGTTTGAACCCCAGGAGTTTGCCTAATTCCGAAAAAAGGATGGACTCAAATTGCATTCCCTGGTCAGTGATAATCACTGCAGGGACACCAAAGCGCCGGATCCACTCCCGACAGAGGGCTTCGGCACAAGATTGGGCCGTAATGTCCTTCAGAGGGATTACTTCACCACGTAAACCTGTCGATGATTGTGAGACAATACTTCAAACCGTGCGAGTCTCGCAAAGGGCCTACGATATCAAGGTGTATTGTGTGGAATCGCTTGGTAGTGCGTGGGAATGAGCCCACTTCTTTTCTTACATGCATGGTGGCCTTACACTTCTGGCATGCGATGCACTCTTTGGTCCAGGAGTTGACGTTCTTATTCAAGGCCAGAATTATTCTTCGGTGACTAACCAATTTTTTCCTCCTGATGCCTGGATGCGCTGAGTCATGAACTGCGTGGAACACTTCCTTGCGAAAGGTGGCCGGAATGTATAGCCGGGGTCCATTTCCTGATTACTCGCAGCAGAGAGAGAGGTTGGAGCCAAAGATAGGCAACTCCCGAAATTTCTATTTGGGGTTGGATTTGAGGCACTGCGTCATCTTCCTGCGCCTTGGCGATAGGCGAGAAGTCGACTGAGGCGGGGATGTTTACCTCGGAGACACGTGATAAAGCGTCAGCAAATATGTTGTCCTTCCCGGACACGTGCTGTATGTCGGACGTTAACTGGCTTATAAAGCTCAGGTGTCGAAGTTGACAACCTTTTGTTTTAAAGCATACGTGAGAGGCTTATGGTCCGTGAACACTGCGAACGGCCTGCCTTCTAGGGAGAAACGGAAGTATTTAATGCTTAAGTACGCGGCGAGCAGTTCTCGATCGTAGGTGCTGTAATTCCGTTGAGCGCGGTTCAACTGTTTAGAGAAGAAGCTCAACAGCTTCCAGACCAGATTCACCTTTTGGTGGACAGCAGCACCTACTGTGATATCAGAGACATCAACAAAAACGGCTAGTGGTGCATCTTGTTGAGGAAATGCTAAGAGTGCAGCAGCAGCCAGTTGTTGCCGAGATTTGTCAAACGCGCGGACAGCCTCTTCAGACCACGCAATCTCTCTTGTGTCTTTTGTTTCGGGACCAGACAAGTACGCGTTCAAAACGGAGCCGGTGTTGGGCGGCCTTGGGTAGGAAACGACGATAGAAATTTAGCATGCCTAAGACCCTCTGCAAATCCTTTACGGTTTTCGGATGCGGCAAGCTTGTGATCGCTTGCACCTTGTCTGGTCCGGGCTGCATTCCGTCAGGGGAAATGAAGTGGCCGAGGAATTTCACCTGTGTCTGGAGAAACTTGCATTTATCAACGTTTAGGACTAAACCGGCCTCAAGGAGACGTTGAAAAATACACTCGAGATAGGCTAAGTGCTCAGACTCAGTGGAAAAAGCGACCAAAATATCATGCAAATACACGAAACAGAAATCGAGGTTTCGCAGAACCGAGTGGATGAAACTTTGAAAGTCATCCGTGGGAACTCGAAGAGTCAAAGGGTGTGCAAATTGCCGTCTTTGGAATGTCTTCCGGAGCTACATGGATTTGGTGATACGCCTTGGTTAAATCCAAGGTGGAATGGGATATCGGTCAGGAACAGTCTGTGCGTTTAGCCTTCTATAAATTTCCACAGAGGCGCCATTCGTCGCTTGCCTTAGGGACCACATGGAGTGAGGAAGACCAACAGCTCTCTGAAGGTCTGCAGATACCCTGTTGGATAAGTTGCTCGAATTCTTTCCGTACAATAGCCACCTTCTGGGGTGGTAGAAGATGCACCTTTGAGAAGATAGGGGAACCAGTGGTGTTAATGTGGTGCTGCAAATTGTGCTTCACAGGTTTAGAGAGACTACATTCAGTAGTAATCTGGCTGAACTTTTGGAGGAGTGACCGAACACGGGAGTCAGCAATGTCGTCCAAAAGTACGGAAATATTGTTTTTGAGGTGTGATGAGATTCTGTCTGACGAATTAAGATTGGTTGTGGAGTCTATAAGGGAACTGTCCTGCAAGTCCACTAGCAGCCCATATTGATCCAAGAAGCCTGCACCTAAATTGGGGAAGCTGACATCGGCCGGGACGAATCGCCACGGGAACGTCCTACGCAAGCCAAGACTTACGTCCACTTGCCTGTAACCGTAGGTGTTAATATGCGAGGAATTTGCCGCCGCAAGTTTTAGAGGTTTTGGGAATAGCCGGTGGTGCCGGGGTACGTTAAGAACCGAAGCCTCCGCACCAGTGTCTACAAGATAACTGCACCTGCTGAGAGGGTTATAAATTGTTAGGCGACGTGGCGCTGCGTTCTGGGTGGCCGTCGCCAGGACCCCCCGCGGACCTAATTTAATGAAGTAGGCGCGAATTTACACGGGAGCGTATACCTGTTAGATTTTTCATGGTACCAACAAATGCTTCGGTTCGTAGGTTGTCCTGACGACCTGCTACCCGATCGCCCTTTTCGAGCAGTAGACCGCGAGCGAGCTCGCGACCTGGTGCCCGAACGCTGAGCGTCTAGCGTCGCCCTCATCTCTGCCATGCTGGTCACAAGAGCGGCCATCTCACGCTTCAACTCGCCAACTTCGTTTGAAGGCTGCCGAACTACCGCTACCGCCGGACGCGCGTGCACCTTGTCAGCCGCAGCTGCCAGCGCCTCCAAAGAACCGGAGACGCACGCGAGGACCGCCTGGGTGCTCTCCGGAAGTTGTCGCAGCCAGAGCGACTTCATCAGGTCATCGTCGATCTTGTTCTCACCCAATTGCCTCCTCCTAATGTTTGGAACCGCCGCTCATGGAATGTTACAAATTCACCTAACTTTTGCAGTTCCCGTGGTTTGTTTAGTATCGTAGGCTTGCAGAGGGTATGAATAGTGCTATCCAATTTTTTTCGGCAGCAGATGGAGTATGATAGGATACCATCCCTCCCGATTTGTATGACAAGTGCTTTACTCAAGCGAACATTCCTTGGTAATATCATGCAGTTTTTTGAGAGGACTAGATGAGTCTGTTTTAATGCATGATTATTGTATTGTTGGACAAACTGATATCCAATAAAGAGGCTACCCTCGGACACTATCCCTGTATGTGGATAGCGTTGTTACCTTGATTTCCTAGTATGCCTTCGGTTGGCCTTCCCCGATTCCACCAATGACATCTATGATATGTTCAACTGAACATTCCTCTCCTAATCAATACCGCGATACCATTAGAATATATTGCTGGGCCGACGCTAGTGAAGTACGATTGGGATAAAGATAGTTTAGCCGTTGAACCCCACCATTCGCAGTAGTAAATGAGGTTCAAAGCTTGTCCATTTATGCTAGGCGGGCCACAAGATATCTTCCGCTCTCTTTCTCCGCGGAGTCTACCGGAGAAGCTCGGAGATACCCGAAGGTAATTTAGGTCAAGTAACCTTATGCCTTACCTCGAACGAGTTCTGAAATTTGAAATTTATGTGGATAATGAATGGGAACCTAAAATTGCATAATCTAGAATCTTCTATGTTGACTTTATTTAAATGACGTATATTCTAGATAAATAGGTTATAAGGAATGGATTTCGGACACATGAGTCACAGTGATATTTGATCGATCTCAATTACAGTGAGGACCCAATTTATAGTTAAATTTCCAAGATAGTCCCATCCTACAGTCATCGATCTTCCAATCAATACTTCCAATTTTGACCCTCTACGAGTTCACAAAACATAATATGGCATTCGAATCAAAATGCATGGCGTGTCGTAGCCATGATATTCGAAAACTTCCAATTTAAAATTGCCGAAAACTTGCTCTCCATTATTGGCGAATTAAAAACGGCATCAACTAAAGTTTTTATGTGCCATTGGAAGGCAAAGTGATTTTCATAGGCGGCAAAAGTTGCTGAAAGGTCCCACTGAAATGCCAATAACCGACACTTGATGTAATTTATATTTTGGAAACCATCTGAAAACACATATATGGACATATATGCACACATGGTTGTCCATAAAAAAAAAGATCCTAAAATGATCTGGACACTCAGATCAGCGCAAATAAATTGGCGAACGAGTGTGTTTCCAATCAGGTGGCCTAGTTATTTCTGGTTTGGCAGGCCTTGATTACTATTTGAGCTTGGAATGTTTAATGACTGGATTCACATTGAATGAATAATTTTAATAAGAGTGATACGTGGTCAGTTGGCGGAATGACAGTAGAGATTATTTTAATAAATATTCAGGTACTTTGATGTCTCCATAAAACCTAATTGTCACTTAAATTGGGGGATATGAATGATAATAGTTACCAGGAAAACCAGTCCAATGGTGTTTATTTTTTTAAGGACTGGAGTGGATTAAATTTCGTAAATCTAAACATAATTTATAGAGTACGAATTTGAAATGCTACAAACAATCTTTTTTGCATATCTATGTCAGCATTGCTGGCATTCCAACGTTGTCCCATTAGGTCTACCGGCAAGGTCACGAAAACTCGTTTGACCTATTTTCGCAATCTGATTATTGACTAATCTAAATGCGGAACTAACTACGTGATATAAAGAGTGTATTAACATTAAAAAATATTTAAAAGCATTTTTAACTGAATTACATTTCTAAGGAATCTCCTACGTCAATGGGGGGTTAGGTCATGCTAAACCGACAGAGAGACGAAGAACCGAAAAAGAGGGAAGAAAAATGTTGAGGGAATTACCAAACAAATAGAAAATCAACGACCTCGAAGATACTTTTAATTTCAAAATGACATTTTAGACAAAACATAGCCAATAAGCCAAGATCCCCCCTTAATCGTTCACACATAGATTGACAAATAAGAATCTTCAAATCAACGTCTACCATCATGTTATGGTTCAATTCAAATGAGTTTTGAAAGGAATGGATAAACCATTATTCCCCATTGCAGAGCATACCGAGTCTGACGACATGATCCCCTATAAGTCTGTATCCCGTGCAGCTCGTCGGAATCCTGCACGAGTTTGGAAACGTCTGAACCACAAACTTTTGTGATCAAGTTTCCTTGCAGGAGGGTCAGATCTTCCTTGATTAGTGGCTGGTTAGTAGTTCATATACGCCGGCGGGACACAGACTGCGTCCAGCGAAGAACTGTCGAAAATGGTACTCCGCTATTCTCAGCCCAGAGGAAGGTAACTTGGAGCATGTCGCCCAGCCGGTTTAGAGCATCCCTGCACTGTTCCACAGCCTGCATTATATCGTCACTAAATACACGGCCTTAATTGCGGCCGGTAGTCAGAATAAACGGCGATGATCACAGATGATCCTCCACTATTTCGTAACTCCGTGAAACTTTGCCAATCTTTCACTTTGCCCTGATATGAGAGCTCATCGCGAGAGATGCTATTTACATATATGTACCTCCAATCAAGCGCAACCCTTCGTGCGGATAAGGGAACGTCCAGCAGATGTATTATGGTCATTTACAGTCATACGTATGCCGACGTCGGGTAGATCTAAGCAGCTCATCCGTGGATGCAGATTGGCTACGGGAGGAACACTTAGAAATAAAACCGAACAAAGAAGAGAAGAATAGAGATAAACTTACTGTACAGGGCTTCGGAAAACCAGTCTTGGCAGCTGTTGGGAGTGGGCAAGCGGGCCGAGACTATATCCAACGACCACAGTGTCTCAGTAGCCGGAACGTTACGAACTCATGGGCCACCTGTTCGGAAAAAGCTCAATTCTTCGTAGATCCCTACCGTTCTAGGCACAAGTCCCCACCAATGAACATGCTACTCACAATAAGGAGGAGAGGAAACAGTGATTCCTAACTACCCGAGCGAAGTAAAATGCAGATTCCGATTGGGAGCTGCCTTTATTGTTTATGAAAAAACGGCGGAATGTTCATCATAATATCATGCCCACGATGAAAGAGGGGGAATGCAATGGGCGAAAAACTAGACAACACAAGTGATGCCCACTCAAAACTCGGGAGAGGAGAAACCGGGGAAGAGGCTGCGCGACCGGTTGAACCAATCAAAAGGACGGAAAACTTTTAGCAGAAAAGGGGGCCCAAATGGAGCTGGTAAAGGGGACGGCTGAAACTGCTGGCGAAACTTATGTAGCCGCTTCGGAGAGAGCGGTGAAGAGGAAGGTGACACCCGGAAAAAGAGAGATGGGAAGGAGGTAATAAAAGAGTTTATTATCATCTTCAAACGAGGCGAAGGATCATAAGCTAACATTCTGAGGAGACTGCAGATAGACCCTAAATTCACCGACTTCGTATTAGACGATGAGATCAATGCAAATTGTTCAACCACTGCTAGACGGCGCAGGATCTACCTTTGCAAACCATACGCGAGAATCATATCAATCTGGCCATAATTATAGAGGGTATTGGCCGATAATCATAACAGGCCATTTTAATGCGTGGGCTCTTGAATAGGCAGCTAGACAACAAATGTGAGGCGACAGATCAGCCAACTGGGTATAGTGGTATCATATCTGTTAGTAATCAACTTAACTACCGGGGGACAACGAAACCGCAAATTTGTGAACCGATGCCAAGATGCCGATATAGACCTATGGGGTGGGGTTTGCTGGGTGGCAATGAAAAGGTTGTAAAGATCTCCCCGGGTGCCTTCTGAGAGAAATAGTTGCGACTCTGCTTCCTCAGCACTAAAAAAACGCAATGCAAAACGGTCGGTGACAAAAAGGTCCAAGATTTAAATGGAAACCCTGGCAAAGGTTCAAAATTGGCAGTAAAGACTAGGACCGACCTTTTTGCAAATACCTTCGAGACTCTCTGTCCAGTGGAAAAAGCAAAAGTTGAAGTTGCTGCCCAATAAGTCGCCTGGAGATCCAGCATCATATAATATGATCTGCCTGTTTGATTGATTGAGATAAATGATGAGATACAACAGACTATTACCCATCGTCGAAAGCGGGAACGGGTTGTCGTAGTGTCAATATGGGTTTCGTCATGCCCATTCTACGGTGGATACAATAAGAATGGTAGAAAGCCAGGCAAAAGACACGCTGAATTCTGGTGGCTGCTGGATCGTGTTGGCACTGGATATCAAAAACGCATTCAACTCCCCCAACTGAGACCTAATTAAAAGCGCATTAGTTGACATAGATGTTTCTGGATATTTGATAAGAATGGCCGATGACCTGGCGGTTCACCAAAGCATGCAGAGGATGTGGAGGTTTATGTGACTGTGGAAGTAAGAAAGGTAAAAATTAGAAAAGTCCGGGTTAACCCTGGCGGATGACAAACAAACCGTAGAAAGAAAAACACTGCAATGATAGAGGTCGGTGGACTGATATGGGCAAGATAAGTAACGACAAATTTAACTTTAGGGCGCACCTAAAAAATGTATGTTAAAAGGCTGCTAGTACCACCGCTGCATGCGCAAGAACGTTGCGGAATAACAGTGGGTCGAAACACTGTTGAAGATTGCTTTTAGCTGAATTCATGCGATTCCTACTGGTCTCCACGTCGTCTGTGTGGACGGAGGCACTTGCAAGTTACCAGCGAAGGAAGCGGGTGGATTCAATTTAATAATAATAATAATCGTTGGCGCAACAATCCATATTGGATCAGGGCCTTGAAGTGTGTTAGAGCACTTCATTCAAGACCGTAACGGTACACTAGGAGGCAATGTGGTCAGCATTGCGCTCGCCCGAGATTATTACCCTGATTTGACTCAGGTACTCATTCACAGCTGAGTCGACTGGTATCCGACGTCAAATCAAGATACAAATTCCACTGCCACCAGTGAGATTTGAACCGCGACCTTCCGTACGACAGCCTTGCGCTCTAACCACTCAGCTATCCGGACATCATTCAATTTGCCAAACTTATAGGACCACGTCATTTGAAGTAGTATTGGTGCTAGCGGGTATGATTCCAGTCGAAATTCTGGCGAAGGAAATTAGTGGATGTGCTGTATATAAGACTTAAAGAAGAGCACACAAAAGGCAGGAATGCCTTTTGTGTGCTATAGTAATGCAAGCGAGACGAGTCTTTCAAGGGTTGCTGGACGCACAGGATATGGTTAAGCGGAATCAACGAGAAACTACCCAGTCTTCAGTGTGGTACGGTGGTTGCTTCAAGAATTATCGGCCTCACTATGGGCTGGACTATTTGCCGAATTGTCCTGTATGCAGCGGTCCATCGGAGGATGTAGAGCAAGTGATGTTTTGCTGGGCAAGGTTTGCAACGAACGGATGGAACCTGAATCAAGGTTGCGAGGTAGCGTGAGCTAGGAAGGTATAGTTGTGCAGATGCTAAAGTCGAAGGAGAACTCGCATATAGTTTCTTCCGCATGTTTCTCGCGACCCCAAAAAACTGAGTTCGCTGAGAGATGCGGAGACGTCCACTCGACTCGCAGAAACATGTCACCTTACAGTTTACGACTATCTTCGTTCGCACAATTATTTGATAGACAGTCTTCAGAGCCAATAAGCATTTCCCTCAGCAGTTGAATTTACCAGCAGCAAACTCCGTGTCCATCACAACTTATGGTTACAAGCAAGTGAGTCTTGGCTTGCATAAAGCTTTTCCATAGAGCTCCATTTTAGCTGACATCAGTGTCCCGATATTAGGCTCAGATAACCGGTGTTACTATGGGCTTCTGGTGGATATGCAGAATAGATCTCTGATAGACCCTACAATCTCTCTTAGGTAGCCAGAGAAAGTTTTAACCTGCGTAGATAATACTCCTTCCACCATTTTTGACGTTGCCAACCAGCGTATTCGCACACTGAGTTTGAACGACTTCTTAAGCAGGGTATATGCAGACCTTTCAACAGCAATTAGCAATTCCCAATAGCGAATGGCGGCCTCAATAAGATACATCCAAAAATTCAATTCGCTATGGAAATGAACGAATCTTTGGACCTACTATTCATAAACAGCAAAAGCAAGTTCAAATTGAAGGTTTACAGGGAAATAACAACAACCCAGAACAGAGGCTTTGTATATACTTTGTAACCAAGGTCGGTTTTGACAGGGAAAAGGAGAGCATCCTTGGCACACCTGAGAAGAATGAATATAGGAGGACCACGATTAAAAAACTAATTAAGCGGAAACAAAAAATAATATGGACGAGCCAACATATAATACAACAATGTTTGATCAATCGAGCACGACTGATGAGACAAAATGGGTAAGTGTACCGTTGTCCAAAAATTTCTGTAAAATAAAAACTATTATGGGAAAATTCACCAGCAGAGATATCACGGTTAAAAGACGAATAGGTAGCGAAAAGGACCCATTAGAAGCCGAGGAAAAAAGCGGCATATATAGAATAAATTCTCGCAATTGCAACAAAGTCGACATAGGACAGACCATGGGATACAGTGAAAAACTAGGAGCCAACACTGTAAAATTAGCAGTGACCATGCACATTATCGAAGAAGGATATTCAGTGACAGCAGACAGCCTAGGACCAGTACGACACGTAAATAAGGCTCATACATTGGACACAAGGGAGAGTCAAGAAATAATGACTAGCGACCTCTGAAAGCTACTTAACACCGACGAAGGAAACTGCTCAGCAAAGCTGATTAGAATGATCACCAACAATATCAGCAATCGCATTACTCATTAAGCGATCATTAACGAGTGGCAGTGATGTATCTAATTATTAAAAATTTTCTACAAAAACCCTGAAGAAATGAATAGTTAATTTCCGAAATTAGTACTTATTTGCTAAAATAAAAATTACTTGTAAAACGGAGAAGCTATTCGTTTAAGTTCTACAAAGACTATACAAGCGTCGGAAATGATAACTAGCCTATTAACTACTGTTGGTTTCGCGGCTAATAGTGGATGGATGGACGGATGAACTTGTCAGTCGCCTTTTTTACGATAGATCAAGTGAAATAACATTTGGAATTCATCTATGCATATCCCTTGCACGAAGTGGTAAACTACAAGGCCCGGTCTGTATTATAAACTTTTCTGAGATTTTACTATTATGATCCCCGTAACATACAATCATATTGCTGGTAGAAATTATAAGTTTATATAAATGTTTCTCAAGTGCAGAACGCTTTAGATGTACATAGTTTCTATTATTGCAACACGCGCTGTTCATAAGTAATTACATATTAACACGTTTAGAAAACCCCATTGTACTCATTAGTTTTCTTTACCATAGAAATTATCTTCAGTTTGAATATAATTTTGAATCCAACCTTTAGAAATGATTGAGTAAAGCATCTCATTTCTGGATGTACCCATATTATAGATTTAACTAATAAAAACATCTAAACCTATAAATAACTTACCAATTATAATAGAGGAAGACGAGTTAAGTAAAACTGCAACGTGATAACAAACGTATCGACACGTGGAAAAGATTAAACTTCCAAGCAAATAGAGGAAATGATATAAAACTCGTATAATATCTTCATCGAATAATGCATTTCAATTGAGTCTTATCGAGGTATGACTAATTATGCAACTAAATATTCGCAGAACGATAACTTCGAATTCTTAGACTATTGCGCTTCATTTTTATCTGATCATCTAATTGTATATTATCCGTCTATTACTTATCTTCTCTGTAAAGGTAGTTAAAATTAGAAACAAGACAGTTTCAGAATGTTCTATATGACTTTGCTCATGATTTCCCAGTAAGACGTAAAGATGTTGAAACACGATAAGGATCAAGAAGCCACCTGGTTAGCTTTCTCGAAGTTTTCGAGCTACGGATCAATGCATATCTTTCAAGGAATATAATGCTGATACCATCGAAGCTAAACTAAGTTGGGGTTTCCACCAAATCTGTAGATACTTTACGTTTTCTAGGCAACGAGAAATGGAGAAGATGCGGTGCTTCATTAAGGATCGCGCTGACATCACGACACGATGCAAACGTTTTGTTACGCCCATTCGGAATGACACGAAATGACAGATTTGCTAAAGTCACTGGGAACGACAGATTTGCAAGGTTAATATATTGAAAACACTATTATTAACTTATTTTTGGCGTAGAAAAATGCCATCCGCTGCTTCAGACAACTGACAGTCAAATGTCTGTACTTGCTGCAGACATCAGACAAACAAATGTCAACGTCAGACAAACGTCTGCCTAGTTTGTTTCAGACAAAATCTCAAATGTCTGCCTCTGTCTTATACATGAGCCTATGTCACATATCAGCTAGAAAAACGTCTGCGTCAGATAAATGTCTGTTGCAGGAAAACCCTTCTCCGCACCAGATAAATGTCTGCGTCTGTTTCACACATCAGACAGATATCAGTCAGATAAATGTCTGACTGCTAAACCCAAATATTTGTCTGAAACAGAAACAGAGAGCCTGAAGCAAACATTTGGCTGAGGCAGACATTCGCATGTTACAAAAACAGAAATTTGGCTGCCTAATATCTGAGCCACACTCAGCCATTTGTCTGAATGATGTGTGAGACAGACACAGATATTTGTCTGTTGCAGAAAAATATTTTGCCTGAATCAGACATTTATCTGATGCAAGCATTTGTCTGTCTGCTATCTGGAACGGTCTGCCTGTTAGTTAAGGCAGCCGGAGGCAAAAGTTAATAGTAGTGTTTTTGATATGTTTACCTTGCAAGTGCAGTGGGCATTAGTGAATCTATTGTGTCGTTCCCAGTGGAAGGCAGCAAAACTGTCCTGTCGTGTCGGTCCCAGTCAGCGCTCTTTTGTCAGAAATATATAAAATATTAATATAATATTAATATATAATTAATATATATAACCGGGCCAGCTCAAGAAAAAAAGCAGCGTTCAAACGACGAAAGGATGTCAACAAAGAAGTAGCTTCCCACAGGAAGCATAAAGTGGATATATTGGCTAAGCTAGAGAAAGGCCTAAGTAAGAACAAATCCCTGGAGGATACAATCAGGAGCCAATCAACGATTGACTCACTCGAGGTAACAATTAAATCATCACAAAGTGGCCTTAGCCCCAAACAAAGTAGTTCCTCGACAACAGCACCACAGAAACAGGCACCCTGCACCACTCCTGCAGTCAAACTTGGTAACAATCCGCAGACCCAGCGGTACCCAAACAACAACCACCACAGATATCTCGGAAAAATCATATGAGTACCCGAATTCCTCCTAGTGGTTTGATACGCTGGATGGGGATTTAAAATCCTCGCGATTGCATCCAGATCTTGCATTTGGTAGAATCAAATGTCGAAACCGATGGCAACGAGCCGACCCCGCTTTTGAGCGGGAAAAAGACTGAAGAAAAAGAAAAAGTTATTATTGAACATGCGGAGTGAATTTTTGGGTAAGGCAGAGCAGACTCTTCAATGCCATGACCAAGGACTTCCTGATCATCAAATACTCCTTAAATCCAAAGAGGACTTCACTGCTACGGAACACCTTCTCATGGAAAATAAGGTTAAGTTCTTCATATATACCTTTCCTTTGGAGAAAACCACGTCACTCATTATTCGTGGTCTGGATCACATATACTTCCCACAGGGAATTGCTAAGTATCTGAAAACAGGATATCTCAAGCGTGTTGTCCGTCATACCCTTCGTCACGTCGAAGGCGAAGCAACAGGACTGTAATCTGAGCCTGTGACTTTGATGCCACCCCCTAGATCGATGGTCCGCTTCGAGCGGATTATGAACAAATAAATATTACAGTGGAAAAATTGCCAGCAGGTCAGTCATGAGGCACCGAGCTGCCACATCCAGTATCGTTACGTTAAATGTGATGGCACACACGGACCAGGCCATCAAAAACGCCTGAGGGAAGTTCCAACTGCGTGAACTGTGGCGCAAGCGACCATCTTGCCAACAATCGTAAGTGCCCTAACTTCGTTAAAAACATGGCGACAACAACGGACGCCGAAGAACTGTGCAACAATACTCCAAGCCCCCTTGGCCGACATACACAGTCTAACGCAGTCATTCCAAACCTCTGTCAGTTCACCGAACAGTCCCGTCAGTCCATGATGATGTTCAACGTAATGATCAACCTTATGACATCCAATCGTGGACGTTAATCATTGAGTTGAACATCAACTCTGCAGTCAGTCGGGCCCGTAGGCAAGAGCGTAATTTCTAATCGAACATAACCCACAAATAGTGCTCCTATGTTAAACTAGGTTGGACTACCGTGGACTAACTTTCCTTTCCAAACTTTAATCTAACAAGAGACTTGTTAGCACTGCTGAAGGGAACAATTCTTTTCCGAAATATCGGTATTTGCAACCTTAATAAATATTACTAGCAAATAGAAAAGGTAAATCTTAATTATTTCAGAAACACCGCGAGATTATACTTAGACTTTAATTTTTCCATACAAACAGGCACGTCCTATCCAGAGTTTTTCACACCTTGCCGGAGGCACCTAAATACTACTCTACGACAAATTCCTTGCAACTAAACTTTTTCTCCATGACAATGACTCAATCCAAACCACATCCCGCTTCGTGTATGTGGTTTTCCTCTACTGTTCCAACCAATTACTTAATCCGAATGTCCTATCTGTCATCAAATTCTTTTAAACGGGCCAACCCCGCTCAACTGACAAAACGTGATTCCTGATTGTAGGGGGCGACTTAAACGCCAGACACACCTTCAACATCAATAATAACGGCCCCATGCTATAACGCTCGCAGACCACATATCCCGCTGCACATAATATTTCCATTTCACCCGGGCACTTCCTACCTATAATATTGTACAAGAAATAGCCATTCATATCTCGACTATTTCCTTATATCTAGCAGCATCAATGTAACTCCGAGCGCAAAGACCCTCCCATTCCTTGAAACCGTCCCTGACATCAGTGACAACGATGCCGCCATCCTTTAGATTCAACTTCCCGATGGAGCTAATCGCACTTCCCACAGCCTCAGATTATAGGATCACCGATCTCAGAAAGATAGATTGTCCCAATTCCAACTTCCACAGAACTACAAATTTTTCAGCCACACAATTGATTCTATCGTTCTTCAACGTATTGAACGATTCTGAGGGAATGTGACGAATTTACGCCAACCTGCTCCTTCAATCTCATTTCTCCTCGGCATAATTTATTAAGAAATAAATATTCACCGTAGTACTCCGCTCTAAAGATCGTGATCCATGAGCTAGATACCTTAGTCGGTGAAAGGATCTTGACCTTGTGCACCTCCATAACTGCCTCCGAAAAATATCGAAATCAACTCAAACACTTACAGGGAGCTCAGGCAAATATCCCCGCGACTTGGTAAAGCTGCCATCCGTAATGACACCCATCCACAAAACATAGTCCTCCCAGTGAAAGCAAATATCCTTGTTAACCATTTTAGGAAATATTCCTTGTTTTGAATGGAGGGAGACCTGCATCCGCCATCCACTTAATGGCATCCAGAAATAGTAGGCGGTTTTCCCCTGGATATAATTCGTTGCCATGAGGTGTTTGCGAATTAATAAAATGGGCCGAACTACATCTACCAACCACTGCGATCACGCTGCTCCCAAGGCAGAGTCATAGGCAGTGTCTGATAAAATGCCTCTGCCCTGGACAAAATCGTAATTGTCTTTTTTTTAAATTTTTATATGGAAACCCACCACTCCATACTCTACATTCTTTCCATCCTCACTGTCCTACGCTCAAACAGCTAACTGCAATGGACATTTCCAGCACCTTCTGAACCAAGTTGCTATCAATTCAAACCTAGACAACTTCCCTCACATCAATAAGAGTCTAAACCCTGCCTTCATATCACTGTTCCCCGTTCTTCCTTTTAGCAAACCCACTCCACGTAAAGTCAAGATTTTCTGCTATAAGCAGTTAATTCGACCACTAATCATTTCCGGGTTCATCTTTTGGACTGACTCCTCTTCTCATCAATGGAGAGACTGCGGGTCAAGGAATGGCAAATCCTCCGCCACTGTACTGGTATATTCAAAAATGACGATGGTACGAAGTACATATTCAAACATATACGACACCTTCAAAATATCACCCATCGCTGCCTTTCTGGCTGCATATCCGGTGAAATTCCATGAGACGTACTTGTCACACCCTAACCCCTTAGTTGGCGAGTGTCTAGGGATTGAGTTCAGCGAGAAAAATCTCCCCCGCTCGAACAAATTCCCACAAATTCTCCTTTACTATAGAAGTGATAGCCATCTTTTCGACAGGGAGGACAGAGTAGTTCTCCTGGAGGTTGCCATTTCCACCTCCAATACGGTCTCCATTCAAACACAACGGATAACACTGCTCATAGAGCACCCTTCCTCCAAAAACCTGGTGACGATGACAGGAGGTACACGTATTCTGCCCAAACGTGATATGCAGGTATCCCTGAATACTTTGCAGTCAAAAAAAAAAGTCATCTAAAAGTGAAAAAACTTTACCTTCAGAGAAAAAAGAGTAAAAGACTGACATGGGGTAGGAGCTTTTTTCTCAACTAAAGCTGTCATCCGTAATGACACCCTTTTCGGTTGTTAATGCAGTGAAACCAAGATCTTTCTATGAATGGCTCTTGACACAACCCTTTGACTAGTTGATTGGCTTCACCACAGTCTTGAGGACGGAAATTTTGTTGGAACTTTACGGAACAAGTTTGCTGAAGACTCTTTACTTTTTTTTTATTCGAAGTTCGGTTTCCCCGGCTGGGCTTTTCGCATTACCGGGTAATTCTCGGCTTCCTTGCTTCACTTATCATATTGGATTCCATTGGTATTTCGCATTAAAAGAAATTCAGAAAACCCAGAAAAATTCTAAAGAATACAAAGGGGAACCACAAAATTCACGACTAATGTAGTGTTCATTTTGAAGGCTTTTGATGAATAGTATTGTAGTAATTTGTTGGAAGCATTCGTCGATTACGCAAATTGTTACTTCATTCATTAGTTAATAGTCTCATGATTTTATCATATAACAATGTCGTAAAAGGTTTTACCTTCAGACGTTTGTTTTTGCGAGAACATCAACCTACATCTAATGAAACGACGACGACGATAAATTTCTCAGTCATAAAAATATAACATGTGAACTTTATTCACGTGAAAAGTCTTATTGCATAAAAATGTTATACCGAGATATGCGACTCATTTATCTGAATATTATATCTTTGCTTTTACTGTCCATCTGTCACGCCCATTTCTGCAGAAACGAAGGAACTGCGTTTTACATACAGTTACTCAAAAAAGTATCCGGACAATGGTTAATTTAGAATTGTAATGCGAAAAACATAGATTTGTAAAATACTAACATAATTTCGTTTTCCACGATAATAATATTTTATAGCAACACTTTCGAATGAGCGAAAAAAAATCATCATTTCGTTTTAGTACAGTTGTTTTTCTGAGAATTTATGTATACATGCTTGTTATGAAAGTCAAAAAAGTATCCGGACAGCGATGAATTCTTGGAAAATGCACAATATTGCAACTGAGTTGTCTTTTGACTTAACATGGTGATTAAACATTGATTAGTAGCGCATTTAATTCTTCTGTGTATACACACGTTTAATAAAGATGGGTCGGAAAACGCGGGAGATTAGTAGTGATGTTAGAAAAGTTATTATTGATCTTTTCAAGGACAATAAACCGATACGAGCGATCGCGGAAATCGTGAAAGTGAATAAATCGACGGTTCATGAAATAATTACACGCTTTAAAAAAACGGGTTTCATCGATAAGAAAGGGCGATCAGGCCGTCCACGAAAGTTTAATGACCGAGAAGAAAGATGGATCGTGCGGAAAATGAAAATAAACCCCAAACTAAGTGCAGTTAAGTTGAGAGCTCAGGCGGAAAAGAGGTTTGGTAAAGTTACAAGTGTCGAAACAATTAAAAATATTCTTCGAAAGAATAATTTCCACGGTAGAGTTCCCAGTAAAAAGCCCTATATAAGTAAGCAAAATCGGCAAAAAAGGCTACGGTTTGCTATTGCACATATAAATAGGTCTTACGATTTTTGGAAAACCGTTATATTTGCCGACGAAAGCAAATATAACATATTTGGATCAGATGGAAGTAATTTTGTATGGCGGCAGCCAAATACGGAGCTGAATTTGAAAAATTTAAAGTGCACAGTGAAACATGGCGGTGGTTCTCAGTTGGTATGGGGCTGTATGTCAGCAGCGGGAGTTGGCAATTTAAAGTTTATAAATGGGAAATATGACAAATATCAGCATCTCACAGTCCTTAAGGAAAACTTACTTCAAAGCGCAAGGAAAATGCAAATGGAGCATTTTTGTTATTATGAGGACAATGATCCCAAACATAACTCCTACGTTTGTAGACTCTGGCGGCTGTACAATTGCCCAAAAGTGATAGATACTCCGGTGCAAAGTCCGGATCTAAATCCAATAGAGCATTTGTGGGAACATTTGAAAAGAAAAATTCAAAACTGCGAAATTTCAAGTCTAATTACACTTAGAAAAGCTTTGAAGGAAGAGTGGACGACGATCAGTCCACAATTTTGTGAGAAACTTGTCAAATCGATGCCTAGTCGACTAAGGGAAGTAATAAAAAATCGAGGAGGTCCAACAAGATATTAAATTTTACATTAAAGGGGTAAGTTTCCTTCAAACGCTTTCTGTCCGGATACTTTTTTGACTTTATTTTTTGTAGCGTTCTTAACAACGGAGCTATTTTTTTTTAAAGCGGAAACTGAGAAATTTTTTTTTTTTGGAAATTTATTATAAACCAATCAAAGATAAATATAACAAATAATCATTAAGCAAATGTGCCACAATTGTTTATATTTCTTTGAAAATATCATGTCCGGATACTTTTTTGAGTAACTGTATGTCGTGAAGTGGATTAAACGACGCCATGGAGAGGTTAGCTACGATCTAAACCAATTCCTCAGGGTATCGTGCATATTTTTACCGCTTTGGGCGGGATAACTCCTCATATTGTCCGACATATGACATGATTCAAAAGGATGTGAAACACATTGTTTTTAACAGTCCGAGATTCGTGAAAATTGTCGCCAGGGCGCAGTTGTCAGCCTGGAATGCCGTGGCGACACAGCTTCTGGAACGCCTTGGAGGTGGGTGGAAAAACTAATGAAGGCGATCCACAATATGCCAAGGAAAAAGGCACTTTGGAGGAAGATCATAAGTACTAATACGAGCCGCAGTTCATAACTGATCCTGCCCTGCGACGTAATACCGAAATGGCAGTCCCAAGGGGTATGTGAAAGAGAAGAACGTGATTTTAGTGAATAAAAGGCTCACATACCGTATGGCAGGAGCCAACGGTAGGTTTTGAATCTTTCTACTTTCCAACGCAAAAAAAAAGACAGACATTGACTCGATCTTTATTCACTCTAACTGTTTCAGAGGTACGTTTAGGATATATACAAAAACAAGTCTACGATGCAAAGACGAAGAAGTTCCAATCCAAGCCCCGTTCACAAGCGGGGTTGGCTCGTCGTGATCGGCTTTGCCATTTGGCTCTATCGAATGCCTGATCTGGATGCAATCTCGAGGCTTTCAAATCCCCATCCAGCGTATCAAGCCACCGTTGCTTAGGTCTGCCTTTTAGTCGTTTACCATCGACTTCGATGTTCAGACCAATCTTGGCAAGTGAATTCTCGTTTGCACGAACTGCGTGACCATACCATCGAAGACGCCTCTCACGCAACTTTTCCACGATCGGTGCAACCCCATAACGATCGCGGATATCCTCATTTCGGATGTGATCTAAACGTGTCACGCCACTAGTCCAACGTAGCATCTTCGTCTCCATTACCGCAAGACGCCGTTCATTGTCTTTTATGGTCGGCCAACACTCAGAACCATAGAGAGCGACTGGACGGACGACACTGCGGTAAATTTTAGATTTGAGACGTTCGTTGATACGTCGATCACAAAGAACACCAGTTGTGGAACGCCACTTCATCCAGGTTGCGTTAATGCGTGAAGCAATTTCATAATGCAGTTCTCCATTGACTGATAGTGTTGACCCGAGGTATTTAAATCGCTCAGTTCTGGGCAGATCACTGCCCTTGCAGTAACTGATAAGCTTTATTCACTGGGTTCTTTTCCGTCCCAGATTCCTGACTTGCGCTTTGCGTACGAAGGTTTTCTTCACTTGTCATCCGACCAGGCGGCAGGTTTAGTGGTTACAGTATTAGGTATAATGGAAACGCGCGGTCCTAGTCTTACCAACGGCTGTGAGATTTGCGTCGATACCAATCTACTCAGCTTTGAATAAGTACCTGAATTAGATTAGAGTGATAGTTCCAGGCGAGCGCAATGCTGGTCTGAAAGGAGAGGCAAATCCTCAATGACTTCCTCTGCGATTGCCCAGCTCTTGTTAGAGCCAGATTACGGTCACCAGGAAAAAAATTATCTATGGGCTTTGAAGGGATCTTTGGTTGTAGGGTGGAGAAGGTAAATGTTACGGCTTGTTTTGCGAAGTGAGTAAGCTATGGTGTTAGGAGTTTGTGTCATCAAAACGGGAGGCCGTGGCACTAATTGAGCTCCTCAGAAAGGCCGCTGATAGATTCTCATACTTATCTACTCGTACCACTCCGGTTGTGAATAAAAGCCTAGTGTTTCCTGTTCACTCCTTGGTGGAGTGTAGGGCGTCCACACAGTTGAATTGTGCTTCAGTTTCACTATCATCACACTTAACGCTTTGCAAGTGAGAAGTTCACAGTAGCGAGACAAACACAAGGCGAGCACAGACACCCATGACAACTGCGATTCGAACCCAGAGCAGCGAGAAGGGGGGAGGCTGACGCTCTACTCCCTCAGCCATCGTGCCGTCCAAGCCTAGATCCAATTTAATTGTTTCGCCCACGGTTACTAGTATTTCTGAGCCTTCCTTCACATCTTCATGATTTTCACTACACTTCTCTGTAATCCATTCTTTCACCACGATTCTCTTTATCCATTACCGTACGGTCAATTTGATGTTGATCAAATAATTATCAACATCGTGCCAATTGTGGTCAGGATGATTGTCATTTGGTTAAGAATTGAACGAGATCCTAGTTCGCATCTACTTAATGACTGGCAGGATCGATTTGGAGTAAATTTTCTCCCAAGAAGGCACCAGATTTTTCAAAAATGAGAGCTGACGAGTTCGGCCTGTGCAAAACCAACTTTTCAGACATTGCTCCACACGACTCTTTTCTCCTTTGATAATTGGGCGGACGGATGGCCAGGTCGTGTTTGTGAATATAAAGGATGCGGCACGGGAACTTCCTTATTTGAAAAACTCATAAAACTATAATTATTGGAAATGTCATTTTAATTCTTCTACTTTTATATAGAGGTATATTTAAGGTTTGAAGGTAACCTCTGCTCGAATCAATACATTGAGAGAGTTGAAATCGAAAGTTTTGTTCCATTTTGTCCTGTATGCCCGTGACGATGTTAGCAATAGCAGCATGAATATAGGTTGAGATTTGAGATATCTCCGATCAACCCTCAAAAAGATAAGACATTCAGGAAAATGTTCACGGAAGAGAGTCATTCATATTCGTGCCGTGCGAGCTGTGGCACGCCTTGCTGGAATCACACATCCCTCAGATTCATTTCTTCAAGTTAGGGAAGGAGAAATTCTTCAATCATCTGGATACAATCGTCAAAAGTGACTGTAATCACCTTGTTGTTTTCTTCAAAGAACCAGGATCCAACAATGCCAGCTCTCGATAATGCATACCAAACAGTTACACTTTCTACATGTAAGGACTGCTCATGAAGTTCTCGAGGGTTCGCATCACTCCAATATTGCATGTTTTGATTATTAAAGCATTCTGAGAGATGAAAATGTGCCTCATCGCTAAAGAACACAAGCGCGTCATTTGACAGGTTTTCGACAAAGGCTTCACAAGCCTCTTTTCGTGAGTCGAAATCGGGTGTTCTAAGTTTTTGCACCACTGCCAGTCCTAAGAGCAACTGAATGTTTGCGTGCAAATCGCTTGGAGGATTTCAAAATCGCCTTCTGTATGTGATATTCTCTGGAGTCCTGGTGATTTTTGAGGGTCCTGGCTCTTCTTTCACACACACTGCCAGTATCCATAAACGTGTCCACCTACGGAACAATCGATTTCTGATCAGGAACAGGACTTGCAGGCTCGATTTTTTTTCTAAATGCAATAATCGAACGATTGTTAGAAAAGTAAGTCGCCACGGTGAAAGCACGCTCTTCTCTTGTCTATTGCATAATTGTTACTAAACTAAAGGTCCAGGTCCAGTGATTGCGTGGATGCGGTGTGGAAGAATTGTCAAATGAAGTTCATTATACGAACTTGTATGTGGCAATACACAATAAGTCCGATGCGCAATGCAGCACGCAAAAAATTCGGAAAATTGAGCTTTTGCGATGCGTGACAGATAATAGTTTGTTGCGCCATTTGCAATATGGCGCCGCTTAGCGTTTTTGACAGTTATTGTTGAATATAATTAATTCAAATGAATTCGTTTCGAGTACTGCGGAAGGCACTATTAAATGCCACTAAGAGTGCACATACCTCCAGCTTAAATTTATGCAGAAGTACACCATTCTGCATACGTGCTGAATGTTGCGGAGAGTTCTCGACGGATTGACCTAACACCGGCCACCACCACCAGCGCCCCTTTAGTTTTTAAGTAGGTAGGATCGTCTGAGCCTACATAAATGTTTGGCACTTCGTGCTAGTATTAGGTAAAATCCCGCATCTGCCGAGAGTGTGACAACTCGGAAAAAATAATAATAAAAGATAATAATGAATCTTAAACATGAATAAAGATAGCCTTGCAACGGCCGACCTCCATTGTACACTACAAGGTTGGTCACCAGAGGTGTTCCGCAACTAAAAGATGCTTCTACTATTTAGTTTGTTAGGTTCCAACGTCTCAATGGCCAAAGGTATGCCTTCTCTATCAAATTCTTAGAGACAATATGATATGTTTTTTCTTCTGTAATGCCATTTAGCTTTAGTAGGGCCATTTGAAATAGCGAGTTAAAGACGAAAGGTTTTCTACTAAGAACCAATTTTTGCACCCATCGGATGCTTGTTTCTATGGAGGAAATCTTCTATTCCAGATCAAATAGGCATTGGATGCTTATTATGTAATTCAAAGAATTTGTTTTATTTAAAATGATACTTGAATTGGTAAAAAAATGCTACTTAAGGTGATTGAAAAAAAATCGCCTTGACTTCAAGTGCAAGTTGTACATCTAGCTTTTCTCGAACAATTATTTCAGGTTTAATTCCGCTAAGGAGATTTCTTTGTCTTATGAACAGAACGGTTGCCAGATCATTTCGAAATGCAACCAAATGGTATGTGGATTTGCATCACCCATTTTATTATAACCCCGACTATGAATCCGTTTATTTCAAATCTAGAATAATAATTGACTATGGAATTCCCATTACCATAATAACCACACTCAATAAAAATATGATAAAATAATTCACATTAATAGAGCGACCAGCATGAAACGAAACTCACCTGTTTAGATAACAAATGGTTTGAATATATTCTAAATAAACACATTTTGTTCACTTTCAAAAAAGAGCGGACAATTGTGTAAATATGGAAGTATAGAAACCACAAACTAACAATACACGTCAATCTACGTGAAAATGCAATATGTATGTGTGGCACTACAACAACATACTAAGTTGTTTTGAATACTTTAAAAATTTTAGGAAAACAAAAATTGTCACGAAAAAGCAAATGCGAAAACCTGGCAAATTACTATACATTTCGTGGTGATAATTACTTTCAGAGTGCCACGTTCGAGTACATACATATCATGTAGAAATGCAACTTTACAAGCGAAGGTATTTGCTTTGACAATGACTTTATGTCATGGCTAGGGTTCTGTAAAAAGAACGAGGGTTAATACTTTGATAAATCTGTAATATTGACTATCCCCTTCGAAATTAGGTAACATCCGCTCTTATATAGGTCATATCTTTGAATTCGGAGACAATTTGCCACGGCCCGTCGAGAGCCTGAGGCAAAAAGGTGATACTCTGCTTCCCCGGACTTTCTTGGGGGAGGAATAGGGCTTTAAAAAAATTTTCACCTTGACATTTTCTCTGTGAGGCTTGGGTCATTTCAAGATCTTATGGTCTAAAGCATTTTACGAACAACACGGATAGTTGTTAAGTCATAATGAAGTTATGTAACTTCCAGTTTCGTCCAAGGCAGAGGCACCTCATCAGACGCTACTTCACCTCTACTCTGGGAGGCCAAAATTTCATTAGACGATTTTGTTCTGAATATAATTCATAACAATTGTCATGTTTATGGGTTTATGTTTATTTAGGAGCAAGTTCCACCTTGTAACTACTTCAGTCACGCTGCTCTTAAGGCAGAGGTGAGGCAGTGTCTGCCCTGGACGAAAACGCAAGTTACATAATTTACATTTTTGATCATAAACAGTGGAGGTTGCTTCCCAACTGGTCCAGGACTCCCTCAATTTTCTAAACAAAATCATCGTGAAAGTTAACATATGTAGCCGAACTTCTTATTCCGTTGTTTAAAGCATGTTCCCTGTGCCGTCATAGAAACTGTAATATTATAGTAATCTAAAACATGTTAATTTAATATACCCGGGGGCGGGACAGAAATATCTTATGATTTAGAAGGGACATGGTTAGAAGTCGAATGGACAGATGGTTACCGTTCTACCTATTATTATTATTTAAGTAACTGTAGAAAAAACGAATGCTGTATACTCAGCTTTTAGCGTACAAGCACGGTTGGTATACCTTCATTATTTCAAGATCGCTTATTATGGTCCTGCGCCTTTTGGTAACTCGACTCTGCTGTGCGGAGCTAAATTAGGAAAATTTCGATAGATATCCTTAGTAATGTTATACCAAATTTTAAAGAAAGACTTCAGAAATGGGTTAATGGGTATGGATTGTTTATTGTAAGATAAGTCGTTGCCGCCATGATACTATGCCAATTGCAAAATATGCAGAATATCAGTATTTTTTTGTAACTAATCTTATTGGGTAGTGTCTTAGGAACCTCCGTTCATGCAACTGCTTGAAAATAATTTTTCAAAAATTCAGTGTAAGTGCCGGCGAAAGTACCAAAATAGTCAACTGCCTTCAGCGGACAGAATAATATCTCTCGTACCGAAATTCGTATCTAGCTATAGCGCTTTAAGTTTGTATCAACCTAAGCGAATGCTTACATTTAGGAGTTTAAAAAACATCCAAATGCTCGTCAGAGTCTCGAGATCTTCAAAGTAGATATTGCAAGTAGACATTCTAAAATGTCTTATGGTATAGTAAAGTCCCTTCTATAGGAATACGGACACGAAGGAGGGAAGAAAGGGACATATGCGCAAGCTGCATCCACAGTTTTGACTGTTGCCACGGGAGTTTCCTCCAAGGATGGAAAAATGCCAGAGGGACAATTTACCATCCTCCGGGAATGCCTGTGGAAATAAATGCTGGAGCCTGGAACGAAGGCAAGATTTAACAATCAAGGTTTTCGAGATGGGCTTCTCCATTTAGAGTGCACTGATGAGCCTGCCTTACAGTGGCTCCAGCAGGTAATCCCGGGTTTGAGTTCCGGCGGTCGGCCCAAGTTCACTACTGTGCAGATTGAGTGGTTCGCACTGGTGAAAGGACTACATATTAAATCCTACCTACTGATAACTTCTCCTAGACGTGAACGGAACTGACTTGATGCCAGTTCGAGTGATCGAATCTATGCAAATCGGATACCGCAAACCAGTGAAGGTGCAAAGTGGAAAACAGACAAATGTTCTGCGGGATGAGACGAGATTTTTCGATGAGCACATGGGAACTGCTACACCTCCAAGTGTGATTTTTCTCAGAGAAATCAAACACGGGGGGATTGGGTCTCTGGTGGTACGGAGTGGAGAAAACTCCGTCACACGCACACCGCGGCATACGCTTCTAGCAGTTTTCTATTCGTCGTAAAAATTGGTGAAATTAACCTGCAGCATACCAG
Source organism: Hermetia illucens (assembly GCF_905115235.1). Lineage (NCBI taxonomy): Eukaryota > Metazoa > Arthropoda > Insecta > Diptera > Stratiomyidae > Hermetia > Hermetia illucens. The sequence continues at coordinate 14,240,369 of NC_051853.1, read as the reverse complement.
CTTTCTCCAATCTGCTGGCAGCGAATCTCACAAAGCTGCGGGACTGACCCTACATTTTTCTAGTGCAAGAGTCATGAGTTCGATTTAATAGAATCTAGGGCATTGGATCAGTAAAGGGCCTAGGATCTTCTACGATGTAAGATCCATAAGACTAAGAGCTTGTGCCCTGATATCAAGACGGTTAGAGGCAACCATACTGAGACAGCTCTGTTCAATATGAGATTAATGGCGAGAGGAAAAAACATCATAGATGCCTCCGCTTATTTACACTATGATTTGCAAGAACTAAGGGATCTGGTAGTATATACAGAATCAAGTGGTTTCGAACTTTTAATTGGTTGCGATGCGAATGCTCAACATATTTGTTGGGGGCAGTAGCTAGCCAGGCTGCATTGAGTAGTCTTTTGATCAACTCGAAAATCGTTCAGGAATGCGGAAACCGTTTGACTCAATCTCTAGATTCAATACGGTGGAACTATTCTGAGAACCTTGTCACTCTGCCGTACAGAGAAATTAAATCTGGGATGCTTTAGTAAAAGAGGGTTCAATCTCCCCCACGTCAGGACCGGAAGGTTAAGGCTGTTTTCGAAAACTGGGAAGAAGCTTGCCATAATGACAAGTAGAAGCGCCTTAATGTCGCTAGACATACAGGCACACCAAACTTGTCCTGTCAGAACCAAACATGCGCACCGCAAACTTTATCCTATCGAAAAGCAAGAGGACTTGCAGCAGTATTGTAGGCATTCTGACACTATCAGTAGGGGAGGTATTTCGGAGCCTAGGTACCATATAATAGCAGCTTTTCGATTTTTTTTTCAGAATTTTCAGTTGGGTAGTTTCTGAGAATGGACCCGTTAAAGAAATGATCACTTTCGACCCTCCGCACTACTCAAATTTCCAACAAATGTCAAAACTAAGTACTAATGAAGACCTTTCATTTGATACCCCACATGACTATATTTGGTGAGAAAAAAATGTTCACCCCCCTTTTGCATGTATGACGACCCCCCCTTAAACTTTACGTAAAAGAATGTAACTGACTGTATTCGTGCGCGTTCACAGCTCCCACCTTTTTACCAAATATGGTGTCAATCGCTATAACCGCCTCCGAGAAAAATGCGTGTGACGGACAAACAGTAAACCGATTTTAATATTTTTTTGTTCTCACAAAAAGGGCGGCTTGCAATCCCTCTAACTACCAACCAATAGCATTAACTTCAATTCTGTCAAAAGTTCTTGAAAAACTTATCAACTCTAAATTAATGATCTATCTTGACTCAAAACACCTTATCGACGACAGGCAATATGGATTTCGTTCTATGCACTCGACCGGTGGCTTGATGACACTTCTCATGGAAAAATGGAATCATTGTCTTCATAATCATGACGAGGCCAAAGTCGTTGCTCTTGATATTTCAAAGACTTTTGACAGAGTATGGCACCCTTCCTTCCTAGCCAAACTTTGCGCATTTGATCTTGATGACAAGTTCGTCAAATGGATTGAAAGCTTCCTCAATGGCCGTTCCATTCGAGTTGTATTGGACAGTATTGAATCAGAACTTCATACCCAAAATGCCGAGGTATCTCAAGGTACTATTCTGCCACTTACCCTCTTTCTCATCTTCATTAATGACCTCTTAAGCAGCACTTTCAATCCAATCCACAGCTTTGCTGACGACAGCACCCTTGACTTCGCGTATTCGTTTGATTCGCTGGCTGACTCTCGTCGTAATACATTGTGTGTCAATGCGAGAGCCCATGTTTGAGTCATTAAATATCGTCTATTAAAGCGTGTCCGATTCAATGCTTCCAAAACCCAATGATGAATGTGCTCCCCCCTCCTCATGATCTATCCTTGTCGATGGTGGAAATATACCCGACTCACCCTCACTCAACCTACTGGGCATTGCGAAAAATGCGATGAAATGTTTGGGGTATCTGAATCGTTACAAAAAATATCATTCCACCTAGTGCAGATCTACAAGGCTCACGTTAGACCTGGACTTGAATACTACTCTCACATTTGGGCGGGCGTAGGTATAACTGCACTGTCAGCTCTTGATAAAATTTAACGAAGAGCTTTTAAACGCATCGGTGATGTGAGCGTTACGACACAAATTGAGCCCCTTGAGCACAGATGAAATGTTTGCTGTCTGTCTATTCACTGTCGTTATTATAACGGCTACTGCTCCCAGAAAATGTAAGGCCTTATCCCTTGTAGAGCCTCTCCCAAACGCTACACCCGGTTAAGTAGCCGCTCCCATCCCCATACTCTAAGGGTCAGTCGCACCGTGAAATGCCCCGAATCCTCCTTATCTCGAACTATACGAATGTTGAACAGATTACCATCTTCTATCTTCCCGTCTGACTACAACATACAGATGTTTATGCAAGAAGTGCATTGCCATTTCCTTCATGCTCAACCCCTTACCCATTCCAATCCCTAGCTTCCTTCCTCCTGGCCACGTCTGTGCTATAGCTTTATAGCATCAAAGGGCATCCCCTGAGCTTTGGCATTATCAAATGTTGTGATTTTGTTGTTGAAAAGAGTACAGTTCGATGAAGGGCGGCAAGATGCAAAATTATAGTACATAATTTTTGCCTTAGCCGATAATTAATTCTGACTTCATTGTCTAGGCCGAAGGAGATTTTGTCCGGATCTATTGCTGGAGGAAGACAGTCTTTGTGATTGCTCGATTTTTAAAATCTGAAACGAATATAGATGCAGTGGTTCCGGTTTGAAATTTACTCTAAATTGAAGTTGAAATAATTACAGGAGCTTAGTGGCGTTCGTTCCTCAAGAAGTGTTTCTTTGGAGCTGACATGAAATTCAGCGAAGTTAAAGTCGATGAAACGGAAGACCCTGCATTCAATTAAATTGTTTTTCACATGTCAGTTCAATGAGTTTCTCTGGATAAAATAAGCTAAACTGGTATTATGTACGTCTACTGCCCAGCCCCTTATGAGATATGTGCTCCAGATCCAGATAGTCTCTTCTTTATTATCCTTTTTTCTCTCTCATATTTTCTCTTCATGGAACTGGTCTTTTGTTTCATTATGATAACATTCAGTGCTGGATAATTGATAAGTTTACAGTAGCGAGAGATCGTAAGGCCGAATATAAACATCCATGACGGTCAAAATTCGAACTCGGAGCATGGAGATCGAAAGGCTGACAGTCAACCACTTCAAACATCGCGCTGTCAAACTGATATCATGTTATTGAAAACTAAATCAAAAAAGTAAATAGCAATAATAGGTTTAACGAATTTTCCTATGCAAGAAGAAAGATTATTTTTTTGCAAAAGATAAACTAATGTTTTGGAAATATGGGGTGAAAAAACCTAGGCTTAAATCGAAGAGAAAGAAGAATAAAAACCATAGTAAGTATCAATAGGTAGTCAATGAAAGAAAACCGGAAAGATCAGAAATCGAATGATTTGCAAAAATAGATAAGAAATTCAAAAGAGATAAAAATCTAAAACTTAAAAACAAAATGAGTCTATAGTAAAAAACATAAGATAAAATTAAAACAAAATAAAAGGTTTATTTTCTATGAACAATTTTGAAAGAATGCAGTAGAACAGCTTGGAGAGACACACCTTCACTCATCACGTTTCAGTGCAAGCTTGACTTTTTCACAATTCATGTGCGTCAATAAGGAATGGTCGTAGAATCTATTGCCGTAAGAACGCAAAAATTTATCTATCATTCTTATAAAATGAAGAATCTGGTTTTGATCTCAAGGTGACCTTCCATTTTAAACCTCAGAGTTAAGTCGAATTGGATTGTTCTCCGTGGTCTTGGTAAAGAGGCTGGAATTAAGCTATTCCAGGGAGTCACTTTTTTTCTAGAATTCCTTTCATTGGCCTTAAAACATAGCATAAGATAGTTATCGTTCCGATGCTTGTAGTTCTTCTAAATATAAGTAAAACTAGGTAGCTTCTCCTACTACAATATATTTTAATAGTTTGTATATACGTATTTCGAGAGCTACTTACTACTAAGTAGGAGCTACCTAGCAGAAGATATCTAGTTTTATTTTTATATAGCATAAGATCTTTCTATCTAAAATTTATCGCAAAATCGTCCGTCCTGTCGCTCTCTATGGTTCTGAGTGTTGGCCAACTATAAAAGGCAATGAGCGGCGTCTTGCGGTAATGGAGACGAAAATGTTGCATTGGACTAGTGGCATGACACGCTTTGATCACATCGGAAATGAGGATATCCGCGATCGTTATGGGCTTGCGCCGATCGTGGAAAAATTGCAAGAGAGGCGTCTTGGATGGTATGGTCACGCGATTCGCGCTAATGAGAATTCACTTGCCAAGATTGGTCTGAATATCGAAGTCGATGGTAAACGACCAAAAAGCAGGCCGAAACAAAGGTGACTGGCTACGCTGGATGGGAATTTAAAAGCCTCGAGATTGCACCCAGATCAGGCATTCGATAGAGCCAAATAGCGAAACCGAACCCGACTGGCCAACCCCGCTTGTGAACGCGATAAAGGCTGAAGAAAAAGAAGAAGAAGATCTATCTATCTTTTAATCATACGAATATTTAGATCTTAGTTCATATCTTTTACGCGGTTTAAAGAAGTTTAAGGTATTTTCATTTAATTTTTTACTGAATTTTTTTCTGTTCTATCGTAGTGAAAGCGGAACTTGAATAAAGTTCTGAAGCCAGTCTTATATTGCGCGTAACAACTAAATCTACTAAGCGTGATTCGCGAATTTTTAAACATAGCAATTATTTTATATCAAAAGGTGATTTAGGCAATTTTCTTGTTAACTTCATTTTCAACTGTCGTCGTTAAAGCTTCTGCTTTGGCCCATTCTTGTTACTTTTTTGTTGTAGGTTTAGTGGTCAGTGCATTACTTGAAATGGTAGAAATAATTGTTTACAGTGATTACATGACTAGGTCAAATTGATTAATTAATAAGATTTCTGGGACTTTACCATTGAGAAAGAACTCACTAATGTCGTGTGTGGCATTTACTTATTCAAAGTAGAAGAAAAGTTCATCGTCACTAAAGCAATCTGTTTTCATTAACAATTGAATGAAAGCAATTAACATAGTTAAATCAGCGGTGGTAATTGAATTGTTGCTTAATTTTGATTCACTGCGCGTAGGAAGTGTTGAAAAGTGAGGTAATATTTTTATTGTTGTTAATTCACTTGGTATTCGCATTGGTTTCGATTAATTTCAAATCTTTTTTATTAGTATAGGTTACAAGATATTGTAAGATTGATTTTGAATCTACAAATTATGAATAATGAAGGATAATTCTATTGCACCTTCGATCAAGTAATTATGTTTCCGCAATTTTGAGGAAGTTCTTTCCGTTCTTCGACATTATGAAAGAAAGAAAGAAAGAACGTAGAGAAGTACTTAACTGCTTGCCATAGGGGAATAACCCTGCAAATAATTTCACCTAATGGGAGGTAATTTACTGTTTACAGATAAACTTCGGTGAGTTTTTTTACTGAAAGCTTTGTGTCGGATACTAAGGTGAAGTATGAGTGTCGGTGATTCACAAAACTCAATCGGAGCTTGGGATTTTTCAAGTATAACGAACCCATCTTCGTAGCTGCATTTGAATAAATTATAGTGCCTAACATATGTGGATGCTTTTCAAATGAAATGCCGTTCGAAAGTTTTCACTAGAACGAACTATTACTCAGAATGCTTTTGAAATTTTCTTGATTATTCATTAAAGATCACAAACTTAAAAATCTACCTAGATATCTGGATTTCATCGAATAGTGAAAGTCATTCGTGGGTGATAGTAGAGATATATTCAGGAATAGAAAAAAATCCAAAGAAACATCAACCCTCTTGTATTCTAGCGGGCTTTCTATCCACTGATCGCCTGCATATTATTCCAAAGGTTTTGGGGAAGTCTTTAGTGAAATCCGTTACAGAATGAAACCCGAAGACAATGGTGCAGAGGTGTCTTCCATGTGGAAAACGAAAGGTCAGGGAGTCCTCGTCGAACTGGGTCCGAAAACGACTAGTAGGAGTACGTTCTGCGAAGCGGTCAAAGGGTCATTGGGGGAGAAGGCTCTTGTTTCTGATCTAGAGCCTATGTGCTCTCTAAAAATTCGAGATCTTGACTACCTCGCAGAAAAGATCGACGTGAAGGAGACCATAAAGCGTGAATATCTAGAAGTAACCAATGCCCGGATAGGTGTTACCTCTATAAATACTTGGGGCCCAAAAACTCGCCGCGGTGGAAGTCCCCGAGCAATACGTGAAGAAACTTCTTAGCGGCGGGAAAACCAAATTTAGAGGGGTAGTATGGAGGGTACAAATGCAGATAGTCCCCATTAAGCGCGACAGGTGTCTGGACTATGGACATGCGTCAGCATCTTGCAAAGGACCGGACTGGAGAACAGCATGTCGGAGATGCGGTGAGGTAGGTCACCAAGCAAAGACTTGCAATGAAAGCGAAAGTTGCGTACTCTGAGACCATACTGTCGCACATACTGCGGGTTCGGGACGGTGTCCAATCTTTAGGACGAAACCGGACAGAGCACGAATGGCATGAAACACATTAAACAAATTAACATGCACCGGAGTGCAACCGCTCAACAGTTGCTAGCGCAATTCGCTTCGGAGGTAAAGACTGATCTAGTGGTAATCAGCGAGCAATACGGAAACAGAGACCCGGTTTCATGTCATCTCGGTACCGCTGCCATCTGGGTTCAGGACGACGTTCGACTTCGTATTCTTACCCAAGGCCGAGGGAATACCTTTAACTAGATTCGGTGTTTAGGGATAACGTTTTCTAGCGTTTACCTCACGCCGAATGAGACGATATCGGACTTTCGACTCCAGTTTGATGCTCCGGAAGACGCCATTTCGGGCATGGAGGGGCGAATTCTGGTAGGCAGTGATTTCAATGCTAGGGTCTTTGAATGAACCATGCCTTAGCCAGACTCTAGAGGGAAACGGATTCTGAAAATGGCGCCGAGAACCAGGTTCGTAATTTTAAACACCGGATCCACGCCGCGCAAGTGATCACCAGTACATCGCGTTCGAAGTGGTTGACGTTACTTGGCGGCGTGCATCAACCCGGCGCTCCCCCTGCGTGTGGAAGGTTATCACCACCTTTTGAATATGTCCGAGTGCCTTTTGAATGTTCAGTTTTACCATTCTGATTTCTTAAAAGCCTTATGTAACGGCATCCTGTGAACTGATTTAGTAGTTCAGAACTGCCTGTTTCACCTAACTGAGTATGTGTGTGTCTTGTTGGGGCAGAAGCTACAGCTTCTGAGCACTCAGGCCGTGGTGGCCCATTGTATCCGCCACCCCCGTCCAACGGAATATTCTGGATTCGTTAATGCATCGCAGGACTTCCATTAGTGGATGTGATGCTATTCGTCGCAACTGGAGAACATCGGCACCAAAGATCAGATGCCTGATGCGTCAATAGGCGGGGCATTCACATAGGAAATGCTCCGTGGATTTCACTTCCTCATTTCAGGAGGGACACGTATCATCTTAAGTAATTCCTATTCTGAACATATGACCAGCTAGTGAATTATGGCCTGTCAGAATGTCCTGCTTTTCGACAGGATAAACTTTGCGGTACGCATGTTCCGTTCTGGCAGGAAAAGTTTGGTGTGTCGAGCAGCATTTAGGCTCTGCCACCTGTCATTGTGGGAAGCTTGTTCCCAGTTTTTGAAACCAGACTTAGCCTGCTACTGATACTCCAGTTCCTGGCTCCGGTCCTGGCATTGAGGAGATTGACTCCTCTTTTGCTGAAAGATCCGAGATTTTATTTCCCTCTACGCCACAAAGACTAGGTACTCAGAGTAATTCCACCGTATTGAATCTAGAGATAGAGTTCAACGGTTTCTGCATTCCTGAACGATTTTCGAGGTGATCAAAGGACTGCTCAATGCCCCCAATGCAGCTTGGCTGTCACTGCACTGCTGCACGATGCGCCTGCCCTTCAACCACCCAGTTTACCGCCATTAAACTCGCCCGCATAAACTTCGGCTTGAAAATCCGTTGCATATGGTCCCAAAGGAAAAGACCACTTCTCGTTTTTATTCGATAGGGAGACTCCGGCTCCAGAACCCTCTTCTGTTGTTGACCCATCGGTGTAGAAGACTTCCGTATACTCCGCCACACATTCCTCTGGGTCTCAGTCCTCGCTAAACTTCAGGGTAACTTCATATCTTCTACCAAACAGATATATGGGGACACGAGAATCGGAGGGCATTCTAAGAACTGGATTCAGTCTTCCCGGTAGCTCTTCCAATGCTCTGTGCCCCCCACATCCATTGTTTCCCCATAGATCTAATCGAATTAGTCTATGAGCTGCTCTCATTGCGGTGCTTTGAATAAATATATCCAGGGGCTGCAAATTGAGTACTGCGTTCACAGCTGCGCCGGATTTCGCTAGTACCCCTCATCTCAGAGAGGCAAAGTCCATACAGTTTTCTCCTTTTTGTGAATAAAACCAAATTGGTTTTATTTGGATTAACTGACAGACCATGTCCGAGGCACCAATTGTCTATCAAATCAAGGCACCTTGTATATTCCTACACACCGTTCCAAGCACAGCCACGTCATCAGCATAAGCTTGAGCGTGTATTGGAAAATTTTGCAGTTCACATAGTAGTGAGTCGATCAACATACTCCACAGAAGTGACGATAGCACCCCTCCTTGCGGGCAGCCTTTCGTTGCTTCTGCAGTCAGATAGCGATCGACACCCACCTCAGTGCGATACAATCTCTGCGTTGGCATAGCATAGATCCACTTAATTAAGGCATCATCAACACCATGCGCTTTGGCTGCATCACAAAAATTTTTGAAAAGGCACACCGTCAAAAGCCCCTTCAATGTCCACGAACGCCCCCATCGCGTCCTGACCATTCAAAGTTGCATCCTCTATCTTTGTGACCAAAGAATGAATAGCAGACTCACAGGACTTTCCACGCTGGTAAGCATGTTGGCTTTCATTAAGTGGGTGCGACCTAAGTGCGTTTCCATGAATGTGACGCTCCACCAGTTTCTCTAAAGCTTTCAGCAAGAATGAAGTCAAGCTGATCTGTCTGAAGTTCTTTGGTTGAGAATAGTCATCTTTCCCAGGTTTCGGTATGAAGACTACCTTAACCTTTTGCCAAGACAAAGGCACGTAGCCCAGAGCAAGACATCCTCAAAGAATATTTCTTAGAGGTCGCTCTAAATGCTCCATACCCTCCTTTAGCAGTGCCGGATAGGTGCCATCCATGGCAGGTGCTTTGAAATGTTCAAAGGACAGCATGGCAGCTCTCACCTTTTCATGGATAACAACCGCTTTCGCAGTGTTCCAATTTCCCTTGCAGCAGTTGCCTGTTGAAGGGGTTGCAAGAACCGTCAACTCTCCCCCTGCCACTTCTTTCACTCGTTTTCCCGGGTGGTGTACTTCCAGGACAGTCTGTACTATATCCAGTCTGGAGCTCGTAAAAGTACCGTCGGGTTTTCTAAGAGAATTCAACTTGGCCGACTCATCCCTTTTGAGGACTCTGCACAGCTTTGAAGTCCCTCTTTCGCTTTCCAGTTCCTCAGAGTACGCTCTAAAGGAGTCTCGTTTCGAACACCTAAGAAGTCTCTTATATTCACGTTGTGAGTTCCTGAAATTTAACCAGTCCTCGTTCTTGTTACTTTTGCAAGCACGGTTTAGAAGTCTTCTGGTTGATTTCCTGAGATATTGCAGTTCTCGGTTCCACCAAGGAACCGTTTTACCGCTTTGGCCTCGGGAAATAGGACAAGCCTCTTCATAGCACCCTAAAAGTGTGCAGTTCAGAGTTTTCAATTCATCATCCAACACCAAAGGAATCCTTAGTCGCCTAGGGAACTGTACTTTATTGCCAAGAAGTTCATTGAACTTTGTCCAATCCGTTTTCCTCGGGTTCCGTCTTTGTACTGCAGACTGTTCGCCCGCAATAGTCAGATTGAATTCTAGATATCGGTGATCTGACAGTGAGACCTTGTCTAACACTCGCCAGTGTGTAATCAACTCTAACACTTTTGAGGTACAAATTCTTAGGTCAATTACTTCGCTTCTCCTTGGCGCCACGAACGTAGGGGCGCACCCTACCAGCTTCTCTCCTCTTGTATTGCATTTGGTACTGCCCCAACAAATATGTTGAGCATTCGCATCGCAACCTATTAAGAGCTCGAGACCACTTGATTCGGCATACGCCACCAGATCTCTAAGGTCTTGCGCTGGTGGAGGATACAAAGAATCATAGGGTAAATAAGCGGAGTCAACTATGATGTTTTTCCTCTCGCCATTTATCTGGTATTGTATGATGACCGTAGCTGTGTGCTGGGAAGAGTACTGTCTCAGCATGGTTGCCTCTAACCATCTTGACATCAGGACGCAAGCTCTCGGTCTTATGGATCTTTCATCGTAGAAGATCCTAGCCCCTTTTACTGATCCAATGCCACAAATTCCGCCAGAGACTCGATCCCCTCGTGTTTGATTTCTCTGAGAAAAGCCGAACTTGGAGATACGGCAGTTCCCATGTTCTCATCCATGAAAAATCTGATCTCATCCCGCAGAGCATTCGTCTGTTTTAACCTAACTCTAGTGGACCCTAACACATAGGATGTCAGACAACATTAAATTGAGGAGTCTGACTTACTTAATACATTTGCACTACGAGCTTGGTACAAAACCAAACCATGAAGCGCCCAAATATTCTTACATAAAAAACTGCAAAACCTTTCATGCCTGGCATTTTGTGCTTTTGGTTTCCGACTAGTTTTGAATAAGGTAGACGATCTAGTAACTAAAAAATTCACCTGTAACCACCAAAAACTAGATATTTCTGACCCTTTGATTATTCTAAGAATACAAACAATTGGCCACTTCCCAAACAACTTTCCTTCGGCACCTTTCGTTTAAATTTATAGACCAACTTCACATGTGGTATCAACTCACCTACATATATGTAAATTAATTTATCAACTTATGGAAATTCTACTGACGTCCCCAAACAGGATTTTCACCAGTATCTAGCCTCAGTCTAATCTTAATGCGAAAACTGGTCAGATTTTTTTCCGGCAAATCTGGGTTTCTGATATTAATCGCTGGATTCACGGCTACTAACGCAATTAAGTGAAACCAATTTCCATGAGGTCTTAGACTCGAGGTTGAGTAAATTGACTTTGGATTGAAAATGTCGGATTTATTTAGTTGAGACGAGACAAGTTGTCTCCTCGCTTATTTGTGCTGTGAATTCAAGCGAATTGAGCCCAGCTTAATAGTGGCAATGCACACAATTTTATCATACTCGTAATATCTCGATTCACATGCATGATCGGCTTGGAAAATGTCCATAGAAACACTAATAGACCGTGAGATTGAATTTTAACAATATCTTCCCTTTCTAAGTACTTCATAAATCGCGGCACTTGGAGGACTGGCCCTCAGGAACTCAGAGGAGAATAAAATGATATATCATATTCAACTTTGGATACGATGCAGAGGGCTCTAAGTTTAAAGCTCCTCACAGACGAGTCGGAATTCTATAAGAACTAAAAAGTTCCATCTTTTTACTTCAGATATCCTTGACGAATCACGATACCCTGCCTTATTTAAATTAGATTTTATCACTCCTGACCGAATTTCATGTTATCGCAAGCAATAATTCTGTTCGTTATAACATCGACAACCTTGTTATCTTCGACAATGAGTCTACCTACATACAACAGAATAGATACGCAACATACGATACTTACCTGTATTACAAATGTACGAAGTATATATTAACGAGTATCTGTTTACTATTAAAATGCAGATATCACGATGTAGCTTGCTGTGTTTATCAACAAAAATTTTGTTGTCATAAGCCTCCTACTTGGGTTTGTCTTTATCATTTCCACTACCCACATGTTGGGCCGAATGTATGTAGTCCATAAGTAGATATGCAATTAAAGTTACGTAAGCTCTCGTAAGAGATTGAGATCTCTGAATGGTAATAATGTCATTGACACTATTCGCAAATGAATCGAAATTGAATAGTCTGTGTTGGTTTGCGCTGATGACTTCTTGTCTATCCACCATGTCATTATGTAATTTTGCAGCCGTTGTACGTAAATATGAAAGTAACTGTCCTGCATAAAGAAGTGCAGCTGTTGAATAGATACACGAAGTTTTAGATGCTTATGTATTGTACTGCCATAACTAAATTGTGGGTGTTAATGCAAAACGGTGGTCAAAGGGTAGTATAGATACCAAGGCGAAACGTGGATTGATACTCACGATAGAGCATAAAACCTGGGAAACGCCTCCTGAACCAACACCAACAGCTCTACTATCAAACCCTATCTCCACCTCCACGTGGTGACCGCTGGGAGCTCTTTTTTAACGAAAAGCTGCAGACGGAGAAGGATGAAGGCGAGTCTCCTGCGCCTAAAACGGCACAGATCGTACCAACTGGTCCTCCAGGTTGGGGGTTGGGTAGGGCTGACAACCCTCCATGGAAAACAACTTGTTATGAAGGCACAACAGGAGCCTCGGACTGGACGGATTACAAAACGACGAACCCGGCAACGACAAAGGAATAACGATTTGCGCATTTTCTCATGGAACGTGCGCTCCCTGTACAGAGATGAAGCTGCTGAGCAGCTAGCCGATACCCTGTCCCAACATAGTAGCAGCGTTACAGGAGATACGTTGGACAGGGAGCGGTTTCCTGGAGAAGAGTCGGTACACCATATATTAAAGTGGTCATCCAGTAAATCATGTGCTCGGAGTAGGTTTCTTAGTCGACCAAAAAATGAAACCTGCTGTCACCGGCTTTGAAAACATAAGCGAGCAGCTATGCACTCTGCGCTTGCGAGGCAAGTTTAGAAATATACGCCTCATTAACGTTCACGCCCCTACGGAGGATACTACAAAGTCGGAGAAAGATACCTTCTACGAGGCAGTAGAACGAACCCTCGAAGCCAGTCGCCGATATGATATCAAAATCATACTTGGGGATTTTAACAGCCAAGTAGGGAAGGAGCCCGTATTCAGGCGATACGTTGGCTCCTATAGCTTACACCAAAATACAAATGGTATCAGACTGCGGATTATTCAATTAGCAGTGTCACACGAAATGGTTGTTGGAAGTACCTGGTTTGCGCGGAAAGTGGTTTACAAACATACGTGGGCCTCTCCAGACGGAACTACTTTCAACCACATTGCCCACGTGTCGATCGAAGGCCGCCATCTTTCAGCCTTGATGCATGCCAGAACATATAGGGGGGGGGGGCAATGTTGACTCGGGTCACTATCTCGTTGACATGGTGCTCTGATCTCGAATAACAACACCACCCAGAATCCCCTCTGACAATCAGGTCAGTGTTAACACTGAAGCCATTCACAACACATTCCACCGCGACACCTATAAGAGGGAAATGGATGCCGCAATAACAGCAGTCAACAGATGTCCTGGAGATGAAGCATCAAGGAATGATCTTCGCAATCACCTGAAGAACGATATCACTGATACGGCCACAAATATACTTGGCCCCAGCCGCAAAAGAGTCGGAATGGCTGGTTTGACGATGAATGTAAGCTAGCAACAGAACGGAAGAATGCTGCATACCGAGTAATGTTGCATTCTCAAAGAACGCGGGCACGCGCGGAGACTTATCACGAACTCCGTCGAGCGGAGAAGCGACTTCACAGACGGAAAAAGGAAGCCTGGGAGAACCAACAAGTCTGTGAACTCGAAAAGTACAGGGAGCAACCGCACCAGGCGCGCGTGTTTTACCAACAAGTCAGCAGTATGAATCCTTATACACCTCGATGCTTATCCTGCCGAGACAAAGAAGGAAATCTGATTTCCGACAGAATGGGCATATTAGAGCGATGGGTTGGATACTTTGATGAGCTACTGAACAACCAGAACATCGGCGAGTGGGAAGTCCCGCCAACTGAAGACGACGAAAAATACTACCACCACCAGGTATAGGAGAAACAGTCCGTGCAATTCATCGGGTAAAAAATCATAAGTCGCCAGGAGCCGATGGAATTACAGCCGAATTAGTTAAATATAGAGGCGACCAGTTACACCAAGTGTTTCATCAACTTGTGCTCAATGTATGGAACAGGGAATCAATGCCTGACGATTGGTAACGAGGCATTATCTGTCTCATACATAAAAAGGGAGATATCACACAGTGCAGCAATCATAGAGGTATCACGTTGCTCAGTACCATCTATAAGATATTCTCAGCTATCTTGCAAGGCCGGAGAGCCCCATACGCCCAGAACATCATTGGCCCTTGCCAAAGAGGCTTCACTCCAGGCAAATCAGCAACAGATCAGATTTTCCCTCTGCGGCAAGCAATGGAAAAACTGTTGGATTATGGACACCAGTTGCACCATCTATTCGTCGACCTTAAAGCTGCCTATGATAGCATAGCCAGGGTAAAACTCTACACGGCCATGAGAAAATTCGGTATCCCGACGAAACTAATAAGACTGACTACGCTCACCCTGACCAATGTGTAAGGCCAGATAAAAGCAGCAAGATCACTCTCAAGACCATTCGACATCAACAACGGTCTACGACAAGGGGATGCCCTATCATGCGCCCTCTTTAACCTGGCCCTCGAGAAAGTGATCCGTAATGCTGAGGTGAATGCAAGAGGTACGATCCTCTTCAAGTCCACCCAACTACTATGCTGACGATATCGACATCATGGGAAGAACCACCAGAGACGTACAAACTGCCTTCATCCAGATCGAGCAAGCGGCTATTGGCGCGAGATCTTGGGCTGCACATCAATGAAGGCAAGACAAAATATATGGCGGCAACGTCAGCAACGAAAACCAACCAACCAACAACATCAAACCGCACTAGAGTTTTACCCTGGCTATGCTATCATAGGCAGCTTTAAAGTCGATGAAAAAATGGCGCAACTGATATCCATATTCCAACAGTTTTTCCATCCAGAGTAAAGTGTCTTTGAAGTGGGTCAATGATGTTCTGGGCGTATGGGGCTATCCCACCTAGCAAAATAGCAGAGAATATCTTACAGACGGTACTCAGCAACGTGATACCTCTATAATTGCTGCACTGTGTGATATCTACCGTTTTATGTATGAGACAGATAATACCTCTTTGCCAGTCGTCAGGCATTGATTCGCTGCCCCGCCCCCTTAAACACAAGTCTCTCAAAGCAGCTAAGCTATAGCTTAATTCGCAACCTTATCGTGTTTTTGCGATGATAAAAGGGAGCGTTTTTTCACCTGTTGGCACTTTCGGTCACGCTGCTCCCAGGGCAGAGGTGAGGCAGCGTCTGATGAGTTGCCTCTGCCCTAGACGAAACCGTCAGTCATTTTCTGGTTTTTTGAAATTTATTTTTGGCTTTTTCTTTTTTCAAAAGAAATTTCGTTTGAAGTATATCCAGTAGCAAATATGTCTTTGTTTTGGCCAACAGCTGTAGAGGTTGTCAGAGAAACTTCTGCAAAAGGGTAGAGGAAGAAGGGCTACTTAAGAAGTGCGGGATAGGCATACGGAAAATGGAGGCTGCTACCATCGTTGGGCGAAATATCCCCATCGATGTCAAAATGGAATAATGGAGATGGAAGAACTGCTGGACCTTATTGCACACCAGCGAAACTCCTGGAAGACAACCGAAGAGAAGCTCAGGAAAACCACATCGCCAGTGCAGCTCCTAGTTGCACGAAGTGCGATGCCTTCAGCCCGCCAGATGGTGAATAGACAATCAACAAAAGGAGGTGAGGAAAAAACACCCTGGATCTGCCAACAGCAAGAAGAATTCTGCAAGATGGTATAGAAACGGACCAAGCGCCGCCAAAAAAGGAGAAAATTCAATAAAACTAACCTCAGTTGAAAGCGACGGCAGTGGTTCCACCGTAGCAAAGTCGAAATTGACTACGACGGCAATATTAGCGCCAAATGTTCTTTGTCGTTGATAGAAGGGCAAACCACGGCCAGAGACCATTCTCATCAAGCGGGACGAACGGAAAACTTTCGAGGAAGTTCGCAAGAACGCCAAACCAAAAGACGCTGGGGTCAATGTGAAATCTATTTGGCGGACTCAAACCGGCGATGTACTTATCGAGCTTGGGTTGAAGATGGATAAAAAGAGTACGCTCTGCGAGACGGTGCAGACTATTCTAGGCACGAAAGCAGTGGTTAATAGCTTAAAACCATGTGCACCTTTGAAATAAGGAATCTCTAGAGCTGGAGAAAGCCAAAAAAGGGATTATCCAGATATAAACAACCTTGAGTTTGGAGTTTCTGAGAGTCTGTCAACTGGAGAGGGCAAAAACTGGCCATTGTCATTGACCTTAAGAAAACAGGGAGTCAACTTCTTCATAGCGGGAAAGCAAAGATCATGTGGATAATTTACAGAATAAGGCGATGGGCATTTCAAACATGGTGTTTTAAATTCTGGGCATACGGACGTAAATCAGTGCCTTACAATGTGCAGGACAGAAACACTTTGTGTTACAAGTGTGGCAAACCTGGGCACAAAGCAAAGAGTCGACAAAGCGCTGGTCTGCAGCTCGAAGATGTTGCTCATGTTATCGGTTCCGGGCGATGCCAGGTCTTCAGAGAGATCTGCAGAAAGCGAAAAGTCAAGCAGCATGATCCACATCCGGCAACTAAACATACATAGGAATGGAGCTACTCATGATCTTGTCGGGAAGATGGAAACAAGAGTTGAATTGTTGCTTCTCAGCAAGCAGTACCGAGATGGGAGCTCATCATCATAATATGTCGATATATCTGGTTCTGCTGACATCTGGGTGAGAGGTACGGTTAACTTGCGACTGCGGGCTCATGATCGAGGAGATGGCTTTATTTGGGTTCGTTATGTAGAAGTGATGTTTCCCAGTATTTACCTCACACCGGACAAATTTGTGTCCGCTTTTCAGTCTTACCACCCACAGCTTGTAATGCATCGGCTCCCAAAAGGAAACAGCTTTCCGAGAAAGTAGCTGTGCACTGGAGGACGGCTGAAATTGCAAACCTATGAAGGAACTGCCTCAAACTTCAACGGATAATTCAGCGAGCAAAAGGTCAAGACGAGGTGATACTTGGATCGGCAGAATATAAGAGAGAGAATAAAGTACTCTGCCACGGAATCAACAGGCAGAAGGCACGCTATTCATCGGTCACTTTGTTCTATAGAAGTAACGAAGGTGGTAGAACTCATGCAGGCCCTTTTTTCTGACTACTCCATTCGAGTTGACGCTGTCAAAAAGGGAATGAGTACTGTTCACTCTTCACTGCAAAGGAATTAGAAGAGGCGATGAGAACGACAAAAACGCACCAGGACCGGATGGTATTCCGAGCGGTACTTTGCATTTCATCCATGCCATTCAACTAGTGCGGGGTCGAAAAATGATAGTTACGAGTATAATGGGGAGGGTGCTCTGAAGAGCCGTCCGCTGAGACAAGTAATCAATAGACGTCTTTCCTTTTTGAACTTCATTTTTGCGTTAATAGAACAAAAGCGAATTGCGTAAGTAAAAATACCAAGAACGTCATCTAGAAACACAAAAAAAAGAATTAAGTTTTTTTTGCAATATTTCCAGTTTAAATTAACGCAGATATTCAAATATCGATAAAAGTCATCCAAACTTTAAAGCAGCAAACTATTTGAGGAATACAAAGTGAATTGCAGGTAAATCGATGTGGGTAAAACATGTAACCTTGACAGTATCTGCCCACGCCTAATAGTTAGTTGTACACATCTGAATTTTTAATCTATGACCTCTGAAAGATTCAGATATTTTACCTGAATAGATCCAAAATAACTCCAATGAATTTATATTCAATGCACATTCAAAGGTCAATGTTAAAATTACTGTTATTGAGTTGAATTGATCACTGGATTGAAGATTAAGATTTAACAGTAGTGAATGGACAATATGGAAATTTATAAATAAACATGGACGTTTTAGTAATTTTATGGTAAAATATAGTTTTTTTTCGATTAAATGTGGAAAAAAGTTTTAAGACATTGATGGTCAAAAATCTACTTAAGATTGCAATCAGAGTTGGAAAAATTGTATGGTTTTCCTAGTGTCTCTTTAGAGATTAGTAATTCAATTTCCAACTATTTTGGGTATTCCTACGTTTAGGTTCCTGATAAAACTGGCTTCTTCTGTTTTTAATTGGAATCACCCAGCTCTGAGCTACTTGCATGGTTGAATTTGCAAAAATCCCAAATTATTAGCATATCTTTTCATCGAGGGATTTTTGGCAATTATACTATAAAAGTATGAGATATATCAACAATTAAATTTACAAAAAGAATAAAAGTAATCTGATTGGGAATTAAACAAAAGAAGCTCAAGTTTCACCAATTTATTTTGGGTGAAACCACTGTGAAGATTGAATGTTCACTTGACTACGGACGTTCCTGATCTGTAATTTTGATACCATGAAAAGATAGCAGATATGTTACTTGATTCAATTATAATACTTTGTATAGTTGATTTGTCAATCCAAGTGACAAACAAGTATGGTTTGAAGAAACTTCATGTTGACCCACTGTCAGTGAAAACCATCAAGAATAAATTTATTATAACCGAAATTGATCACGATTGGGAGAAAACTTCAGTAACCGCTCGTTAAATCCTTAACAAAGTACAGTAAACACTATGAGGGTCACATTGTTTGCAGCCGTCATTATACAATACTCGCTTGAAATGTTAAGTGGTTTCTTCACAACAATTTCAACAATTTCCAAATAAAAATAAAAATATGCGACCCAAACGGTCAAAAATGGGGTTAGAAAAACAATATTGAATTTTAATTGGGATCTGTGTAAACAAAGTTAAGGCAGGTGTTTTGCTTCTTCGTTCTCTTTAGTTTGGGGTCATAAAATCAAAAAGTTTAAATTCAATCGTGAAAGGTTCTGAAATGTTGACAAGATTGGCGAATGTGCGAAAGAAAGTCCGGTAAATCCAGAGAAATAAAAAAATTTATTTATCGACAACTAAATTTGTTAAAAATGAAAATGACCCTCATTTTATGGATAAAACATGTTACAGAAATCAAATTACTTTTATGGAAATGAATTATAAAAAAATATTACAAAATCAACAATAGGATGTTGGCCCAACAGGTACAACAATTTTATTGTTTTGTGGTGGGGGTCAATGATTAGAGTAGCAAGTCTGGGGGGTTGGTAAATTACTTGCTAAAGGTATGTCATAGAGCGAATCTAATGTAACTTCCTTCTATAATGAAGTTTAGGAAATTTATCTTTTATTGGAATCTTTTAACAATTTCTGTAATTATTTCCAAAAATTGTGTACCCCCTTGCATATATCGTGAACCACTTAACAAAGGCAAAAACAAGTTATTTCGTTCTGTGTTGTCTGACACAATAAATGGTTTTTATGTAACTTCCCTCTAAATTCAGTGGCGAAAACTTTAGCATTTTTCAGCTGAGTTACGAGGGAAAGATAGGGAGACGTGCAAAAATTTATGTATTCATGTAAACACCATGCAATAAGCCGATAAACCGAAAACGGGTCGATAATTTTGTTATGCAACAATCCTCGGATGGGCAGGTTTTGGAAAAAAAAAATGGAAATAAATTAAATTAAACTTTTTACACACCATAACGTATATATGTTATGGTGGGGTGACCTTGCAATTGTTGATTGGCATGAAAAGTGCATTTATTATACAAGCATTTGCGCTGAAGTAATTTTTCTTTTGGGGGGTAGGGTAGGTGAATGCATTTACGCATAGAGTGTTGGACTCCCGTACGTCAACGGACTACCAACAAAACATCTCCCAAACGTCAGAAAGCTAGCCTGGAACTGTTTATCACATTACTTCGGGCTAGCACTCGAACTCTCCCGCCTTGCGGAGTCTCCAAACCAGGTAATCCCTTTCATCAACGAGAGGGGGGAGGAGGAAGGGAACTGTCAGTTCAAGTAACCCCCTGCCATTCGGCTCCTCCACTGGTCGAGCGTAATGTGAGGCACGGCTCCACCTGTCAGCACTGTTCATCATCTCCTCGATAATGTTGTCTGGAGAGAGATCCCCTGTTTTTAAATTGAGCTGCTGACGACGCCCATCCCATCTTCCACAAGAAAAAAAGGTGTAATGTGCGCCGCCCACAACTCCGTTGCAAAACACACAATTCGGAGATCGTGCCTCTCCAATCTTGTGCAGGTAAGACTGAAAATCTTCGATCTCACTTAAGAATTGGGTAAGGAAATAGTCAGCCTCACCATGCTGCACCATGTCACTATAGTACATGCCTCCTCTCGGTCGTTTAGACGGTGCATCAAGGGGCAGAGTTTGTGATACTCTTTCCGGAGCTCTGCAATTTCTGCCGTCCACCAAAACATAAAAGGTTTGCCACGTGTCAATCCCCTCCTGGGCATGGAAGCTCCGCAGGCCGTCGTTATCTAGTTTACGAATTTACGACAGTGTCAGATGCAGCGCCTTCACCCCCAGGGAAGACTTTTGTAATGTCCTCAATGGGATAGTCCGGTAAACACCTTAAATATACATTGTGAAGGAAATCACTTTGGATTCGTGAGTAACGTCAGGATACCCAATCGAATATTCATTTCGACATTTGAACCATGAATTGTGAAACTTGACACAGACAATGGTCAGATATGGAGTAGGAATAGGAAGTCTGTGCCAAACGGATGCGTCTTTTTATGTTCATGAGTGGTTGCGTAACTAGAGTGTGTGTAGTGTGTTTGGGGTGGCGGAGAAGTTAAAGCCTCTGAGCACTCAGACCGTAGTGGCCCATTGTATTCGACTCCCCCATTTAACGAAATTTCCCGGATTCATTAATGTGTCGCAGGATTTTTGTTAATGGATGTGATGTTATTCGATGCAACTGGAGTACATCGTCACCAAAGATCTGATGGCTGATGTGTCCATAGGTAGGGCATCTACATAGAAAATGTTTCCCAGATTCTGCTTGCTCACTAATAATTACTATTCTGAATATATGTCGAGCTAGCGTAATTCGCCAACAAGATAAACTTTCCGGTATGCCTGTTTGGTTTTGAGAAGAAAACTTTGCCAAAGTTATCATCTGTGATTATGCGAAGCTTGTTCTCAATATATGAAGACCGCCTTATCTAATGCAACTCCAATTGCTGGTTCCGTTCCCGACATGGGGAAGATTGAACCCTCTTTTCCTAAAACAGAGAGAGATTTCATTCCCCTCTATACCACAGTGACCAAGTACCCAGAGTAGTTCCACCGTATTGAATAGTTAAGCTGAGTCCACATGTCGATGCAAAGGCCTCTCTGCACAGTCCATAGGCTGTGAAAGTGCGTTTCAACTTTACCTTTACATTTTAGCCCTAAAGAAGCTTTTTATCTAGAGTGAATCCCAGATGTTCTACTTCTTCGCCGAGTTGAAGGGGTTACAACCCTCATCTCTAGAAGGCAAAGTCGATCCAGTTTTCTTTTTATTGAAAATAATAACATTGTGGTTTTATTTGGATTAACTGAAAGTCCATGCCGGAAGCACCAACCGTGTATCAAATAAACGGCACGTTGTATATTCCTATACACCGTTCCAAAATCCCGATCAACAGCGAGCACGTTAACGTCATCAGCATGAGCTTGAGCATATATTGGCAAATTTTGAAGTTAGCATAATAGTGAGTCGAATAGCATGCCTCCAGGAAAGGCAATAGCATACCTCCTTTGCAGCAGCAATGTGTTGCTTCTACTGTTAGGTAGTGATCGACACCCACTTCACCACACAGTGTTCCAGTTCACCTTGCAACACTAACTTGTTGAAGGAGTTGCAAGAACCGTCAACTCATCCCCTTCCATTTCTCTCATCTGTTCTCCTGAATGGCGTACTTCCAAGAGGATCTGTATTGATTCCAGCTTGGAGTTAGTGACAGTACCATAGGGTTCTCTAAGAGAGTCCAACTTGGCCGATTCATCCTTCCTAAGGGCTCTGCACAGCCAGGAATTCTTCCATCCTTCCTTCCATATTGTTATGATTAAATTTCAAACGCGTTTTTCTCAAAATCGGCGAGCAGCAGGCCTGGAAGACTGATTGACTTGAATTAAATCAAAAATTTAATTTAATTTAATTTTTTTAGTTGAAAATAACAATTTTCTTCCTAACCCCGTCGTTCTGCAAAAAAAATTATACAATTAAAACCTTACGGACTACGCTAGCTGAACTTATTTAATTTTCAGATGAAGATCGAAGGGAGTTCTACTGCTCCCCGTGGAGGATATTCAAAAAAATTTTAATTGCTTATACGGTCCTAAAGCCGTCATTTTGTAAAAAAATGTCAATAATATTTTTTTTCCATACTCCTCAAAAGCTACTTAATCGTATATTGGTTGTGGACTATGGGGTGGCATTTAAGCGAAGTACTACTCTATCGAGAACACCAGTAACAAATTCAAAGAAAGATTAGTTGAAAGCAGATCGCTGGACGACAAAAACGGTAACAACACCGACCGCACATATACAATGAATGCCAAATGAGAAGGACATGGAGAGCAGAGACCTGATCCAGAGGAATTACCCTTCATACAGCTTGGTTGAATTGTTCGAGTCCATCAAGGACCAACACAACGTGCACAAAGCCATAAAAAGTATGGTGAGAGCTATTAGAGTAGAGCTCTACCACAAATTGCAACAGGGTTATGTAAACACCTTTCAGAAAGTGGGTCTGCCTCAATCGTAGACCTTACTTTCGTCAGCTTTGCACTGGCACGTGGGATGCCTCGGTGCATCAGAAAGGACTACAACCATAGCAATCACCAGGCAGTCTTCTTTGGGCTATGGATGAAGTCACTGAACAGTAGACAATCATGCCAGAAAGCGGGAAAGATGTCAGGCTGGTATACTAAAGCTCTGAATGAGCAACCTAATAAAGCAGGCGCCTCTACGGAAAGAGCTGTCCATGTGGCCCATTGCATCACCAAAGCGTGTGACGCGTCCATTCCTAGGAGGTTCTTCAGTAGAAGACCAAATTACTGGTGAAATCAGCCTGTACCTAGCCAGAAGAGCAGCTCAGAGGGCGGTAGGCAGTGTCGACCAAGGGCAAAAAGAGTGCGCCTATAAGAAAGCTCGCAAAACTCTTAAGCTCGCCATCCAATGGAGCAAGAGGGATTGGCTTAAGGAACTCAGTTCGGAAGCGGACGTAAACCCGTGGGGGAGCGCCTATAGAATCGCAATGGGGCGATTCAGAGCTTGTTCATCTCTGCAGATTACATGCCCCCCACTCTTGTTAAAAATTACGGTTATCACGGGTTATTCCTGCAGCAAAAGGAGGGCACTAACAGCTTCCAGCGACCTCTGAATGTGACGAGCTGCTGGAGATCTGCGCTAGAATAGCTGACAGTAAATGTCTGAATGGCGTTCCAAATAGTGTCCTTAAGCTTGCCGGGAAATCCAGACCGGACATGTTTGATGAATTTTTCGAAGTGTTCATGTCCCAGGGGATATTTCCTACATCATGGAAGCGACAGAATCTAGTACTACTACTTAAGGGGGGTAAACTTCCAAGTAAGTCAAGATCCTACATACCTATTTGTCTTTTGGACACTGTGGAGAGCGAGTAATTTAGAATAGATTACACCCGGTTGTTGAGAGCTAGGGAGGCCTCTCAGATCGACAGTATGGGTTCCGTAAAGCCAGATCAACCATTGATGTCATCAAAATGGTTGGTGGTTTGGCCGAAGATGCAATCCACAGAAAGGGTAGTACTAGCAAATATTGCGTAGTGGTGACCCTGGATGTGAAAAATGCATTCGATTCGGTCAATTGGAATCTAATACGGGAATCTCTTGCGAATATTGGTATTCCCACCTATCTTGCAGCTATTGCCAACAGCTATTTAAAAGAACGGAGGCTTTGGTATGACACTGATGACGGACCCCAGCACCTTGTCTCTGTGGGTGTCCAACAGGGCCCCGTACTGGACCCACTGCTGTGGAACATCATGTACAACGATGTACTTAATCTTCCCCCTCCGGAGGAAGCCACCGTGGTGGATTACGCCTATGATATTGCACGGTTGCAATCACAATGGATCTTGAAGATGTTGAGTTACACTCATGCGAAGCGATTAATGCTGTTAAAGGTTGGTTAGAGAGTTCTGGTCTGACACTTGCGGAGAAAAAACGGAAGCGGTCCTCATCACCAAGCGCCGTAAAAGAAATTAAGCCGTATTCAAGTTGGGAATTATATCATCACTTCTAAGCCTGCCATCAAATATTTGAAAGTGATGATAGACGGGACGCCCAGCTATAAGAAACACGTGCAGTATGCTTATGACTAAACATCCACAGTAAGTGTGGGCCTGGGAAGGATGATACCGAACGTGGGAAGGCCACGGCATGCTTCCAGGATGCTTATACCTAGGGTAGTGAGTTCGATCCTGCTCTATGCGGCTCCAGTTTGGGGAAAGGCATTGCAAGTGACATTTAACGCTAGTAAACTGAGTGCAGTCTACAGAGGAACAGCCTTAAGGATGTGATCGGCATTCAGGACCATTTCAGATGATGCAGCATTCTTCATCTTGGGAAAGATGCCCATTGACATCTTGGCGATGGGATGACGAATATATACAATGCGAAGTTTATCTGTCCTTCATCACAGACGAAGAAAACCGAGAGGGAGAGATCTTTAAATAGATGGCAAGAGCGTTGGGAATGCTCGGGAAAGGGTCGGTGGACACACAGGCTCATCCCTACCATCAAGGAGTGTATTGAGAGAAGACACGGTGAGATTAATTATAATCTTACCCAGTTTCTCACGGGGCGGTGGAGGATATCACCAGTACCTGTTCAGGTTTAAACTAGATGCCTCACCCGATTGTCCAAACTGCAATGGAGTCCCAGAGGACCCAGAGCACGTATTCTTCCACTGTCCAAGATTTGTGGAAGAAAGGGAAGGACTTAGAGAAGACTAGGAGAGGTGCTTATACCAGAAAATATGTTGCAAAGAATGCTAGAATATCAGGAAGACTGGGTTGCGATCAGCTCCATGGTCGCATCTATCCAGAGCAAACTGCAAAATGCAGAGGAGGCTAGAGAAGCGTGGTTATGTACGCCGCGAAGAGACGAAAGGTGGCTAAGCTAAAGTGAGTTGACTCCGGACCCTTATGTAATACGTTATGATGGTTCCACAGGGCTTGGAGTAAGTCGGGTGGTTTTGTCTCACACGCTGGCGTGTCCCGGCCAGTGTCCTTTGAAGTCCTCCTCAAACAGAAAGAAATACAGACGGACAGACAGGCAAACAGGCAGTTAACCTTTTCTAATAAGGTTTTGTTTTGCGTTTAACCCTTAAAAATTGTATACCCTACTGAAATTGGCTACATTAACTATCGTTCACAGATCAGTTAAAAAGGATGTTACATGACCTCCATCAGTGGCAGTTCAATATGTACATTCACGTCGTTACCCACATATGACTATAGTGTAAAAAGTAGGCAAGTTGACATAGATGCATGTTCATAGTTGGCTCTACAGCAAAGTCACAAAGTTACGGGCACACATCGTTTACTATCAAGTAAGCACATATCAATTAAGCCCGTAACTTTCGTAACTTGCTTTGAAACAATTAAACAGTAAATTTAGCCGTGAAACTAAAAACAATGCGGAAAGAATTTTTTATTGTATCTCATTTGTGAAGGGAAAAGCACAGGTGTTAAATCGGAAAATATTTACGGATTTCATAGTAATTTTTGTATTTAGATTCACAGGATTATCTTTATCTATAGATAAATTTACCATTACATCAGGTGAACTTCCATTTTTAAAATGACTAGACCATTCTTCATATGGTTTTACCGGTTTAAAGTTTAATATTATATAAAAAAAATTAAATTTTGCTAACAAAGATGTACATTATATAATAACAATTACACCATGAAATATCTTTTATCCAGATTTAAGGTATTCACATTGGTAACCATTTCATGGTCCGTAAGAAACCTGACCACCACATGGTGTAATTAAAAAATGGACTGAATCGAGATCTAGTGTTTACGTAACGCTATATTTGTAAACTAACAATTAAATGTGAGTGACCTTTCCGCTTACCGGTTTTTCGTCGATTTTCAGGCTATGGCCAGTCATTTTTGCGTGTCTCCAATATTTAAATGGTTAAAATTCACAGATGAAAGTTGAACTAGCTAAAACTACTACTAATCACAAAAATTTTTTTATCTGCTATTGCACAGCGGATTTTATATCACAATATCGACGAATTAGATTAAACCGTATATTTCGAAACTTTAACTCAACAGATACATCTATCTATCAACATTGAAGTTACGTACAGGACAGTCCATGAAAAAGGATCACGTTCACAACACTCTACCGACGATTCGTAGTTTTCATTGTTAAACTTTACACTTAGCAAGCACCGACGTCTAAGATACAAAGATTCAAAAAGTATCTTGATCTAAATATCTCATTGTTGGATGGTTTGATAATCCCAAATCGATTTCCGATCAGTAGCATATCATTAACACCTACCATACGGTGTGCGTTTCATAACTGTCGTAAAGTACAAGAGCACGATTCGAAATTTGCAAGCGGTTGCGACGGCGGTGAGTGACGGATTGACTGGGCTGAAAAATTGGAAACTGAAAGCTGTGGAGTTCGCGTTTCGCGCAGGTTTACCTTGCCACCATCACTTGGTGTTCGAATCAAGTTGGAATGACTATGAACCTCGCAAACTTTTTACATCACTGTGCCTTGGAAGCCGAGCTTCATCAAATTCAAACTGCACTCGATTCGACACTCCACCACTTCGATAGCAACTGGCTACTAGTGGTGGATTCCAATGATGGAGCCACATAATTGAGGCACAATACGGCTCCGCTGAATTTCGTCGGGTGGGAAGTTCGCTACTATACCTAACAACATTAGTTTCGCAACTTAAGCTCCAATCATAAACTGTGGTGAAGCTAGTTAACCCTGCACATTTAGATAAAAATTCATTTATTATTCTTATTATGGGCCCACTATTGGATATGTGGTATATTATAAAGACAGATCTGCAAAAAGATCACAAACGAAAGATACATGAACATTTAAATTACCTAATTTCTAGGCCTGAAAATTCAATATACTTTCCTTAAAATAAAACGAAAATTAGATACTTAGATAGTTGATTGATGAGCATTAGGGTGGATGTGCAAAAACAAAAGTTTTAAAGGTGAGTTGGGTAGCCCTTTTGCCATATGTTCTCATCATACCGGTGAAGTGCACTAGGATCTTCAAGGTTGCATAATTCTGCACGACCTCCTGGCGGTGGCCGCTGGAAACCATCTTCAGCCGGGCTTAGAGTGGGTAAGGCCGGGCTGGGAGTTAGCTCATCCAACTGACGAGGATCTGTTTGTCTGCTGGTCATGTGTAAGGGACAAGTGATGACGGCGGTAACAGGACCCCAGGCTGTGCGGTCAGTGGGGAGCTTACTTTTTAGTATGCAAACTCTGAATACCTTATTATTATTATTCTGTTAAGGGAAAGTCGCACCGCGTCCTTGAAGAACTATTGTGCCCCTTTTACTGGTTATAGTGTACCTGTTGATCATAGTATCTCAAGCAGGCCTGTAACCGTTAGGAACTTTAGTATGTTCCCCACTTCCACAGTGTCGGACACTGTCCCAGGACGTGCATAGAGGTTTCGTCCTCCTCCTCACAAAACCTGCAGGCAGTGTGCGTAGATATCCCTAACTTCCCTAGGTGATAGTTCAGGCGACAATGACCAGTGAGAATTCCCACTATGATTCGGAGGTTCTTTTTCATCATCATCATCATCATCAACGGCGCAACAATCGGTATCCGGTCTATGCCTGCCTTAATAAGGAACTCCAGACATCCCGGTTTTGCGCCGAGGTTTTTTTTGGTGAGGTTTAAGCAATCCTTTGTACGCATGGGTTCGTATCCCCCAATAAGCACCCTGGACTGCTCCATCCCTGGTAGGCCCGCCTAATATAGTTCTCTCAACCGTTTCTCTTCGTTTCTTAGGTTCATAGCCATGAAACCGTTTCCGATTCCACAGAAGGGTTCTGGCCCGTATAAAGGCATCCCTGCTCCCTTCTTGGCTAGTTCATCCACTGCCTCGTTGCCTTCCAACCCAGCTTGGCCTGGAACCCAAAGTATCCAGACCTTGTTGGACGAGCCGAGTGTATTCAGTCTCTCAAGGTATTCTCATACCAGTTTCACCTGGTTGGATCTAAGTGCCTTGATCGTTGCTTGGCTATCGGTGAGAATATCTACGTTCTGCCCTCTATAGGTCCTTTGGAGATTAAAGGAGGCACATTTGTCTATGGCGTAAATTTTCGCCTGGAATATGCTAGTGTACCTGCCCATTGGTTCAAAGTACATTTTCCTTGGACCAATGATACCGGCACCTGCTTCCTCTGCTGTGAGGGGTCCGTCAGTGTACCAAGTAATCAATTGCTGGTTTAAGCCGTATGTCGCAGCCACGCTCTCCCAGTTTGCCTTGTTACTCCAACGTGTTTCAAACTTCTTATCGAAGCGAAACCTCGTTGTCATGTTGTCCCTCGGTATCAGTAATTCGGGATACCGCCCAGAAAGGATATCAATCTTCCTTCGATTTAGACAGCTCCCCGCCTCACTCATACTAACGGCCATCCTGAATATTGATCTCCTTGCCTGCATCTGTATGTGCAGATGGAGAGGGGTTAATCCCAGAAGGACCTCCAGGGATGCCGTTGGGCATGTCCTCATTGCCCACTGATACACACCCAAGCCAGCCTTTGGAGCTTATGTAATTCCCTGGGTTGTGTGCTGAGTTGGGTTCTTTCTGCCCAGATTGCCGCTCCATAGGTAATCATTACTATTGCAGTATATATCCAAAGTAGTATCTTCGGGCTGCAACCCCATTTTTTTCCTGCTATGGATCTGCAAGTCATCAAAGCCCTCGTGGCTTTCCGACAAGTGTTTCCGACATGTGTCTTCCAGAGTAATTTTTGGTCTAGCGTGATTCCGAAATATTTGACCTCTGATTCTGGTTTGTAATGTAATGTAATGTAAAAATAATGTAATGTTATGGCTTTCAGGTGATCCAGCTTACGCCCCCTAGTGAATGGTACTATGGTGGTTTTGGTTGGGTTGATCCGCAGTCCTTCCTTCCTGCACCAGGCACTAGTAACGCTTAATCCACTTTGGATTCTATCACATAGGGTATCTTCATATTTGCCCCTACAGATTAAAACAATGTCGTCCGCGTAGCCCAGGACTTGTATTCCAGTATTAGTTAACACGTCCAGGAGTTCATCCACTACCATACTCCACATCAGTGGCGATAGTACCCCACCCTCTGGACAGCCTTGAGTGGTGTTCATGATAATAGAATTTGTACCTGTTTGTATCTCTATTTGTCTGCTTTCTAGCATTTTACCCATCCAGAGTGCCAGGGTGTTTCCCACTCCTTTGCGGCTCAGGGCATCCTGTATCTCTGTGTGCGATGTGTTGTCGAATGCACCTTCGATATCCACAAACGCGAACAGTGCAATTTCTTTTGTTTCTATGGCGTCCCGTAGTACCTCTTTCACCTGATACAGAGCAGTTACAGTTGACCGTCCGGCTCGGTAAGCGTGTTGACAGTGATGTAGGGGATTACGGTTTAGAACGTTAGTTCTAATATAGTTGTCTATGACCTTCTCCACCGTTTTGAGTACGAACGATGTTAGGCAGATTGGTCTGAAAGATTTAGAGTGAAAAGGATCCTTTTTACCCGCTTTCGGAATAAAGACCACTTTTGCCCGTCTCCATGCTCTTGGTATGTAACCCAGTGCTATGCTCCCCCTTACCACCCTCAGAAGAGACTCTAAGATAATTCCTAGGCCTCTCTGGATAAGTGCTGGGAAAATGCCGTCCACTCCGGGAGATTTCATTGGTTTAAAAGTTCCCACTGCCCATCTTAGCCTAGCTTCTGAACATACCTCTTTTGTTAGTTTCCAGCTCTCTTTCCTTCCCCTTTTATTCGTCGTTGGGGTGTTAGGCAGATTGTTGTCGCCTGCCGCCGAGGGGTACAACCCCGGGAAATGAGTTCTGAGAAGCAGGTGTACCCTGTCCTCCTCATTCCCGGTGAATGTCCCATCTTCCTTTTTCAAGCAGACAGAAGATATTCCCCCGTCTTTGGCTACAGCCTTGTACAGCCTGGTTGCTTCTGTGATCTGTTCAATCCCTTCACAGAATTCCCTAAAGCTGAATACCTTGGGCACCGTCTGTTGCAAATTAGACCCTTATCGTGGTGGCCGGGCAAGTCAGGCTGGACATTCCCCTCGGACTAATCGTGGGATCAAGACATTGGATGAAAAAAGAAAAAAATTAAAATAAACCACGATAGAATAAGAGGTGGTGATGCCAGCCGCATCATCGAAGGACGAGCAACTGGCATCCTGACAGCAGGGTCTGGCACCGACTCGTAGCATCGCTATGAACCAACCGCAGAGATCTCCCGGAGCGAATCAGCAGACGGACTATTGATTCCCAGTTTGGAATCCACTGCCGCCGAGTTGAGTATAGCGAGTATCTGCATAGTACTCCTAACCCGACACAGCCGAGGTCTAGGCCCCCTCAAAAGCAAAGACTGACAAGAATGTCGGCCACCGGAAACCAGCTAAGAAGCGGAGGCCTACTGGAGTTCTGGTGAAGAGCCAGTACCAAATGACAATACATATCCCTAACAATATTGCGAAGAAAGGAGGCCGATATAGTAGACAAGCGGTATGAAAAGGACATCATTAAACACCAGAGATTGTTGAAGAATATGACAGCAAACATCTGGCAGACAAGTAGAAGGCGAAGCCCATGCGAATATCAGATTACCAACAGAAGTAGCGCGCAAGCCACTGGACGTTGGAAAGGTCCGCATTGAATCGCGGGGCAGAATAACTCCAAGTGTCTCTTGTATGGATATCTAGCGAGAGCATGTGCAAGTACGGTGGATCAATCTAACCGATGTGGACGGTAAAATCCTAAAGAATGTGACAGGACCCCAACTGCATGTAATGTGATGGAAAGTAAGGCCTAGATAGTTGGCAATTGATAGAAACCTGTCCTGAATTCAAAAAACTTTGACTGTGGTTGGAAAATGAGATTGATTCATATCAAACCTAATTGTTGAAGGGTCGATCAAAACCAGTTCTCGCAGATCAACTACGAATCAGAAGTGAAAAGATGAAGACTGAAAGTCATTGCCGATGACTTTACGGCAAGGGCAACACCTTCTCCAATCTTCATTGACGAATGCAAGAGGGTGTCTTTTGGCGACCTTCGCGCAGTTCGGCAACATATTGCCCAACGATGGTCGGGTTAATAAATACCAGAAAGGAGGGTTGCGTTCGGTTGTGGAGCTGACTTTCGTTAGCCCTTCATAAAAACGTCTCCACCATGAAAAGTAGACCATGCGATCCATATTAGCCTGAGAGACGAGTGGGTAGAACTTACCAGGAAGTCAAATAGCATGTGAGAAGTGAATATAAACACATGGTGTAGCGCCTACAAAGTTGTAATGGGAAAATTCAGAGGTCAGACTGCTGTAACTCTTCAAGTTAACTCAACTTCTGCCCAATATTGACATATGTAATATACCAAGATACACAAAGTGTCTGCATCCAGATTGAGCAAGCAGCGCGAGATTTTGTACTTGATAGAGTTTAGAGAATTGGAACTCTTTTTTTTTTATCAGGATGACTCCGTTTTTTTTTCAAGCGCGAAACTGTCGCATCAATATGCCAAGTCTGCTTTGCGCCTGTTCTTCAGTGCGTCTGGCAAAAAGTGCAGCAACGTCATCCGCATAACCAACCAAGCGCGACTCTGCCGACATGTCGGACCTTAAAAGGTCCCTGTGCTACTCCGGACGTGAATTCCATGCCCTATGGCCCTCTATGGTTTTGTAGAGGAGAAAGAAGGATAATCAGTCAAAATCCGTAAGAGGTTACTCGGCACGTAGAATAAATTGCTTGGTGTGTCTAGAATGCCTCTCCGTCCTACAGAATTAGAGGCAAGGTTCGGAGTCAGGAACGCAAAGGTGAAAATATTCCGCTACGCAAAACCGGACGACAACCTGGATGGAAGGCGACCGAACCATCAAAGGGTTTCAAAACAAACATTATAATTTCTTCTATAACTCCAGAGCATATATCCTCGCAAGGCAGAGTCTGCACGCTTTTTTCTGTCCATACCAGTGAGTTCCACAGACCTAGTCGTGGTTAAACTGGAGCAGGCAGCGGCAGAGAACATGTCTATTTCCTCGGTTTACATGGCTCACAACCGGCCAGCTCCGCCTGAAGAACTGCAACATTTGACGACCACCATAGCAGCAAAGTTGTTGATAGGCTGCGACGCCGATGCAAGGCATGCGCTTTAGGGCAGTTTATTGTTAATCTATTAGTGTGTAATAGGGGCAACACACTAACCTTTTATCTTCTCAACTCGGATAACTCTGACGGTTGGGAGAAGGTCCCTGATATCTCCGTGGAGAGTGGCTGAACAGAGATCCTTCTAAGATCACAGTTGGATACCTTTCAAAGGTGCAGAGGTCACCAACCATTTTAGAGACACGAGGAGGATCGCCTGGAGGAAGTTTTGTCAAGTTGCCAAGAGCAAACTCCCCGGTGCACAAATTGGCAAGATTGGTACAACAGAGGAACTGGGGTCAAAGATCGAGGCCCTCGAAAAGGCATTCGTAATAGCCGTTAAATTGGCGCGTCATTGCTCGCGGTTATCTGAAATGCGCCTCAGCTTCCCCGGCGACTTTCCGAGATGCTCGCACTCCTCCTCTACTGTTCTGCGCCAAGTGCCCTTAGGGCGACCCGATCGTGGGCCATCTTGGAAGAGTAGATTTCACTACATGGCATAGTCCGCAATGTAAATGTCGTCCCTTCTTTATGTGTGACCTATCCATTGTCACTAATGCCTAACTATCATATAGCTTACGAGCCGAACCTGTGCGCTGACCAAGTCATTCGTTTGAGATAGTGTTAGGCAAGCGTACTCCGATGGTACGACGCAGACTGATATTGACAAATGCTTTGAGCTTTTGAGTAATAGTGGAGTTCACTTTCTATGTGCTACTCCCATCTAGCAACACAGAAAGAACAATAGCACAGAACAGTTTATCTAGTGCTGAGATAACGGCACTTCCAGATTTTAGACAGGGCAGCGAACGGGGATTTAGCGCGTGCCACCGTCGGCAGAAAATACGCTTTCTAGATATACAAATTGATCGATGCTTTCAATGGTCTGCCCATTAATGAAGATAGGGAGATTGTGATGACCCGTTACACTAGGAACCTTGGTTTTATTGGTATATATCTTATGTCCAGCTCTGCTTGCCTCTCTTTCCAAATCCACAACCATTTGTTCAAGCTCGATGACCCGGTGAGACAGTAAAAAGATGTCATGAGCGTAGTCGAGGTGTTAGAGGAAAGATATCATAGTCCGGAAAAGGCAGTATGAAGAACGTCACCGATGGCAAGAAGAAATAATATCAGTGACAGGATGCAACCCTGCCGGACTCCGCCTTGGACCTCAAAATCTTCCTAGATTTTACTTCGGTGCAGCACGTGACATTTCGTGCCATTATATGTCGCTTTTTTAATAGCTATTAGTTTCTCCGGAATGTGCTTCCGACGTAGAGCACTCCGGATACACTTCCTGGTCACATTATAGAAAGCTTTCTCGAAATCGATGAAAAGCAATTGCCGCGAAGATCTAAATTCCGCGCACTATTTCAAAATGATCCGTAGGGCGTTGATGTGGTCGATGCCTTTTTGGAATCTTAACGAGCATCCCCCTCATCTACTGTCCGGGAAAGGTCTCAGATTTCCGAGATATCCGTACGAGTGGAAGCAGCAAATCTGCAGAAACTGCAGGTGCAGCGATAAATAATTCTGCGGGGAGACTGACAAGCCCAGCAATTTTACTACGTTTGAGTGCATCGATGGCCGAAATGATTTCTCTTCTGCTTGGAGGAACAGTCGGTATCCGTATGTTATGGTATTAGCCATTTCATCCACAAGAGGAAGAACCTCGTGAGGTATTCTTTCCAACATCATGGATGAGAAGTCGACAGTTAACGTCCTTCATAGAACCATCGAAAGATTTGCGACCATACGCAAGCTTTTCCGTGATGCGGTATACCGTTCTAAAATCATTGCGATCTGGGGCATCGTCCGCTTCCCTGAGCAGCGCAATAGCAAATTCTCTTATGTCACACCTGAACTTCTCGGGATTTCGCTCGGTATTGGAGTTCGAGCGCGTCACGCCGCCATGATTCGCAGCGTTCAGTAGAGCTCTCAACCCCTTCTGTTCATCGATCCGCTATCACGACTCCACAATCGGCCAGATCTTACGACTCCCTTCGGGACGTGGCCGACGATCTGTGCAGCACCCGAGAAAAAAGCGTTTTTGATGGCCGACTAATGCTCATCGATATTCTCAGGAGCGTTACTCAGTCGATCTGCCGCTCGATCAGTAAGATAACTCTCCCACTGTCGACCGACAGTTGGGTCGTACAAGTGATCGATGTTGAAGTTAGGGGATCGCAGCGCCCCAACCCTGTGAGAAGTGTCCGACGCAACAAGCAAGTGAACATAAGCGATTCCTATCGGCTCCGAAAGGTCAGCGCCTCTCTTGTTACGCACATCCAGAAGGCAACTCCTAAATCTACCGCTGAACGCGAAGTGGTCGATCTGATTTCTCGTACGGAGTAGGTCAGTAGAAACGCCACTGAGCTTATGACAGGCTCTGTGCTCGAACAGTACGCCGTTGGTGCTTAACCTAGACGGAAATCTAGAAGCTAGAAGTCTATCAGAAACCGGCTCCCAGATCAAGAGAACGCGCCTTGCGGTAGCCGTCAAGAGTAATCCGACACCGGATTCACGTCTGCTTACAATTGGCTTTCTAGAGTACAAGAGCACATTGCCGCAAGGAGGAGAGGAGTACTCTCAAGAGTCCCAACACTTTCCTTCACTTAGGCCCAAAAATGTCCTGCTCAAGTTGGAGAAAGCGATCATTCGGGAAACCGTCGCTACCATTCTAAAGGACTGTGCGCGCATTCCAGAAAGCAATCATAGTCCATTTTTGATAGCCTGTTGCTAACACCTCACTAACTAACTTCAGTTCCTATCCGAGTCGTTGCTGACAAGCAGCGAAGAGTTTGAGTGGCGACACTGGTGATGTTGAACGTATTATGTGTACGCAGAGCGGTATGTGGCTGGTGGAAAAGTTACATTCGGGTTCTCCGCCCTACGTTGGTTCCAATCATCCTGTCGGGGGGTGCTATACCCACGTACTCGAGGGCAGGCGGCCGATTAGATCCGAGTCTATAAGAGACTCATCTGAAGTTGTTCTTGTCACGAAGCTTTACTGGAGATTGTCTGGTAGCATGGGGATGGTTCTCTAACTGCATATTTTTCAAAAGAATACCCTGGGGATGTCCTCTTCGTCTTGTTATTTGCGGTTTGCCCCATTTGTGGCAGCTTCATGATGGGTGGGTGTGTCTCCCATATCGCGGATAGCGCTTCCTGTGGGTTGAAGCCGCAGTTGCGTCGTATGATTCGAGGACAGTAACCCCTAATTGAGCAGGGGCTGTTAGATAAGGCTTGAATCCACTGGTATGAATGTTGAGCTTGCATCAGTATCATAGTGCTTAGTCATAGAATGCAGTGGGATTATGCCTATACATAATCTTCAGTCCATGTATTAACAGCCAGAAAAGAACTTTGGGTGGTGTCGTCTCGTGCTCATTTATAGAGTGCTCAGCATCTTCTTATAGTTAACATACATACATGCAAAATATCTTGCGCAAAAACACAAAAACTTTCATACCAGGTACTACTTGTTTTAGCATATAATGTTAATCCATTTTTTCGAAATACTTTATTTAAGCGAGCACAGGGGTTAAGTGCTTAAAGTTTCGGGAAAGTTAATAACGTAGCTAATCGTAGTAATAAAGTAATAAGCTCGGAACAATGAAACAAGCTTTCGAATCTAACAAAAGTAAAACAAGCAGTTTTTAGTCAGATACAAGTCTCACAACGGGGTTGGAATTTTTATCGGAAGTTCTCGAGTGCCAAACGTAGTTACTTCACGCTGCTGTGCTAAGCGCTCCAATTATGAACTCTTTTAAACACCAATTATCATTCAAGATAGCAAAAAGTATGTTGAAACTGGTATCTGTCTACCTCGATGTCTACTTAGACTCGTCAGACAACAATCACAGTAATTGCTGATTATCTAACGACCAAGATAGTGCCACTATCATATCCAGACACACTTTTAGAGCAACAAAGCTAAGTCGTGCGATTTCATAGTAATTTTAATGATCCCAACAATGAATCGTGTGTACGAAGAGATTTAATTAAAGATGAAAACTGGACTTATATCTTCTTAAGATAAAAATTGACTGGCTTCAGATTAAAGTGAAAGCTTTGTGGTAAATGTCAGCGGAAATTGCCTTTGGCTTAACGTTTTAAGAGGCGGATTGCAATATGGAGCGATTGCATCAGGCAAAATCCATTATCATAAAAAAAGGTAAATTTTTCAGTGCAATATGGAACTTAGTTGAAACTTAAGCAAAAGAGAAAACTTTAATAATTTATAGTTAAACCAAGACGGTGAAGAGAACTTGAAATCACTAATTCGATTTTTGCAATTTAAATTATTTGGGTGGGCGTGTCTCCTATTTTGATCTGGCTGACTTTTATCGCCTGGTTTCAAGAGTATCAAAGTTTGGCATCAGTTTCCTCAGCCTGAGATGCTTCCACCTGCACGTCGGAATGAAATTATGATATTAATATTCAAAAATAAATGATCGCAACAGTAGCGTTTTTGGAGAAATGCAATAGTGAGTATGTCGCCATAGTCGCTAGTCAACGCAAAAGAGCATTGACACTTGCATCAAAACAAATTCGGTTGCGCTAAAAGATGGTGATGAGGAATGGAAATCTGTGGCTAGCAACCTGCAGGTTACTACAATGCTAGATGATGTCCCCATTTTCCATTCCATTTTCAAATGTAAACATTACTCTGTATCTTTCGTCTGCACGAGTTGTAATAAGTATTCTGGGCCATACGTCCCTGAGTTAGCCGAAGGAAGATATTGTAGGTGAACTCCACCATGCATGCTGGCCCCAAACTCAGGTATGAGAGGAGGGTCTGAGCCAACGTATTTAGTGCAATCCTCAGCAAAAGAACCAGTGATCGTGGAAAGCGAGGAAAAAGTAGAGGTAGCGCCTAGCTTATTTGGGATAACTTCGTCGTAATACAGCCTAACTGATCACATCCCTTCGTCAAGGGGTTCTATCTCAATTGAACTGGTTGTCCAGGCTGGGGGTTCAGAGCCATCGGCCTACAATCAATCATGCAGCAAAAAATCAAACTTCATGTACAGAAACAAGATAAAAAGACTCGGACATGATTGATACCATGGAAACCACTGCTTAAACGAATTAATGAGTACGATCTTGGATCCTGGAATGTTAGATCATTACACAAATCTGGTGCTGTCAAGGACCTACTTCAACAGGCCAGCAAGTACAAGGTCAGTGTTCCAGCAGTCCGGGACACGAATTGCAATGGTTACGAGACAACCCACATGAGGTCTCACACAACCCTCAAAAGTGGGAAGTTATCAGGAAAGCGTGAGTTTATAGTCGCTTTCATCGTGGATAGGGACTGTAAAGCAAAGATCATCAACTTCAAACCCATGCACGAAGGATTGTGTGCACTCCGCATTAAAGCAAAGTTTTTTAATATACGACTTGTCAGCATACACGCCCCACCTAAAGAAAAAGACGAAGAAGCCAAAAAGCAACTTTACTATAGCCTGGAAAGATTTCAACGGCAAGGTTGGGAACGGGGAGATATGTACATCGAGCAACGACCGAAGGGCATAGTCTCCGTGACATATCAAATGACAACGGCCAACGCTTCATTGACTTTGCAAGTAGCAGAAATTTTATAAAGTCGACATGTTTCCTACACAAGCGCACAGCACACAAGCGACAGAATAGAAGGTAAACCTTGAAGAACAATTAGGTCCTATTCTCTGGAATCTTACGAGGAAGCCTGTAGACAATACCTGGTATGACCTAAAATCCGCTATCAAATCAACAGCAGAAAAAGTTGCTGAATGTGACTTCCGTCGCTGAAGAAATGAAGAAATGAAATGGTTTGACGATGAATGCCAAGAAGCGCTTGACAAGAAAAATGGGGAATACAGACAGACAGAGATTTTGACGACGAAGAAGAAAATTGACGACAACATCGCGGAAAACGATACAAAGCAAGGCTATCAAGTAGAGAAGAGCGTAAGGTGCGGATATCAATCCAAAACCACTCCTTGTAAGAACAAAAAGGAGTAATCATCAGGGACGAAACAGAATCACGTGAGAGATGGGGATACAATTTCAAATAACTTCTCAACCCCTCACACATAACTAAATCACCAACTCACAAGAATTACAGTCGAGCATAATAGGAACATTGAACCGCTAACATTGGAAGAGATGGAGACAGGGATCAAATGTCAAAAAATGATCAAGGTGAGAGGCATAGGTGACATCCCCGCTGACTCATCAAGTGAGGCGTTCCATCAACCGTGGAAGCTATCCATAATTTAGATGCAAGAGTGAAAAAAAGTGGGATATGCCCTATCCACAAGAAAGGAGACAAGTTGTCATGTGACAATTACAGAGATAAAGAGAAGAAGACTGCACACCGATAAGATGATCGGTGAATACCAAGGAGGTCTTTGGACTGGAACATCGACCATTGATCAACTATTTACGGTCAAGAAGGAGCTAGAAAAATGCTGGGAATTCAACATCGATGTCCGTCAAATATTCATGGACTCCAAGCAGGAAAACTGGTAACTGTTACTAGAATATGGCCCAGATAACACTGCAGGTCAGAATCCAGCTCGCAAATAGAGCCGTCTACTCGTTCTTACTGATTTCAAAAGCCAACTGCATACACAGGAAAGCAAAGCTCCGCGTATATAAAACTATCAAGATCTGTGCTACGCTGCGGATGTGAAACATGGGCCCTAATACAAGAAGTTATGGGGCAATCCATTTGCTGACCATCATGGGATTGTGGACTGTCGCCCTTCGTTAATGTGTGGCCTATTCAGCCATTTTTTTGGTCAACACATCCGCTGGTATCAGACACGGTTTCCGACCATTAGTTATTATCCCAGGCAAGAATACCCCGATGAAGGCATACCAAAGCCATTGCCATAGGCTCAGTCCCTACCCGACATGCGGTTAAAGTAGTCTCTGACCCCCACTCACAGGTTGGCCTTGAGTAGACATTTGAACAAACCTGCAAAACTTAAGGACAGCGTTTGGTCGTGAAAGATATGCTAGCATATCAGTGGCGAAAAACTGGAACGGTTAATCTAATGGCAAAAAGATGACATTGTAGCGCTTTTAAGAAATTTCGACAAGGAAAGATATTATGAAAATTAAAGATGGCAACCTTACTAGGAAAGGAAGTGGCATCAAGCGTTTAACAATTTTACGGTACAGTGCAAAGGCGAATAGAAATATCCCTCACGTACTTGGTTTCGAATCTCGGACAAGGAGGCCGAGATATTCAACCATCTAAACCATCGAACTGTCAGGACAAATATGAATAAAGCGAATAAAATCTAAAGCAGTTGGAGTTTGCCCTTAAGCACTTATCGACCCTTCCATCAGAAGGGTTGTAATCTGTGAAAATCGTGAGGTCGCGTTCATCGAGCATGTGTCTAAATTGCCTCACTCCCTTTAGTTGCTAATGAAGGACAACGTCAGCCTTGAAATCAGGGGCGTGCAGTCTGAGAATAGGTGAGCAAGTTGGCTTGCGCGAGGCCTCATTTTGCCTTCTGAGAAGCGACGTTAGCTTCGGGGGTTCAGCGGAGGTTGGCTTTTACTTTGATGTTGCCAACTAGAAGGCCGTTGAGTGGCGCTTGTGTTTTAGTGCAGTCCGACATGCAACTCTTGTAGAAGATCATGAACCCTAGAAACTGATGTAACTGCTTGACAGTATTCGGCTTCAAATAACTACTTCGACCATCTCGGGTGGTGGGCAAATACCGTCGATTTTAGAAAAGATATTTTTGCCACGGAGTGTCTGCGTGATGTCAGCTATGTATCGCACCGGAAAGCAATCGGAAATAGTGCGCAAGTTGAGCGCTCGATAATCCCTACCACCATGTCAAGTGGAGCTGGAAGATCGAAGAAATCGACAACGATGCGTCTGCGCCTAGTTGCACCACCGGTTCAATTCTGCTTGGGTGCAGCGATAAAGCGATTGGGTGCGTGACGTTGAGATTTGCTTGTAACTGGTAGTCCAGGAGTCGTTTCCACGTGATTTTTCGTAGCATGTTTGCCCACTAGAAATGGTCAACTGGGTGAGTAATCTCGAAGAATTTGGTCATCAGCTGTTGGTAAGCCGCCGATTCATCCAATATAATCGCTTTCACGCTTGGAACGTCGCACATGGAGACACTTTCATAAGATGTACAATTCGTCCCTCTATCGATGAGCCGGCTGTTCTTCAGGTTTACCAATTAGCGGTAATTTGCGAAGAAATCTGCCCCGGCGAATAGCCTCGAAACATCATCTACTACGAAGCTCCAAGTGCAATATGGGTTTCGGCGAGCCCGTTCTACTGTCGATGCAGTAGCAAAGGTCGTGGAATTGGCTCGAAATGCAATGCCCATGGGCAAATGCTGTGCTCTGGTGACGCTGGACGTCAAAAATGTTTTTAACTCAGCCAACTTTGGCTGGATTAAGGGCGCTTTGGCAAAACTGGGTGTTCCTAGCTACTTGGCTCGGCTCATCGAGAGTTACTTTTCGGACAGACTTCTCTGGTACGAGATGGACGACGGGCCGAAGGAGTACATTGTGACAGCAGGTGTGCCTCAAGGTTCTGTATTGGGACCGCTGCTGTGGAACATAATGTACGACGGAGTGCTTGGCCTTCGCGTACCGGAGGAGACAACGGTGATTGGTTTTGCGGACGACTTGGCGGTAGTTGCAATTGCAAAGCATCCCGAGGGCGTGGAGCTTTATGCAAATGAAGCCATTTATACCATCAAGTCATGGTTACGAATGGCCAAGCTGGACCTGGCGGACGAAAAGACGGAGGCGGTCCTCATTACCAACCGTAGGAAGAACAACCTCGTTACCATCCAGGTTGGTAATCGTGAGGTCGTCTCAAAATCGGTTGTTAAATACCTGGGGGTGATGATCGATGCCAAGCTGAGTTTCAAGGGACACTTGGATTATGCGCGAGAGAAGGCAGCAAATGCCAGCTCATCCCTTGCAAGGATGATGCTTAACGTGGAAGGACCGAAGTATAGTCGCAGGCTACTCATCGCGGGAGTGGTGAGGTCGATCGTGCTATACGCGCCCCTGTCTGGGCGGGAGCGTTGAACCACGCGGTCAACCGGAGGAAGATATGTTCGGCATACCGGCCAATTGCGCTAAGGGTGTGCAGCGCATTTAGGACGGCGTCGACGGAGGCAGTGTTATCGCAGGAATGATTCCTATAGATCTTCTAGCGAGCGAGGCACACTGGCTCTACGAAAAACAGAAGGCAAATCCAGCCGAGGTGAATGCGGATTTCCGAAAGGCCATCAGGAGAGAGTTGTGTGGCAAGTAGCAACAACGATGGGATAACTCCGACAAGGGCAGGTGGACCCATACATTGATCCCGTGTATCGAGAAATGGGTCAACCGAAAGCACGGAGAATTGAATTACCACCTGACACAGTTCCTTACGGGATACGGTGGCTATAGGAAGTACTTGCATCGCTTCGAGTTGGACGAGTCTCCCAACTGTCCTGAATGCGGTGCTACACTCGAGGACCCGGAGCACGTTATGCTCCATTGTCCCAGATTTCTGCAGCAGAAAAGTAGGTTGAACAGTATCTTAGGGGCGGACATCGAGCCCTCCAACCTGGTGGAAGAGATGCTGAAGTCGGAGGAAAACCGGGTGGCAGTAAATGAGGCAGTAGCCGTGGTGCTGACAAAAATCCTGGAGTTGGATCGAGCTCGGAAGGCGGCGCGACGGAGGCGTGACATGGACGAGCTGGTGTGAATCCCACACACTGCTGCAACCTGGCGCAAAAAAAAAACTTCAGCTGTGCTATACGTATGTCTCACAAAGCCAATTGCTGCGGCGAATCCGTACTTGGACTTTTTGTATCCTTGACGAGCGTTAGCTTGTGGCATGACGTAGGTGTCTTGCCTGTATCGGCAAGGAAGTTTCGCTAAATAAGCGGCGGGGTAGATTGGCCGAGTCGGACGCCACGCTTATTTCTCAACACGTCTGCTGGTTACTTCCTTACTAAGGCAAGCTTAGACCGGAAACCGGTTGTTGCGCCGTTGATAATGATGATGATGGTAACCTGGACCTACTCCATTGCATACAGGACAGGTCTGGTTTTTCAACTACGCTGAATTAAACTGGTGTTGTTTTTCGAGGCTTCCGCTCTCTTTCTCATATTGCAGAGTACTTACCGTGCTGTCAGCATTGTTACTCCCCGGAGCTACTTGCTAAGTCTAACTTCAAGTAACATGCTTTTCGTAGATTCCGTTGTCACATCTGATGGGCACTGTTTTTTCCTTAAATCCATTTCCCATTGCTGCAACATGATAGTTTATTGCACTCTATTGTCGATTGCGCCCATCGGACGACTGTGGAAGAGCCTTCGGTAAGTGACAAAAGTGGCAGATAGTATCTGTTTCTGCTAACTGAAATGAAACTTACCGATTGAATTCGACCATTTTTCATAACGCATTAGAGGTAACTATACCAATTCTAGTTTCTATGATATTATATGCATCTCATCATCATCAACGGTGCAACAACCGATATCTGGTCTTGGCCTGCCGTAGTAAGGAACTCCAGACATCTCGGTTTTCCGCCGAGGTCCACCAAGTCGATATCTCTAAAAGCTGTCTGGCGTCCTGGCCTACGCTATCGCTCCATCTGAGGCAAGGCCTGTCACGTCTTCTTTTTCTACCAGATAGATATCCATCTAGATTGTTTAAATC
Source organism: Hermetia illucens (assembly GCF_905115235.1). Taxonomy (NCBI): domain Eukaryota; kingdom Metazoa; phylum Arthropoda; class Insecta; order Diptera; family Stratiomyidae; genus Hermetia; species Hermetia illucens. The sequence goes on along the minus strand of NC_051853.1, from coordinate 14,197,308 downwards.
TTGAATATTGCTGAAGAAAAATGCCAGGCGATGACGGCTTTACGGTTTCTTACCAAGGCAGAGGCAAATCGTCAGACGCTACCTCACCTCTGCCCTGGGAGGAGCGTGACTGAAATGGCTCGAAGATGTTGAGTGCTCCTTTATAAAATTCGCAAGATGACTTCGAATTATATTCAGCGTAAATCGGTCAATTCTATTGACAAAAGCTTGGCCAGGTAGGGTAGGTAGGTATCAGTGGCCGTTCCGAGGAGCCCAATTAGCGCTTTGGTGCGCCGTTTTGATGCCACAAACTCCTAAGACCGTGACTGTTGTTATAGGAACAGGGAAGCGGAGTCCAGCTGGCTCGGATCCTCAGAGCCAGCCCGTAGCATTCACGAAGGAAAGCAGCTCTCCGACCCTGTAACTAGAAATCTCACTGAGGTCCCCAAAGAATGGTTTACCCAGTGTCCGCAGCCTGACTCGAGCCAGAGCCGGGCAATCGCAGAGAAAGTGCATGAGGGTTTCCCTTCCTTCTCCGCAGCTTCGGCAATGCGAGTTGTAGGGTAAGCCGAGCCTAGCGGCATGGTCCCCTATGGGCCAGTGCCCCGTGCAGACCGCCGTAATCTTGAATGCATTTGCACGCGTCTGGCACAGGAGCTCTCGTGATCGGGCTATGTTATAAGCGGGCCAAATTCTCCTTGATTTGGCACAGCTTGTAAGCCTTCGCCATCTCAGGCCCGCGGCTGCTAGGTAGTGCGAGTAGACTCGGCCCCCGACAGCCGCCAGCGGAACACCGACTGTGTTCCCCGAGGGACTGCCAAGAGCAGAGCCTTGCCTGGCCAATCCGTCAGCCCGCTCATTCCCTTCTATGTTCCTATGCCCGGGAACCCAGAGGAGAGTGATCTTGAGCGTGCCGCCCAGATGGTTGAGCGTGTCTCTGCACTGCCCCACCAACCGGGAAGATGTCGTCGTTGAGTACAAGGCCTTGATGGCCGCTTGGCTGTCGGTCAGAATGGCTATGTTACGCTTGGGACTCGAATCACGCTCCAGCCATCGACAGACTTCCAATATCGCCAGTGCTTCCGCTTGGAATACACTGGCGAAACCTGGGAGACCATACGACTTGGATACACCGTGTGTATTCGAGAAAACCCCCGCGCCGACTCCATAGGCCATCTTTGATCCGTCCGTAAAGAATACCGTGTCATAGTCTTGCAACACGCCGCCGGTCTTCCACTTTGCCCTGGTTGGAAGGTCCACAGCAAAGTTTCTCGTGAAGTTCAGCTTGCGTGTGACATAGTCCGTGGGGGATGCCCAGATTTCTCGAGGTATTTCATCTAGAATGTTGCTGTGGCCATAGGACTTCGCTGCCCAGCATCCGGACTCACGCAGTCTTACGGCACTGCACGCTGCAACATATTTGATGTGGAGGTCAAGGGGGAGGAGAGCCAGAGCTGAAAATATTTTTTTTGAAAATTGTGAGGTCCGTGCTCTGGTAAGAAACCGCCGTCCATGCCTGACATTTTTTTAAAGTTTGGGTGTTAAGCCCTAAATATAACGGAGCATAAAGGAGCACTCAACATCTGCGAGCCGCTTCGGTTACGCTGCTCCCAGGGCAGAGGTGAGGCAGCCTCTGACGATTTGCCCCTGCCCTGGTAAGAAACCGTAAAGCCGTCATGGCCTGAAATTTTTGTTAAAGTTTGGGGACTATGCCCTAAACGAGGAGTCCGTGTACCAAAAAAAGAGGGAGTAAGCTGCTCCCCATTTGGTGCGGTCCGATCTCCGGTCCCCTTACCCTTTTTCTGGTTAGGTTTATCTGGATCTGTTGACTTGAATGTCACTACCACAGGCCGAGCATATTGTTTTTCTTTGGTACTAGTCCATGATCTTTCTTGTAACGTCCCTCCTTGTAGGGTCTTTCTCGTCGTCGTCCACGAGCGCGGTGTTTATTACCAGGTAGCTTTTGCCTACAGGAGTTTTTGGGATGGTATTTCCTACTGCGAAGCCCAGATTCGGAGATCCTCATGACCAAATAAAGCGAAGAGGAAACGACCCCTTCGTTGAGTCGATTGTACTTCAAAAACTGGCAAAACAGGAACACATATTTCATAGTTTTGTCAGACCACAAAACATCACAAAACATGTCATAAATTCTCTCAAATAAAAGAGCCAATATATGTACACAGAAGATTAAGCAAAACAAAATTCAGCAAGTATTTGCACGTTCTTCAAATTCAAGCCCCTTTTTCACTGTCAACCATATCTTCAAGATAATCAAATAGCTACGCCGATTTTCTCATTAAAAAGTCATCGTCGTGACAGTTTTATGCGTCTCGTGGCGGGAGGATTCAATTACTGAACAAAATGGATACCAACAGCCCAAACATCGTCATTTAGACTAATGAAAGTCGCATTTTTGTATGGTCGATTGAATGTCTTTCTTTCCGCTACTTGACGAGTCTCACAATAAATAAGATTAGACGTCAGTAGGTGAGGCCGTAAATTTATGTCCCCAACGATAAGATCTATGTATCTTGCATATGTTCAGTGTGGAAAAGTGGTCCATGACTGGTAGAACGCGAATTGTAAGATGTTCTCTGGGAAAGCTTAAATATAGGCATCCCAATGCAGTTAGGCAACTTACGCTGGGACCAACTGTGGTCTAAGTCGTATACTCCTTTCCAAGAGATAATCTTGAATCTGCTTCCAGAGATTTATGTCTTTATCTTGTTAAAAATTCCAGTTTCAAACCCCTGATCTGAGAGTATAGGAGCTAGGCACACGTTAGATATCGTATCTAAATGGCCAGATTCTTCCCCATTGAGAAGAATCTTTCCATTTCACTCCAGCACCGGTTGTAGAAATTGAGCCCCGTCAACGTGGAAAATTGTTGACATTGAACTTGGAAGAATGCATTAGCTGCCAGCAAGACCGTGAGGAAGATCACAGCTTGTAGGCAATTATATGGGTCATACTTTCAATTGCTACTTAGATCGTATGGAAGAGATTTGCCAGTGGTTAGTGAGACATATCCACATGAGCATTTGCAAAGTGCTTTTTACCCAAGTGGAAGGAGATCACTTAGAGACTATTTAGCACTTGACTTTCAATGGCGCTAATAACGTAAATTCCGGGTATTCACTGTGGACACTACTTCAGATAGTTATTGTTGTCAATTGTTGTTACTAACTGAATTAGTTATCAACCATGCGTTGGTATTAATAAATGATTAGAAAATCAAAATAATTTTCACCCTGCAATGCATTTCTAACGCTGGTTTCTGACAAAAGCGAAATTTTTTGCATGCAAATTTCGATGCTGGGATATGGGGATATGGGGGCTCGACGAAGGACGGCTGAACTGGTGCCTGCGAGTTGAGTTTGATGTAGCAGCGAGTGCAGTTAATATATGCAATTTTCGTAAAGCGTTGGTTGACCTTGTCAGGGGCGATTTTTCCTTCTCATTTTCTAAAAAAAATCTAGTGCTAGTGATAGTGTGATCTCAGAAAATTTACACAAAATCATCCTAGTTTAGTTTGGACGTAAATTTCACGAATAATCTCAGTTTAAGCTTGGCGCTAACCCCCAACGATTTCCACCAAATTTGGTAGGATCAGTAATGTTATAACCTACATTATTGCAAAATTTTGTGGTGTTAGGATGAACTTAAGGGGGGTTTTGCAGTCAATTACTGAAAATTATAGTAATGTACGGTTATTAACTTTATTTGAAAGGATATCGGTATGGAGGGTATTTCTGAGCCTAGGCACGATACAGTGGCAGACTCTTGATTTTTTTCAGATTTTTGGGTTTGGTAGTTTCTGAGAATGGGTCCATTAAAGAGATGATCATTTTCGACCCCTCGCCCTCCCCACCTTCCCAACAAATGTCAAAACTAAGACCGGCTAGTAGTACTAATCGAGGCCATTCATTTGATACCAAACATGACTATATTTGGTGAGGAAAAAATTTTCACCCCCCTTTTTTCGGTATAAAAATATGTGACTCGCTGTATGCACGAGCGTTCACAGTCCCCCCTTTTCACCAAATTTGATGTCAATCGTTATAACCGTCTCCAATATGGACGAAGAGGAGGTGTATTTTTTTGGGGTAGGGTAGGTGAATGAATTTGCGCACACAGTGTTGGACTCCCGATTCGGTACGTCGTCGGGCTACCAACTAAACACCTCCCCATCGTCAGAAAGCTAGCCTGGAACCGTTTGTCACATTACTTCGGGCCAGCCCCCGAACTCTCCCGCCTTGCGGAGCCTTAAAATCAAGGAATTCCTTTCACCAACGGGAGGGGAGAGGACGAAGGGAACTGTCAGTTCAAGGAATCCCCTGCCATCCGGCTCCTCCACCGGTCGAGTTCTATCTTCTTAGCAACGAGAAGGGCCCGAACGTAATGGGCAGCACGGTTCCACCTGTCAGCAGTCCTCAGCATCTTTTCCACAATGTTGTCTGGAGAGAGATCCCCTGTGTTTAAATAGAGCTGCTGATGAACCCCATCCCGTCTTCCACAAGAAAAAAAAGTGTGGTGGGCATCGTCCACAACTCCATTGCAAAACACACAATCCGGAGAACGCGCCATGCCAATCTTGTGCAGGTAAGACTGAAAACTTCCATGCCCACTTAAAATTTGGGTAAGGAAATAGTCAGTCTCACCGTGCTTCCGATTCAGCCACGCACCTAAGTTGCCGATGAGCCGTGCAGTCCATCTGCCTCTAGTTTCATTTTGCCAAGAGAGCTGCCACTCGTCTAGAGTGTGTTGCTGTTCTTCGCGAGCAACCACCTCCCTTGGCTCATCTCCCTTGCGCTTGTATATGGCCTGACGCTCACTAGCAAAAAGGGCAACGGGGATAACTCCCGCGATCACCATCACGGCCGGTTCAGAGACAGTGCGGTACGCAGACGCCACCCGTAAAGCTCCCCGCCTCTGTAGTTGCGCGAGGCGTCTACGACATACCTCCTTTTTAAGAGCGCCAGCCCATACCTCTGCGCCGTAGAGCAGGACAGACTGCGTTGAGCTCATCAGGAGACGTCGCCTACTAGACGTAGGACCCCCAATGTTTGCCATTAGCCTACTTAACGCCGAAACTCCAGCCGCAGCCTTGTTCGCTGCTGCTTGGATTTGCTCACCATCCCATACGGGGTGTGCAGGGAAGAGTGCCCTCACAATGCGGTCCATCTGCTCGGCCTTAAGTGAACAGGGTTTCCGCAGGGCCCCGATTTTTCGGGTTATAAGTTTGTAACCGAGTCCCCACGGATCCCCATTCACCTCGTCGATCAGATCTTGCCAGCAGCGAGCTTTGCTCTTGTTTATTGCGCTGCGGAGTCTCCTTTTGGATGATTTGTACTCCATCATTATGGTACATGACTCCCCCCGGTCGCCTAGACGTTGTGTTAAGCGGCGGAGCCTGTGACACTCCTTCCGGAGCTCTGCGATTTCCACTGTCCACCAATACATGGAAGGTTTGCCGCGCCTCGATGTCTTCCTGGACATGGAGGCTCCGAAGGCCGTCGTTATCAGATTCATAACTGAATTTACGACAGTGTCAGCCGCGGCGCCACCGCCCCCAAGAGTACCTTTCAGCGTAGCCCCACCTGTTCCGAGAGTTTCGACAAACTCTCCGGTGTTCACTTTCGCGACGTTCCATACACAGAAAGATCGCTGGGGTGGCGCACACCGAGAGTTTGTGTCCACCACTTCGAAAGCAATGTATTGGTGGTCACTTGCCGAAAAGTCTTCTAGAACTCGCCACCCGTCCACCAGCGACACCAGTGATTCCGACGCGAAGGTTACATCTGGAATGCTTCCTTCGCAGCCCGGGCGCCGGAACGTTGGGATGGATCCGGTGTTTAGAACTACCAATCCTGTTCTCGCCGCCATTTCCAGAATTCGTTTTCCCTCTGGAATCTGTGTAAGGCATGCCCCATTCAAGTACCTTAGCATTGAAGTCACCCCCGACAGGATCCGCCCATCCGTGCTTAAGATAGCGTTCTCCAAAGCCTCAAGCCTCCGACGAAAGTCCGGGATCGCCTCATTCGGCGTAAGATAGACACTAAAAAACGTTATCCCTGAACACCGAATCCAGACAAAGCCGTCCCCTCGGTCTTGTGCAAGAACCCCAAAGAGGGTGCCGTCCCGAACCCAGATGGCAGCGGTACCTGATATGTCTGGGTGCCATGAAACTGGGCCCTTGTTTCGGTACTGCTCACTGATGAGTACTAAATCAGCTTTGGTCTCCGCAGCGAACTGCGCTAGCAACTCGTAAGCGGTTGCACTCCGGTGCATATTGATTTGTAGGATGCGAATCATGTTGACCGTATCTTAGCTCTTTCCAGTTCTGCTCTGAAAACTGGACACCGCCCCGATCCCGCAGTGTGCGCAATGCTCTCATCAGTCGCGCTACGGTCCCTGCATAGGACGTAGCTTTCCTTTTCATTGCAGCTGTTCACTTTATGGCCTGCCTGACCGCATTTACGGCATGTTGCTCTTCTGTCATTTCCCCGACAGTTTGCAGATATGTGCCCATAATCCAAACATTTATAACATTTGGTTGGGGCGGCCCGAATTCGTATCCTACACACTACCCAACCAGTTCTTATTTTCCCGCTGTTTAGAAGCTTCCTTCGTGTCCGCCTTAGTTTTAGGCAGAGGTTTTTCTGATGGCGCGACGTGTTGTTGTCTTTTGATCCTCTTCGCCTTCTTCTTTTCAGTCCTGGAGAGTACCTGAGTGAAGTCTCCTTCAGATGTCCCTTCCTCCTTTCGTTTTTTAAGTTCGCTCTGCAATGGGCTGTCAGCGATCCGTTTGGTACTCGTGATGTTCTCCTCGGGAAGTGCGGTTGTTTCTGCTTCCTGCGGATTTTGTCTTACTTTCCATGTTCGCCTATAGTATGAAATCCTGTCCAGGAGCTCTTCCAGTTCCATTAGCCCGTTTTTCACCACCTTGCCGACGTTTTTCTGGAGGAACGTCGAAGATCGCATGTGCTTCACAACTGCCGTGAATTTTTAATAAGTCTTTCCTCTTCCGCTTGCGCCAGAGTAATCGAAAGTCCTCCCACTCGGCTTATATTCGAAACCATTTTATTAGTTTCGGCAGTTTCCACTGTGCCTCTTTCCTCAACTACAGCACTGTGCGGTATGGTCTGGGTTCCTATCTGTGTTGCAGGTGCCGCATAACTTTCCGAGTCTTTCTCTCCGTCTGCGCGTCCCGATGTCTTGTCGGGCATTTCAGCCCTTGTTGCGTCCTTTGCTGGGCGCTGGGGCGAACGGCGCATTTTCGTGCTGCGAATAAACGCAGCCAGCTCACTCTGCATTTCCACTATCTCCTCGTTTCGTTTGTTTTTATTCTCCATTTAAGTTGTTTACCAGCGCATCGTGTGCAAAGGAGCGAGCCGCAATAGTCAGGAACGGGTATACCGTCGGGGACCCAGCCCCTACCCCAGTTCCCTGAAGCCTGACATATGCTTAGTTGATCCCGGAATTCACGGACGGATCAGCGCTCGCTCGGGGCAACGCGGTCTACTAACACCGGTTCAATAGTGCTAGTGATAGTGTGATCCCAAAAAATTTACACAAAATCGTCCTAGTTTAGTTTGGACGTAAATTTCCACCAAATTTGGTAAGATCAGTAATGGGGATGAACTTAGGGGGGGTTTTGCAGTCAATTACTGAAAATTATAGTAATGTACGGTTATTAACTTTATTTGAAAGGATATCGGTATGGAGGGTATTTCTGAGCCTTGGCACCACACAGTAGCAGACTCTTGATTTTCTTCAGATTTTTGGGTTAGGTAGTTTCTGAGAATGGGTCCATTAAAGAGATGATCATTTTCGACCCCCCGCACTCCCCACCTTCTCAACAAATGTCAAAACTAAGACCGGCTAGTAGTACTAATCGAGGCCATTCATTTGATACCCAAACATGACTATATTTGGTGAAGAAATAATTTTCACCCCCCTTTTGCATGTATGGGAACCCCTCTTTAAATTCGACATAAAAAGATGTGACTCTCTGTATGCACGAGCGTTCACAGTCCCCCCTGTTCACCAGATTTGATGTCAATCGTTATAACCGTCTCCAATATGGACGAAGAGGAGGTGTATAAACTTATGGTGCAGGAGCTCGGAACCTCAGTACTGGCGGCTTTTGGGAGTGGGCAAGCAGGCTCCCGGTCGTCGATATCCCTCGTCTACAGTGCCTCGGTAATGGACAGGTTGGCCACCGTCGCATCTAATGGTACAAGCAGCTTGGACAAGGAGGAACAAACGAACAGAAGGATGTGCCCAAGGGACAACGTTTGTTGTTAAAAGCCGTAGTGACAACAGCCGCATCCGAGTGTAAAGAGTTAGGAGAGGCTCCTCAGTATCAAGAACCGAATTCGTTTAGGAGAAGCTCAATGATTATGAGATCTCTCCCAATATCCAAGGCGGAAAAGGACTTGGGCCGCAGGAATCCTGTTGACGCAAAGAAATGTGCGGAAAGAAGAATGAATACTTTGGAACAGAAGTCTGACCTGGAAGAGTCATCCTTCATTTTGCTTGGAGCGAAAATTAGTTAGGATTAATCAAAGATAAACACAACGTGTACAACGGGAATGTAAGCAGGATCCGGAGGAACCAAAAGGGAGATCTCATGCTGGAACTGAAAAGGTCCGAAGAGAGCAAAATCGAAAACTTTCGCAACTAAGTCAAACATTTACTTGGGGAAAGTGTTGCCGTGCGTTCCCAAAAGCCAGAGATGGCTATATGATGCAAGGATCTAGATGAGGTCGCTTCTAAGGCGCAAACCTGCATTGCCTTAGCGGAGCAGTTCAAGTTGCACGACTTGTAGGAAGCATCCATTGTAAGCCTTAGAAAAGCGTACAAATGGCGACCATCCGGCTGCCAGCAGAAGTAGCGCGCAAGCTGCTAGATGTCGGGAAGGTCCGTATTGGATGGGTTGTCTGCCATCTTAGAGAGCAAATCTCATTGAAGGGATGCTTCAAGTTTCTGTCATACTGACATCTGGTGAGAGTGTTCATAAGTGCGGTTGAACAGTCTGACCGATGCAGACGTTGTGAAGAAACAGGTCACATTACTCAGGATTCTAACAAGGATCCCAAATGCATGTTGTGTGATGAAAAGGAAGGCCTGGACAGCGGGCATATTGTCGGTAGCAGCGACTGTCCAGAGCTCAAAAAGGCGATAAATGTAGTGAGAAAATGAAATTGATTCAAATCAACCGCAATCACTGTAGGGTCGTCCAAGACCTGCTCTCTCAGACCACCCACGAATCAGAGGGCCAGCTGGGTATAATAAGCAAACACTATAGAAACCCTAACAATAATATATGGGTAGCTGATCCTACAGGTAGGGCGGCCTCGTAGGCATGCACAAATGGGTTCGTATGGGCAAAAATGGACTGTATATACGTCTACAGCTGCTATGCTCCTCCAAGCCTGACTTTGGCTGAATTCGAGGACATGATGGGAGGATTGCTCTAGGATCCTAAAGGACGGAAACCGGTAACTTCAATGCATGGGCCACAGAATCGGGAAGTTCACTGACGAATGCAAGAGGGCATTGTGTCTTGGAGGCTTGACTCAATAATATATCGTTTTGGCTACCGACGGTCAGTATAAAGAGGGAGTCGGTTCGGTTGTGGTTAGTCCTTCACTAGCTTGCGATATGCCCCGAAACGTCAATGAACGGTACACCCATAGTGATCACTAGGCAATAGCTTTTGACCTGAAGAGCAAGTCAAGCGGTTGGAAATCTACTCGTCCAAGAATGAGAAGAACGTCAGGTTAGCCTGCGTAAACAATTGACGAGCAAACATTCATAAATGTGTGGTTGCACCAGGACACTATACCTAGTACAGCCTCGGAAAAAGCCCTCCATATCACGGAGTGTATCGCGAAGGCGTGCGACTCTTCAATGTTGAGACGACATACTTTACCCAATAGAAGGCCCAAGTGCTGGTGGAATGGTGAATTGTTTGATCTTCGACCGTCGGGCCAGACGAGCGGCTCAAAGAGCAATAGGTAGAATTGACCAGGAAGTAAAGCAGCGAGCTTACAAGAAAGCTCGAAGGATCCTAAAGCTGGCTATTCAGCGAAGCAAGACGAGCAACTCTGCGTAGAGGCGAATATAGACACATGGCGAAGCGCCTACAGGGTTGTGATAAAGAGATTTAAAGGTCAGGATGCTCCCCAAATTACTTGACCCGATCTCCTACTGAAAATGGTTCAGGGTCTGTTCCCTCTGGATAGCACAAACGGCTTCAGTCATCTTTAGTTGTGGCTGTACTACTCCCCGTAACGACAAAAGAAGTACTGGAGATTTGCGGTAGGCTGGGAGACAACAAAACGCCGGGCCTCGATGGCACACCAAACAAAGCCCTTAAGCTGGCCGCTGAATCGAGGCTAGACATATTCCTAGAGTTCTTTGAAGCATCCTTAACAGATCGGATCTTTTCTAAAACATTGAAAAGACAAAGGTTATTGTTGTTCTCTAAAACTGATAATCCTCCTGATGAAACATCTTCCTACAGACCTATATGTTTATTGGATACTATGGGGAGAATGATGGAGCGAATAATCTACAACTAATTGCTCCCGGCGGTAGAAAGACTGGTAGACTTATCAGGCGGACAATTCGGTGAAACTAGCAAGTATTATGCTGTATATGCTATGTTCTGGGACCGCTGTTGTGAAAGAGCATGTATAATGATGTCCTCAATGACGGATCTGACGGATGTGGATATTCATCGGAAGCAATCACTGATTTAAAGAAATGACTGAAAGATGCAGCTCTTGCACTCGTGGCGTAAGGAATGGGAACTACCTTGGAATGATGGCTAATGCGAGGCTAAATTTTCAGCAGCACTTACAACATGTTTGCACCAAGGCGCCAAATGTTAGCATGGCCCTGGCAAGGATAATGTCAAAAGTTGGGGGCTCACGATGCGGTCGTAGAGTCATCACCAACGGCACAACGACCGGTATCCGGTCTAGGTCTGCCTTAATAAGGAGCTGCAGACATGCAGGTTTTGCGCTGAGGTCTACCAAATCGATATTCCTAAAAGCTGTCTGGCATCCAGGCATACGCCATCGTTCCATCTTAGGCAGGGTCTGCCTCGCCTTCTTTTTCTACCATGGATATTGCCCTTATAGACTTTTCGGGCTGAATCATCCTTATCCGTACGGATTAAATGACCCGCCCACCGCAACCTATTGAGCCTATTGCAGGCGGACAAACGGAAATCTAAGGACGGAATCCTGACAAACTGATAACGACGATGCTCTGCTTGTCTGCTAACAGGCTCTATAACGACCATCAAACGATTATTCCTTTCGAAACGGATGTTAGTACCCTTTGGTTATGCTCATTCCAAAGGATACTCCGAAATCTACCGCTAATCGCGATATAGTTGATCTAATTAAATGTTCTGCCCTGCCCGTCTCCGCTCAACTGACCTTATGGCAGGCCCTGTCCTTGAAAGATATGTCACCGATGACGAGCCGGTAAAAGTTCTAGAAATTTGCAAACCTTTTACCGTTGTTTTTATGGTCACCAAGAATATGCCTCCTCATCATATCCTCGAGCAAGGTGTCACTAGAGCCCACCTTGGCAAATCATCCATCACAATCGAAATGTCACTTTTATGAAGCCTCCCTTGAACTGCGATCAGTTGCTCATAGAAAGTCTCTGCGCCACTATATCTAGTCTTAGAGTCAAAATCCTATCAGCAACCGGCTCTTAGATTAGGAGAGCGGTGCCTTGCGGTGGCAGTTAACAACAACTCAGCCAAGGATTGGTATCTACTCCCTATAGGTTTCCCAGATTTTAAAAACCCAATGCCGCAAAAAGGGATCAAGAATGTTCAGCTTGTATCGTCGGAATTCTCGCCTAGGTTAGAACAAAGGGGGGCTGGAAGCGCTGTCATTTTCCATAACTGCTACAGTAATGAATCTTGAAGAAGTGGCATTATACCTCTAAAAGACGAAATCCTTAGAACTTTATCTAATTGGATTTGACTCGGAATTTCAAGGATCCATTGTTCTAGTAATTTCCACTCGGAGTTAGTTCGTCTTTCAAATTGAAAATGCATGGCTCCACCTACCTTTCGAGAGTCCTCACTTAATCCGGTCCCCCCTGAGCTTTTCCGACTGGGACCATCGCTACCAACGTTCACTCTTGATTTGCTTATAAGCCTTGTATCTGAAAAATGTTCATATTCATAGCAGACCATGGATAGATGCGTTCTTAACTTACATTCATTTAATTCGCCCAAAGAGGCAAAACTCCTTAGCATTGACATCAACACATATGTTGTGTATCAACTCAATTTGACAAATGATTTCAACATCGGAAACGAATTTCAAGCCAGAATGTTTGACTTCTCACCCCGAAATATCTAGGGCAATTACACCTTGGCATACTGCGGTTAGAAGGCAAAGGGGTGACGAACCCGTGATGACAAGCAAAATGTTAATATTGTAGAAAAAATTGTTTATCTAAACGAATCATTTCCACTAATTGTACTGAGGCTACTTTATGTATTCTATTGAAAACTTGACTCATACATACAACGGATTTTTCCTACTTACCAGAGAAAATCCATAAATAGACATTTGTACGTAATAATATCAGCGGATTTATTAGAGTCAACGACATTAAAACTATGCGTCGCATCATTAAATCTTCCCCCTTACAATCTACTGTCATCTCCCGTATAACTTCTTCCTAATGGCTTTTCGGAAATCTAAAATTACCCCTAGCGGATTCGACCTCCTCCTGTTAGAGACCATGTCCGTTATACATTATTAAAAGATTCAAGGGGATCATTGCCATCATTGAAGGCAATTCAATGGGCCAATGGAGAGCTTGGTCTTTAATTTTTAAATTCTGAATACCTTGGACACCTTCAGTTTCAAATAAGATCCTTACCCTGGTGGCCCCGCCAGGGTGGACATTCTTCCCAGACTACTCGTGGGGCCAAGGCATGGATTCAATTAATAAAAATCCAAAAACCAAGGAGAAAAGAAGAGGTTGGGATCACAGGCGCATCATCGGAGGAAGAGCTGCTGGCATCTAGTCAGGAGACGGTAGCCGTCGAGATATGTACAATGTGCTGAAACCCACCGCAGGGACTTCGCGGATCGAGGCGGCAGATGAACTGTTGGTTTCCAGCTTGGAGTTCACTGTCGACAAGGTGGGTGAAGTAAGTTCCTGCCATTGTACTCCTAACCTGACATCATCGACTTCGCTAAATACCAGGTAATTGTTGAGGAATATAATAACAAACGCTTGGCAAACGAGCAGACCGCAAAATCCTCCGCTATTAAACGTAATTAATCTCAAGACAAGGTCGTTCAAAAACCCCAGCACAGTAGACTGTGCAAGAGCTCAAATGCCAAGAAACTTCTGTAGAAGTGACAGCCAGCTGACGAGCCATGAGCTGCGAAAAAGTTTAACGACTTGGCGCTGGCGAATGGCCATTCACCTAGCGGCAAACTTACGCCGCAGTGTGGAACAGCGCTGAAGCCAGACTGTTGGAGATGGTCATCGAGCACCTCCTGAACTTTAAAAACGAAAATACGGGATCCATTCCTTACCTCGATTCCACTCAGATGGTCTGTTGGTTCCACATTATAGTTTGCGACCAATTATCCAGGGAATTTCAAGATTAGTACGTTGCTAAGATCAGCAACGTTTCTGTGGGCGTAAAGCTCAAAGTTATCCCCTACGATGAGATTCCCAGGAGACCAGTCGCTCGCATCTGGTTGCCAAAGATCTGCATGAATAAGGACAAGAATAAGGACAGTCCAATCTATACGCCTTCAAAACCCCAGGATCCCCGCAGGACAACTATGTAGTTATCAAAGAGGAGGAACTCCGAACGAACAGCCAACCTTTTTCACTCTATGTAAATAATGAGTGCCTGGAAGCACTGGTAAAATATAAAGTGCGGTTCGGAGTCCGGAATGTAAACGTGGAAGCGTTCCTCTCTGCAAAACCGGACGAGAACCTGAATCCAATTTAAGTATTTAACATTACTTATATTTATTATAATATTTAAGTTAACATTTATTATTAAATTAGTTATACATGTTATTTGACCTAATCTTAGTCGGCGGACTCAACTTCCGTTTTCCTATTTTTAATTCAAAAGACTTCAGTATTTATTCATATATTCGAACTTAATATTACAAATCAAAGACATTTACGAAAAACATAATTACTGCATTAGATTAATTTTTTTGTGTGTCTACTACGTTTTAGACAACAACTCATGGCACACTTTTCTGCGATCTTCCACTCTCGTGGTGTGCTACGCAAAGTGGATAGATCCGCGCCATCTATTCGCTCGCACTCGCAACATTCGAAATAAATTTCGAATGCTGCGAATCCTGCCGCGCCACACAATCAACGCCTCCATCGAGCTGCTGGAAGAGATGAGAATCGGCGGTGCGACGAGGTATGACGAACCTCTCATGCAAGCAGGTCATGTTGAGAGTAGCGCAGGTAAATCTGCAGCACTCGAAGTATATCTTGGCTAATCTGCTTGTCCTCCTCTTAGAGGAAGACTTCGACATCGCACTAGTGCAGGAGCTTCGGATCGGAAGCCACCAAGCCATTAAAGGGATCCAAAGCAAATATTATAATTCATTCCACTGCATAGTAGATGCTGATCAGGATAAGCCTAGAGCATGTATACTCGCGAGGAAGGGCCTGCACGTTTTTATGTGACCGGACTTGAGTTTCAGCGACCTAGTCGTGGCCAAGCTCATGCAGGCGGGGGCAAAGAACGTACAAGCGGGGGTAAAGAACATGTATATTTCCTCGGTTTACATGGCTCACGACCGACTAGCTTCAGCAAAAGAACTACAACATTTGACGATCATCATACCAAAAAAAGGACGACCTGTTGATAGGTTACAACGCCAATGTAAGGCATACACATTGGGGCAACTCGAAAATTAACGAAAGACAGAATCTATTGGTGTGTAACAAAGGCAGTACACCAACCTATCATTTTCCCAGCTCGGAGAACTGTGACAGTTGGGGGAAAGCCCTTGATATCAGCCTGCTAACTGAAAATGGGATTTTAAGCATATAGAGCTGGAGAGTATCTGGCCTGAGATCCTTCTCAGATCATAATTGGATACTTTTTAGGTTAGATCTCACCGCAAAGGTCTCCGAACCTTTCAGAGACCCCTGGAGGATAAACTAGAGGAAGTTTGGTCAAGTAATTTAGAACAAACTCTCTGGTGCACAATTAGCAAGATAACCACGGTAGACGAACTGGGATCAAACATCAGAGCTCTGGAGTCTTGTGCCCCGTTAAATACAACAAGAACCTTGCCTTAGGAAGCTGATCAGGGAGGTCTTCAACATCTGCTACAGGTATAAATATTGGCTACCTTACAAGGACTGTGTAAAGAAGTTTAAGTGGGCCATCTAGACTGCCAAGAGGCCATCTTGGTTGGACAATTGTCAGAAGAGCGCCAGCGAATCTGCAAGGCCCAATAAGATTCTGTCCAAGTAACATATGGCTCCTATGTTCCTTTCTTCCTTCCTTCCTTCCTTTCTTAAAAGTGAAGAGAGAATACCTTTCCCTAAATCTCAGCATGTTTGCCTGAAAGGCAAAGGCGCTGTCCACGAGGTAATTGGCACAGATGAGCGATCACTACAGTACAAGGAGTTTACACTAGCTGCCTTCTTGAGTATAAGGGGGCATTCAACAACGTTAGCACCAATTCCGTCAAGGAAGCCTTAACCAGTTCAAACCGTCAAGGATTGGAGGCATATCTTACGCATTGGATACTATTCATGCTAAGAACCAGGATCTGTGAAGTAGCCACTTGAGCAGAGCTATGAACAGTGTCACTCCCCAGGGTGGCGCTATCTCTTTGGTGTTCTGGTTATTAGTGATGGATGAAGTTTTACGGATATCGGACAGGAGCGAGGTGAAGGTGGGGTGGATATTGGTGTCAGGGACGTTTCCCCTCCCCTCCCCTCCCCCCCCCCATTAACAGTGACATCATGCGAGAAGCGTTGGGAAATGTATGCCTGGAGGCCGTAAGATGCGGACTCGGCATAAACACAGCCAAAACGCAACTGATGCTGTTCACCACCGAGAAAAGGGCACCGAGGAAAAGGAGACATCGAATATAGAACTGAGGATTAAGAAGGCCTGTCTGTGCCTGCAAGATAACCATTGCAAAGAAATGGGGCCTCCGGTCGATGATGGTTCTTTGGATTTATGCAGTTGTGGTGTGCCCCATCGAAACGTACGCCTCTATTGTGTGGTGGCAGGATTTAAGCAAAAAGTACTATAGAACGAATGATTCAAAAAACCACGTGTGCAAGTGCTGCCGAGGCTCAGCAGTCGTACCCGACTGATGGTCTCAATGTACTCCTGTATCTCCTCCTTTTAGCCATTCACATTAAATACATTGTAGCGTACAATGATGTAGGTTCGGATGCTGGACAGCGAAGTTCGACGCTACAGTAGCATCCTAGATGAAGTACCCCGGGATATCTGTTCATTCCTCACGTACGATGCCACACGCAAGCTGAACTCCACGAGAAACTTTGATGTGGACTTTCCAGCTAGGGGAGAATGGAAAACCGGCAACGTGTTCTAAGGCCATGACACAGTATTCTTCACCGACGGATGAAAGATGGTCTATGGAGTCGGTGGGGGACTCTGACTGCTTGCTTTCTTAGCTCCACAGAGCGCCCGCTGATACCTACCTACCATCCGTTGACTTGACCCTTATTAAGGAACGCGTCTCTCCGGGTTCTATAAAGTTTCAAACTGTTGGCCACATTTAGCTTCCTTGCATCCTTTATGTGTTTCATCTGTCTCACGCCCTCCTTCAAAACGATGTGATTATCCAAGATCATGCTCTCAGTTTCCTCCTATTTAAGTCTGTCTTTCTTATTGCAATCTGAACTGAAATGATCGTATGTACCGCATCCATAGTTGATCCCAGAAGAGTTTTGGGCTAGCGGTTCTCCTGCTATTCTCCTTTTGGACTGTTCATGAGGGGCCTATTTGATGAAGGCTTGTTGAGGAAGTGTTCTCTTTCGTTTGCTGATCTATGCTATCTGTATGTTTACTGTAGGTCTCCAGGTCTAATTTCTTGGAATGCAGCCGATTGAAGAAGTTAAGCGTATTTTCGACTTCTTCTTTTCCGGTGATTGCACAGATGTCATCCGCCTACCTCCTCCAAAACCATCATCTGACCAACCGAAGTTAATTGCGTTTCCAGGTTGCCCACAGAAAACTCGCTGATAAACGGGTGAGGGTGTTCTCCATCAGAACCCCCTTTAGCCATGTAGATTACTTACTCCTAAAAATAAAGTAGTTTTCCTTCATACAGATTCTGACCAGCTTTATAATTGTTTTACCTTACCTTTCCAACCTTCTTGTTTTGATGTAGCTAATTCTCTACAAGAATGGTCGATTCTTTGACCTGAGTGTCTCGGAAATAGAGCCATGATGTCAAAGGACACCAAGATTTCGTTTTTCTAGAGTTTCAAAATCAATTGAAGATCCGTAGAGAATTCACTGCGTGGTAGACATTGATTGATTTTTGGATCTTGAAGAGCCCCTTGATCCTAGGAAGTATTAGGTTTGAAATTTTCAGTTTTTTTTGGGATTCCTTAGCAACTCGTCCTCCTGTTTTACGAGTTGTGGTAGGAGGTCAGTCTTGACTCCTCGGTAGGGTTCATCCCAGAGCTTGTCTCTCCTTCGGTCCTGGGGTCCTACCTATCTAAAGTAACTAGTGCATTCCTGTTTCCGCTTTAATATGTAGGTAGGTAGGTAGGTATCAGTGGCCGCTCCGAGGAGCCCAATTAGCGCTTTGGTACGCCGTTTTGATGCCACAAACTCCTAAGACCGTGACTGTTGTTATAGGAACAGGGAAGCAGAGTCCAGCTGGCTCGGATCTTCAGAGCCAGCCCGTAGCATTCACGAAGGAGCTCTCCGACCCTGCAGCTAGAAATCTCATTGAGGTCCCCAAAGAATGGTTTACCCAGTGTCCGCAGCCTGACTCGAGCCAGAGCTGGACAATGGCAGAGAAAGTGCATGAGGGTTTCTCTTCCTTCTCCGCAGCTTCGGCAATGCGAGTTGTAGGGTAAGCCGAGCCTAGCGGCATGGCCCCCTATGGGTCAGTGCCCCGTGCAGACCGCCGTAATCTTGAATGCATTTGCACGCATCTGGCACAGGAGCTCTCGTGATGGGGCTATGTTATAAGCGGGCCAAATTCTCCTTGGCTTGGCACAGCTTGTAAGCCTTTAATATAGTAAACGGGCTTCTCTCTTCGTTCCTTCATTATCTGCCTCTCCCGTGTGTTGTTGGTGTTCCGGGCCTTGCCAATATTATTTGCCTTGATGCCGTTCTTGGTTGCAAACCAGGTTCGTTTTTTTTGCCCCTTCTATATCGGTGATAAGAAGTTAAATATATGCTCCATCTCGGACGGCAAAATTCAATCTGCTGTTCAGAAGTTTCTGCTATTGGTTCAGGCACTGTCCTCGACTTCCGTTCGTTTTGTAGAGTTTTTAACTTCTTCTAGAGCAGTTCCATCTTCCTTTCTATTTCGCACCTTTCCACTATTTGCACTTTGGTGAGGAATAATTAGAATGCAGCGGGGTATCGACGGAGTGCGTGCTTCTGGGATAGAGTTTCGTTCCCTATTTTTCATATTTTAATGCAATCAACTGAGGTTCTTCTTTGATGTCCTTGCCGAGCAATGCAATTGCTTTCCTCAATCCTATCGGGTTCTGTCAACCCGTTGAGCGGGGTCGACTTTCCCCATGTTCTAGAAAAAATTAATTAGGAGTAGTGAGCACGTAATTTGGGGTAATTTTTGCCTACATCTTTTATTCATTGCACCCTGTTGGCTTCTCCGTATGGTCTATTTTCCTCCAGCCACTGGTATTCCGGCTTCTTCATTACCCTTTCTTGCTCGCAGCCAAGATGACTTCGATATTTCTTAATTCAAATAATAGTTTGGTCCCCAATTTCTTCAGTTATACGCTGCCGCAACTGACGCAACTTTTCAGCGGCGTTCCCTCCGACGTACCTCGTCCTGGAGCCATCAGAAATATCTTCTTCAGAAAAGCCCTAGGAGACTAGCCAACTATGCTAGTTTGCTTATTTTCAATCCACTTTTAGATTTTGTTTGCCCAGTTATCAATAGCAATAAAGATGGCTTGGTGGTAACTATGACACTGTTCTGCTTGACCATCCCTCTTGCCAAGGAGTTGCAGAGATATATTAGGTTGACGATCGAGCCTAACTCTCTACCTCGGACGGTGGGCACCCAGCCAACCTTTAGTTGTACAGTATCTAGGCTTTCACGTGATTCAAATAGTATTTTGCCTCTGGTGTTCGTCACTCGGCCTTACCACTCCAAAACCTTCGCATCGAAATCTCCGTCAATTATTTTATGGCTGTAGTCTCTGGTGTTTAGAACCAGACTGTCAAGCATTTTCTCATATTGTACTATTTTTGCATCAGAAGGTGTGTATTAACCGTAGATATCAGCCCTGTGATTTTCACGTTTACAAAGCCAGCCTCCGGGATTGCCATGGTTTTCTGCATAGCTTGTCATCTACATGACATTACCAGACATGTCCTTCACCAACATAGCGCTTCCGAATTTGGGCATAGTTTACGGAGTACCAGCAAATTTACATCCGACTCTGTGGAAGTAGACTTTGAGCTTGCTCTTAGTGTTCAAGGTGAATTTGTATCAACTTCAGTAAGCCATGCAATTCAGCCCCCTCCTATATAGTGACCACCTGTTCTCTCTTGCTCGTCCGCTCCCTTTTCCCTCTTGCACAACACACAGTATGGATCCTCAGTGAAATATTCAATGCGATGGCCCGTTTCACCACACTGCCCTGATGATCTTCATACTGACTTGTGCATGTCACTAAAAATGGCCAAAATCGATGCACCTAAATCATCTCTTTAGAGATATTGCTCCCTGAGTCAAGGACCGAACCTATCCTTGCTTTGCCGACAATACTTTTTGCTGCCCCCCGTAAGCCATTGCTCAGATTTACAAGTTTTCGATTCATCTCCTTTTGTCGATGCTGTAATCAAGGAATTACCAACCCTCCCCAGGATTTTGGGCGGTTTAGCTTTTTTCAGTGAAAAGCCTTTTCTTCCTGGTTGCTAAGTGAGTCCCAAAGGGTTCACTAATAATGTCCCTACTTCATCTTCTCACCTAGCTTTTGTGGAGAAGGTGTCATCTGCATTTGCCTCGTGACGCTTAAACTTTGGGCTCTTTCCTCATTCGGTAGTCTAATATAGGACATTTTATCAGAGCCCTAATATTTTTGTGGATATTACACCTCTCCTTGATATACTCACAAAATTGATGTATGTGTTCTCCCAGTGAGAGTAACGCTGTTTCGGTTTGGTGCCTCCTGCAAACCTGTGCCTCTCATACCAGCAGCGCCGGTGTCGACCTTGGAAATATCCCTATTTCTTCGTAAGCTCCCTGTTGAATCTCGACAATCCAGGGCAACTTTGTCCTTGGTGGTGGCCCCTTATGCTTTGAACTTTCATGGAAAGGATTCGGTTTGGACATCATTTCCACCCCACTGTTATTTATTGTCGGGGCTAGATATTTCCCTTTACTAATTTCTTGGGTATCAATGCCAGGAAAAACGCCAGCACTTCTGCGGATTCGTCAACTAAGAAGTGGGTTTCTGTAGCCCTTCTTTTCTTTGGATATAGGCCTGTGAATATTCATAACGCTTCTCTCGAGCGTTCCCGTGTCCGCACGAAGGGGACACCTTATGGGTGATTTGACACATCACGTATCGGTCTAGCGTAGGTACAGCAACTTGTCTGTCTACTAAATTGGATGAGTCCTCCCGGATTTAATTTTCTTATTCTAGGTTAATTTTTTTTAAGGAAAAAAGGGATAGAAAAATGACATGAAATATTTTATTTATTCATTATTTAACAACTTTAGAATCTAACTTAAAGTAACAAATAACTAGTCTTCATGGAAGGTAGGATTTATTATTCCCTTTTTGCCAGACTCTTCTTCTTCAGTTGGTGGTTCTAGGCTGTCCAAAGGCTTATTTGGATCATGGGACTTGTACCTCATCGCCAACAACATAAACAGCATCATGTCGATAAACATGAGCCCAGCAAACAGGAAATATTCATAAGCTTGGTTTTCAAAGATTTCAATTTCAGCAATGATAACCACAATGAGGTTACCAATTGCAATTGTCAACTGCCAGCAAGCCTGCAACACGGCCTTCATACTGAGTGGAGCCTGAGAGTATGAGAACTCCAGACCAGTAACCGAAAACATAACTTCTCCAAGAGTTAGCACGAAATATTGTGGAATTTGCCAGAATATATTGACAGAATTCTCCGGAGCTATGCGGTGTTCCTTGAATTCATAATTGGCCGAGCCCGTTTGTGCGGCAACAATTGTAATAACATCGCCTGGTTTAGCATAGTGGTGCCAAATTTTGACATCGCCGAACATAAGGTCGTACTCGGCCTGCTGTAACTCCGCTAAACTGGTTCCGTTCACTTCGATTTCTTTATTAATCTGGGGCTTGAAAATAATTTTCACGTTCTGGTTCAAATTGGCGAGTACACGGATCATAGCAAAACCTTGTTCAGATTTTTCGGGGTCATCTTGGTATGACTCTAGTTTTGGTGAATTCGCATTGCCAGTAATGTAGAAGCTAATGGCAGCGTGGTTTTTCAGTTCAATATTTTCGGAAATCGGATTGCAACCTAAAAATATATAAGAAATAGATGATATCATTATACTGGCCAAGTTGAAGCTTCTGTCAAAATAGAGAAAAGACTTTGGGAAAACTGGATTCTTTTGATAAAATAGTGAGCCTGTCGCTCCGGATTTGCATCTCCCAACTGCTTTTAAAATGAACCCTGATAATACACACATTAGATTGGTGGAGCAGCAACATTAGTGTGCCGTGGCCAAGTCATATGGAGTAGCATTTGATAGCTGCCAACTATGAAGAAACTAAAAACTTAAGGTCTGGGGCATCTGCGGCTAAGGGTAAAGCAAAGCGGCGGCGGTCTTCTGACGATCCCAACTTTTCAGCTCAAATGGCTGCAAAGAAGGCTCGGGTGGCATCGGCTATGTCTTCATTTGCAGCCAAGGTTATCGAAATCGATGGATGGGTCTTGACGATACCAGTCTTTCCGGTTACGATACAGAACAGTGTGAGCAGCTTGGAAGGAAACTCCTCCTAGGTGTAGTGACTGCATCCTTGGAAGGTATGACACTACGCTTTGAGTCGGTAGGTGTATACCGCAAAATGTTACCGATAAACGTTGCCGCCGAAAACACGAACGAGTAGCTTAGATGATACTTCTTCTCCTTCAACGAAGTGCGGGAGGGTGGGCGACGGACCCTGAAGAGGGTTTCCTAGCTACCATCGTTTAGACAGAGCTTTCTCTGGTTTCCAGAACAGGGGAGTAATGATGTTGAGGCCCTGGAACAACTTGAAGTCCAGAATAACCTCAACGCCTCCACCTGAATGCTATTAGGTAGCAAAGCAGTAGGAAGAGCCGATAGACCGGGAACTTACCTCACTATCGGCAAGACGCCGTTCATTGACTTTTATAGTCGGCCAACAATCAGAGCGACAGGACGGACGACATTGTGGTAAATTTCAGATTTGAGACCTTCGTTGATACGTCGATCACAAAAAACACCAGTTGGCCATTTGGTGTTCTTTGTGATCGAAGTTGAATTCGAAAAACAACTTTTAATCTATCTAAAAGAACTTACCAGCATTTCCGGTAGCGCTGAGGGTGAACGACTTTTGTTTTTCTATGTTCACAGTTAAAGCCTCGTGGTATCCAAGGAAATCCAAATTAAATTCCTCATGATGAGGGATGTTCGTTTTAATTGCATAATTACAATTTGGAACTGCATTGAAAATACGGAACTGGCTCAATCCGTCTGAAGGCAAGGTACCATATGTAGGCTGAAAAAAGTGAAACCTTAGCTCTGTGCATTACCTAACTACAACGATTTAACTTACCACAATGGTGAGTTCCACAAGGGCAGACAAAACGAACGCCAAACCGGCCAATATGCCTCCAATCGTCAATTTTTGCAAGGGTCGGCTCACACCAATTTTAGCCAAAAGAGGGTAAAAAGCATACTCGTAACATGGAATCAGTACAAGAATCAATAGAGGATTTGCCAATTGCATTTGTTCAGGTTTGATCTCAACGGATCCCAAGTTGCCGTTCATCATTGTAGCTTGGAAAGTCCATCGTGATCCTTGTTGATCGAACAGTGCCCAGAAAATCGGGATGGGAATGTAGAGTACAAGTACGCGGAGAAGTACTTTGACATCTTCCACCAATTGTCTTCCGTATTTCGGCACAGCGTAATCTAAGAAGTGTGCCTGCGGATTAGTCTTCCTTTGGGTGCACTTGCCAGCAATACCATTCTGAAAGAGTAAAATTTGAGGGGTCATAATGGGAGACATAATACATATCATTATGTTGTATTTTTACTTAGACTAAAGTAGGATTTGTAATCTATAAAGAATGTAGACTTTCGTCTTCACCAACGACCTAACAACTAGTGTTCGCTTTAGACCTAACTTGATAAGGAACTCCAAACAACCTGGTTTTGTACCGAGATCCACCGATGCGATATTCTCACCAACCGTTTGGCACCCTGGCCTACGCAATCACCCCTTCTGGGGAAGGGTCTGCTACATCTTCTTTTTCTACCATTAATATCGCTGGAAGATTCTCATCCATACGGACCAAGTGATCTGCCCACCACAAACTATTCAGCCGCATTTTATCCACAGCATAACGGTGGCGGCTTCGTTCATAAATGCCATAGTCGTATAGGATTTGAAATAGTTCATTCTCCTGTAGGGAACCATAAACTTTTCGGAGGATAATTCTCTCGAATGCGGGCTAAGAGTACTCAGTCTGCCTTGCTAAGAGTCCAAGCCTCCAAGGAATGCATGAGGACTGGTAAGATCATTGTCTTGTAAAGTAAGAGCTCATCCCTACGGTCAGGCGATTCAACCGGCCCAATTTTTGTAAGCTGAAATGGACTCTCTTAGCTGATAAAGAGAAGCAGTACGTGACACTAACTGACCTAACAGAAATCGCAACTATTTCAGCAAAGGAAGTAGTTACGTGGCGTTTTATTCCTGGCGGTACCATCCTTGAGAGGTGGTAGTGAAATCGTGGAGTTTACCTCCATCATCGAGGATTGCGTAATTCTTTCCAAGAAGGAAGCTTGCCTGAAGTAAAGACCTCTTACAACCTGGTGATTTGGAAGTCTTGACTCCGGGGTCATTTTCATGTTCAACACCCCCTAAATAGATTACCAGAATTAAACTGAGCCTGTCCTGCATGAACAACAGAAAAAATTCCTGCTGAACATCGCTATCATTAGATCAGTATGTCAATCATCAAGGCAACCGTGGGTCTTTATTTTTATTCCTCCTCCTCCAATAGCTGCATGACTAAACGGTTTCTGCAGCAGACATCAACTCTATGGAAAAGGATTCAGCAACACTTCGGTTTAGCATGATTTAGCTTCTTGACCAGATAATCAATCGAAAGCCACCCGCTATGGAGTAGCAGCAGTAATAACTTTTGAGACCAAGAGGACGAAGCCAACTAAGAACCCATCCCTACTATTCGGTAGCTAACCCACATTAGCGTTGATATTATCCATCGTATGACTTATAGGCACACAAAAGCGGGGTGCCTTACCCGTTCAACAGCAGGAACCAAGGTGACTGGTAAAACCGCCGCCAACTCGTAACTCCGCGCATGTATTCCACTGCAATAGCTGAATCAAGTTCCAGGCCGACTCAGTTTCCGCAACCTTCGTGCTTCTTAAAGGTCTCATCAAAAGGAAGCAGCTCCAACGCCAGTCTCTTCACACAGTCAATGCATTGTTGCCCGGCACGTTTGGTA
Source organism: Hermetia illucens (assembly GCF_905115235.1). Lineage (NCBI taxonomy): Eukaryota > Metazoa > Arthropoda > Insecta > Diptera > Stratiomyidae > Hermetia > Hermetia illucens. Next base: position 14,172,344 of record NC_051853.1, on the reverse strand, counting down.
TGCACACGATGACGCTGAATTTGGGCCTGTAATATTCGTAGTCCTGACAGTTTACCGCCGTAGATGTTCATTCAACGATCTTAGATGCAGACTTCTTGTCTCAACACGGTCTCTCCATCAACAACCAGGTAAGAAGTTATGGAACTCATTAGCCAGGCTTAACTCGTACGACTACGCAACTACAATTCGCAGCTTTCCTATTATTTTGGAGGTTACTACACCTGCGAGAAACCCTTACGGCGATGCACAGCTCTCCTAAAGGATTTCGAGGGCATCTGTTCTAAACAAAGCACAGCCATCTCGCTTCCAAACTTTCCAGTAGATCGCCATATTCACGCAACGAGGCCCTCCGAGCATACACAGGTTTGCCGAGCTCCATCTCGAAGCTGCCATGGAGCAATTTCACGAATTACAGGAGTCAGGGATCATTCATCCAATAGGCTAGCTCTGCTCCACCTCGTCTCACAGACAAACGGCAGATGGCAACTCACTGGTGACTACAGGCGTCTAAACGATTGTACAACCGCAGATCATTACATTTGTTACAGCAAGTGTGAGGCCAGATTTTCTCTGCAAACAGTCTCCACAAGGCTTTCTACAAAATCGTCCACGAAATCACCCGGTCATCAATTAGTTTCCACTGCGTAGTGCAGTCGCTCTAACATACCAAGGACCGTGTCCTGTGGGACTGTCGGCTCGCAGGGTGGTGCTTGGACGAGATGTTCGTAGCTTTGGATGACCACGATGAACTGCCCAGATATCGCCAGAAGCCGCTTCCCACATTTTCCCTCTCGGAACTACGCATCAACACAGAGAAATACGCCCTGGGCACGAGCGAAGTAGAATACCGTTCCTACACTGTCTTTTCAAAGGATTTCAGACCCCTTTCACCCAGAGTCCAAGCTATTTAGTGTTTTTCAATGCCAGAGACAGCACCGAATTTCGTCAATTTCTAGAAACTCTTGGTATATAAACTGCACTGAATGAGCGTTGAAAAGGCTATTTGGCCGAAGCAAAAAATGCTTTTCTAAGTGGCAAGGCAACGTTCGCAGACGTAATAAGATAAGAACCTCGTTCTGGTCACAGGACGCCCCTCTGGCGCAGAGGACGAATGCACTAATCACCAACAATCATTTCCTAAGAAACTGTCGAATAACCAGAGTTGCTACAGCACCTACGATCGAGAGCTGCTGCCTGTCTTCGGCCATCTATCACTGGTCCACCCGACTCAGCAATGCTTGGGCAACGCCTCCCCCAAGCAAGCGCGTAAACTGGACCCCACATCCTACAACACCACGCTTCCTTTCTGAAGGAAACGGACGCCCTTTCGCCAGGTACTCCGTCACTATCCCATCTACGTTTAATCAGGCAGTTGAAGCCGCAGTCGAAACTCATCGAGAAATTCATGTCTTACTTGGAAGGGTAGGCTCTTGGATTGGTCATTAACGGGTACCACTTCCTATGCGAAATTTCGATTTCTATAGCCTTCCCAACCCTCCAAGGTGGATCACTACAACCGCCGCTCCTTGGGATTCTTTGATGTGCCAGACAATCGGCTGAACCATATTGACATCGACAATAATTATGCTGCGCAGGTTCAGCAGATCGACGGTTATCGATGGATGATCGAAAGGGGAGGATTCCTCTCGGGCCCAGAGCTTTTTCGAGGGCCAGAAATGGAAATTTCAATGAAGGAAAGGGATAATAGAGAGCCCGCATAATTTTCACTCCAGGCCAGTATAATTTTCACATTAGGTCAAGTTTTCCCGGATAATTTGGGCCCTATGCCTGTATTTCTTCTTTACGGCTCTGGTTGCTCGCTGTATCTCTTCCAAACCAACGAACCGTAACCCTCATCAATGCCCTGCACTCACAGTGGATTTGTATCTTTGGTTTACCGCACACATTTATGTCGAATCAAGGTGCACAGTTCGATTTTCACCGAACTCACCAAGTTCCTCAGCGTCTTCCCAGAACCAAATAGCGCCGTAGCACTGAGAGTCTTCCTCGGCCTTCCAACAGCATTAAGGAGGACCTTCAAGTTTCCCCAGCCACGATGCTATTGGGAACAATGCTTTGAGTCCCAGGTGATTTTTTCTTTTTCTCGAAATACAAAGAGTGGAGATCGCTATGACGATATCGGCTCCTTCGGAGCTCAGTAATGAATCCGCCAACAGGACGCCAAAAACTTGAGTGGAGTGATTACCAACAGGCTCTCGTTTTGTCCATAACTAGTGTTCTGACCGTAACCAGCTACCCGTATTGGAAGGGCGATTGCCGTGTCACTTGCAACGTGAATTCTAGTTTCGGGCCAAGAACAGAGACTGAAACCGAGATCTGTCTTTGCCTTCGGCAGACCGCTTTCTAGCGCATCTCACGTAGAAACCGACTTCTAACTCCTCCTCTTAAAGCGGTTAAGGGGAACTGCGAACTTTTCCTTCTCGATGATAATCCAAGAATGAAGGGAACACGTCCTTCGAGCTTTCTTCCTCCAAATCTCCGCCTAGTCTGAGAGCGAACGCCCTCGGAGGGCACTGAGGTATGGTATTGTTAAGAGCTAATCCAGATATTTCCTGAGTGGGATAGATAAACAGACGGACAAGCTGACAATTTGAAATTATACTTACGGAAATAGCTTTAACGACTAGAGCAAATGTGTTCCCTTCCGGGGGTTTATTAACGTACATTGGGCGACCCACAATGAAGACAACTAGAGGGTTGCAAAAAAAGGATAGTCGTTACTGACAAGTTTCAAATTCGATTAAGTTCAATAATACGTTGAAATAGATAAAATTACACTTACCAATGGCGATGATCATCAAAACAGCTGGAACGCCAAAAGCCAAAGGATAACAATGTTCGTTGTCGAAACAATGAACGTCCTGACGAAGAATAGGAGTCACAGTTGTTGAAATCAACGAACCCGCATTAATGGAAAAGTAAAAGATTGAGAAGAAAGTAGCCATCTGTGCAGCCTGCTCGGGCAATTTGAACTGATCACCACCGAAGGACGCTACACAGGGTTTGATACCACCAGACCCAAGGGCAATCAGGCATAAACCCAGTATCGTCATGGCAACTGGCGCTATGTTGAGTGGTTCAATGGCTCCTAGTGAGATAACTACGCTTCCAATAACATAAACTATCGAAAGGTAAACTATAGTCCTGAATTTCCCAAGCCAACTGTCCGATATGAAAGCACCAAGGATACAGAACAAATAGACTAACATTGTGAAAACGTGGTAGATAACGGTGGCTGTATCCTGACTGTAGAGAAGAATTCTGGTCAAGTAAATGACCAAAATTGCTGCGAAGAAACAAAGAAAAAGAAACATGTTAGCCAACTTTTCAAAAATACAAAAAAATAATTTAAAAAAATGTATCTTTTATCTAAAATTCGTACTTCTCATTCCATAGTAGTTGAAACGTTCACAAAATTCATTGCCGACAATGAATGCGATTGATTTTGGATATGGCAATTTCTAAAATTGAAAATAAATGTAAAAAGATTGAAAACAATTAAAATTGAAGATTTTTTAGTGAATACCTTTTGTTGCCCTTCCGTATCTGTTACCTCGGCAGCTTTCCCATTGTCCACTGATTTTTCTGGGATAGCCAGATCTAAATAAACGAGAAAAAAATATTAGAAAAAAAGGTAAAATAGGATCAAATTTGTGCAGAAATACAGATAATTCTATCGCTTTACTAAACATACGCTTTTTCTTGTAAAACACCGCAGATTTAATTTTGATCGAAATTAAGATTTTTGAACTTCGAAACGGCACTATCGAAGTTTGAACAATCAGGGCAGTATCCTCCAAGGTCCCTGAGAAACTGGATGAGACCGTAATCAACCTGTCATTCCTGGAAGGCCGTGATCGACCTTTGCGTCTAGCGACCCTTCTTTTAAGTGGTCCCATTGCTGTCGACTTTTTTTCGCCTGCGTCCAGAATCGCTTACAAGTGAGAGAAAGCTGGGAACACCATTCATTGACTTCCCTTTTAAAGTTCCGATGCATCAGTTTCTCAAGTCCATGGTCACTACCTGGAAATATTTACTGATATTTTCCCTTCCTTTGGATTGTATTTTCGGCGAAGTCAGTTACCAATTTGATGCCATTAATTGTTAATCTTGCTTTACGACACCCGTACTGCCATCCTGAAAGGCATTCATGCTCTCAACCACAGGGAGTAATCTATTATATATATATCCCTTTCTGACATTTCCTCATAGCGTCTAGAACACATTTGGGTCCATAGGTGAATGCTTCACCTGGGGGTTTACCAGCTTTAAAGAGCAGTAACAGTTTCTGCTACTCCACGACGAGCTTAAAGGCCCTATTCGGTATGTCGTCCAGACTCGGGGCATTACTATTTCCTATTCAGTCGAAAAGTTCCCTCGTCTCTGGTGACTGCCGGAACTCCTGTCATATTCATGGGTAGCTGGAAACTGTCAGTGCAATAGCTTCTTGATGATTTCCAATTATAAAATGGAGATAGTGATCTTCGGAGACGGACGGCTTTTGAAAGGGATTAATCGTGACTGTATAGGCTTTCGAACAGGCCCCCTTCAGTTATTCTCTCTTGCTCGGTTGGATGCCCCCGATCGAACCTACCTAATGTCATCTTGACCATGTGCTTGGCTCTGTAGCAGGTCGACGAAGTATTGCGTTATATGCAAAGCTGCATGCACGGAGATGCTTTTATGAAAAGCTCCATGTGCGGAGACCTTATTAACTCAGTTAAATCACACCTTCTGCTCGTCCATTGCATTTACTGACCAGCCTACCGTTCTTTTCGCCTTAGGCTTTAGATGTATGAGTCTCCTTCCCTTTGGTTCCCTCCATAGTTTACGGCGATGTCTATATTTGAAGTCCATGCTAGCTTGCCAAGACATATTGCGCGCCAATGCACGGTTGCCAAAAATCAGATCCACTATCCCACAACACCCCCTTTTGCGATAGATGTTTACATAACCTTTCTTGCCCAGTTCTATATCTATCTGTTCAAAGACTTTTCACCAACTGGACTACTATGCGCTAGTCTCTGCCCCCTCACTTAAAAGCCCACTGATTAAAGTCACCGGCAATTACATCTAGACTTCGACCCCTTGAGTGTAGATCAAGTTTGTCTAGAAAGTCTACAATTTCGGACAGTACGAAACTTGGTGGGGTGTAGTAGGTGTACACGTATATGCCTTTGAAAACTGCTCAAATGTGAGGCATTTGAAACACCTCTTTGAAAAAGTGTACTCTATCAGAAGGCAATCAACTCGTCTAATTCGGACTTTTGTTCCAGGGCGTATTGGACATGCTGTGTACAACTGCAATCTACCCCACACGGTCCGCGTCAGTGACCCAAGAAGGAGGATAATTTCACCTGCATCAATAGATAATTCCGCCTTCATGCCAGTAAAATACGTATCCGGCGAGTTATCGCAACTACAAGTACACGCAAGCCAATGCGCTCTTCCTACCAATCGAAGCTCTATCCAACTTACTAGACCAACCCCTCAACCCAAACCATCTCATACCTCCTCTACCCCGAACCTCCAGTCTCACTCTCTGTACTATGCATCTTCCGTGAAAAATGCTTCTCGTATCCTTTGACCTTAACCCTCTTCAACTCGTCCACCTTCCAACATGCCGCCCAGCTCAGTTCCTTCTTCCCCACATACAACACCCTTCTTCTTCAATGGAGAAGCCATTAGTGTTACTTTCCTTCGTCTGTCAGGTCTCCCCGGACAATGTCTGCTGAAGCGGGGATACTGTAGTGTCAATGCTCCAGTAAGCATCCTACTTCCCCTCCTCATCCAAATCCTGATTTGCTCCTCCTCAACGAAACCAAACTTAATCGCAGACATAAATTTTGCATTCCCAATTGCAGCGATGGAAAAACTGTTGGAATATGGACAACAGTTGCATCATCTGTTCATCGACTTTAAAGCCGCCTATGATAGCATAGCCAGGTTAAAATTGTACACAGCCATGAGAGAATCCGGTATCCCGACGAAATTAATAAGACTGACTAGGCTAATCCTGGCCAATGTGCGAGGCCAGATAAAAGCAGCAGGATCACTCTCAAGACCATTCGACATCAACAACGGTCTACGACAAGGGGATGGCCTATCATGCGTCCTCTTTAACTTGGCCCTCGAGAAAGTGATCCGTGATGCTGAGGTAAATACAAGAGGTATGATCCTCTTTAAGTCTACCCAATTACTGACCTATGTTGACGATATCGACATCATGGGAAGAATCAACCGAAACGTACAAACTGCCTTCATCCAGTTCGAGCAGGCGGCGCGAGATCTTGGGCTGCACATCAATGAAGGCAAGACAAAATGTATGGTGACAACGTTAGCACCGAAGATGAATCAACCAACAACATCAAGCCGCACTGGTCAAACAGCAAGAATAAGGATAGGAGAATACAACTTTCAGACCGTTGACAATTTGTCCTATCTAGGGTCGAAAATCACGACCGATAACAATTACGATGATGAAATCCGCACACGGTTGTTGTCAGCCAATAGAGCCTATTTCAGCTTACAAAGACTGTTCCGCTCGAAACGTCTCACCATAGGGTCAAAGCTCTTACTGTACAAGACAATGATCTTGCCAGTCCTCATGTATTCCTCGGAAACTTGAGTTTTTAGCAAGAAAAATTGCGAACTTTTGGCCGCGTTCGAGAGAAGAATCCTCCGAAGAATTTTTGGCCCCCTACATGAGGATGGACGATTCCGTAGCCTACACAATGATGAAATCTATGAGCGATACCATGACCGTCCGGTTCTGGATAAAATCCGGCTAAATAGGTTACGGTGGGCGGGTCACTTAATCCGTATGGTTGAGGATGATCCCACCCGGAAAGTCTATAAGGGCAATATCTATGGTAGAAAAAGAAGACGAGGCAGACCCTGCCTAAGATGGAGCGATGATGTAGGTCAGGACGCCAGACAGCTTTTAGGGATATCGAATTGGTGGACTTCGGCGCAAAACTGGGATGTCTGGAGTTCCTTATTAAGGCAGGCCTAGACCGGATACCGGTTGTTGCGCCGTTGATGATAATGATGATGAATTGCAGCACATGCCGATCCGAACGAATAGGTGGCGAAGACGGACGAATTACGATCTTGGTAACAGCTCCACTTCACGCCCCGAAAATTTTCATTCTCATCACAATCCCTCCCTTGGTAGAACTGTTCTCCGCGTTTCCCACACTCATCAATTGTATTCCTCACGAGCCTCTACTGTCCTAATCTATCCCTAGACCTTCCTGATATTACGCACTTTTCCCGTCACCTCAGGACTCTCCCAATAACCTGAAAAAAATATTCATCCCTGGTACTAGCAGGCGATCTAAACGCCAAGCATAGTTCATGGTACGAGGACGCAATGATTCCAAACGGCAATAGGTCGGCAAACTGGTACCCTCAAACTTCCCCCTCCCTCCAGCTAACCCTTCTTTCCCCTAACTAACCTTCGTTTCACTGTCCACACATGCAATCTTACATTAACCTCTTCCTAGTTAATAATAATCTCCTGGCCCAACCCCATGGCACCACCACTCCCCTTCACCTTCTAACCGTCCCAGGCCTAAGCGACCACAATGGTGTTGTTCTGTTCATTAATACTTCAGACGAACTCCCCAAAATACTTCCTAACTACACTGCCACTAACTGCAACCTCCTCAAACAGCGACTGGCGGACATCATATTCTTCATTTTCATGACTTGGAAAGATACACTATTTTTGGGAAACTCACTATCAATATTATATGATACCACACCACTGTCATATCACATCACTAACGAATATTCAACGCCCTCCTTGGACGACCACAAAATTTTGCTGGAAATTCGATGGCGCTGAAATCATTTCCCAATCAGCCTAATTTGGTAATTCGGCACTTAAGGGTTTTCATCTATTCTCAAAGTCAAACATTTATCACCTAAGTTATAATTTCCGGAGGACGAAAAATCATGCAATTATCAATCCTAGCTGGACCATTGAAATTGGAAGCGATATTGAGTTCAAATCGTTTCTGGAAAAGTCAGATTGAAATCAATTCTTAATCTGTGACGTTTTTTTTCAGCGGAATGTAGGAAGACCACACCTGATACCTTAATCTAAGCCCTAGTTTGCGCGAGCAATCATACCTGCAATTGCAATATTAAACAAATACGAAGGAAAAAACACTTATCGGTACTAACAGTGTGTGGTCTTTGGTTATACAGATTAGCACATATTCCATCTATTGTTTTCTTCATAGTTCGCAAACATAGCAACTATGTGTTAATCAGTCATTGACGTTCAGGCCTATATGTTGGAAATCCAATTATCTATCTTCCTAACGCCTTAGATTTGTTTGCTATGATAGGAAAGTACAACATGCAAATGGCAATACTCTGTAGCATGTCAAATATGCGGAACGACAGACTTTGCAGTTTGTCACTCTTGAGCTTCGTCTGACGTGAATATTGCACTGTGTTATCTAGATGACGTAGAACACCAGATTTTTTGTCTTTTGGATTCCTTTTTTTAGATGGTTGGAAAGCAAAAGCACACACACAATTGCTTTCCGTTTCAGTTCAATAATTCTCTGAAAGAAATAGAATTTGTTTTGTAGGAAGCAAGCAGGTCCTGCAGCGCGGAAACGGAGCTAATCATGACAGTCAAAAAAAGGACGATTTGCGATTTCATCCAGGGCAGAGGCAACTCATCAGACGCGGCCTCATCTTTGGCTTGGTTGCCCTGTGTTCTCCGCTAGTTTATGTAGATTCTAATAAACATGTTTAGTAAGCATATTAAGGACGCAGACAGCCTAGTTAAGACCTCAATAAAGTCAAAGTTAGTTTTTTTTGTTTAAAGATTGAGGAGCCTTTGGCCTGCCATCAGTTAACGTCGGATCGGACAAATTGAACGGAAGCTTTTCTTCACCTTTCTTAGCCATTGACTGCTCTTTCAGAGTAAGAACACAGCTTCTTAAAAAAGGAAGGATATACTCAAAATATAATCGGAAGGGAGGGATGAGGAATTATTATAGCCTGCATTGTGTATAACACAAGACAGATATGTCCTCTCCAGCGCAGCGGCCTGAACGTTGGGGTCAAAGTGGGTTTCGCATACATTAAAAACCACCCAGGGTCCATTCAGCCCTGATCTCCCGGCACTACAATTTAGGCACTACTTCGAGCATTTCCGATTTTCGCAGCTTTCCTCTATCTTGCCTCTTTTAGCAGTTCATTTTGTATCTTTACAAAAGCTGAAGGAAGCCAGTTCCGCTACGACTGGATTATCTCTTCAATAATACTTTTCGAGATTGCGTTCGTATCTAAAGCCTAGTGCGGGCTTTCTTTTTCGATTGTGGATCTCAGGTATAAGAAAATCATATTCTGTGGATTTTTTGAAAGGGTACCACTTCTGGAAAAATTCGAAGAATCAACAAAATTTAAAGTCGTGCAGATACTGTCTGTAGTAGCCATCGGGTCGCGTGTGGAACTGGATAAAAAAAGAAAAAGATGATCTCCCCGTGTCACCATTCCAGTAATTTTCAGATGTTAGAAAAGAGCCTATGCGTACACCAACTCTTCGAAAACTCGTGCCATTAATGTTGTCCATGGCCACTCGACTCTGTATTCTGCGAACTGATCCATACGTCCTAGATATATAGCACAAGCATTTCTCGGGTGAAAATGTCAACTGACATCATGCTCACTAGTGCCTTCACGGCCCCATCTTATTTGCGTCTAAAAGCGCAGACGGCAAGTCGAATCCATCTGCTTCCGGCTCGGCAAGTTCTCAATGAAACATACTACGGGTACCTCAAAGTTTAATATAGCGTTACTCATCATCCCTTATTATTTGACAGATGACTTAAAGACGTTCGTATTTCCCAAAAACTCCAGTATTAGAGTGCATCGCTCTTTATGGGTCTTTATCCAGTCCGCCGGGGTTAGCCTGACTCTTTCCAGCCTGGATATGACCGGACTCACTGCCTCCGCCGCGTAAACATCGATATCCTGTGGATGTTTCGCTATCAAAATCCCGGTCCAATTAGTCCGTAAAACCAGCAATTCAGGTCTCTTTAATGGTGGTTTGCGCAAGGACTCCATTATATAAACATTATAATCCACAGCAGAGGATTTCGAGCCGTGTGATGCCTTCGTTGTGAAGATATAATTTCTGGGTCCTGCCCTCATCGGAACCGTATTAGCAAGTACCGCACCCGCCGAAATTCACGCATCTTTTACGAAGATTGCATGGGTGAACGCCGAGTCTTCTGCTACGGTTGCGGACTACTAAACATAGATAAAGCCAAGCCCCAGTTATTAAAGCAATCCTGTTTCAAATGCCCGTGACTGCATAATGAAATAATGTCTTCCACAGCAACTCCGAAAACTACCATATTAAAGTAATCCGATACTGCGAGGTATATTCTGAAATTCTGGTCTATGTGGGATTACCTTGCAACTAAGTATATGCGCTTGAATTGGATTCTGTGATCTTATGGCTTTATTCTATGGGTCAAAAAAATCTTACACTTGAAAATTCGACCCCATCTATAAAAATCATCATCTTCATCATCATCAACGGCACAAAAACCGGTATCCGGTCTAGGCCTGCCTTAATAAGGAACTACAAACATCCCGGTTTTGCGCCGAGGTCCACCAATTCGATATCCCTAAAAGCTGTCTGGCGTCCTGACCTACGCCATCGCTCCATCTTAGGCAGGGTCTGTTTCGTCTTCTTTTTCTACCATAGATATTGCCCTTATAGACTTTCCGGGTGGGATCACCCTCATTCATACGGATTAAGTGACCCGCCCACCGCAACCTGTTGAGCTGGATTTTATCCACAACCAAACGGTCATGGTATCGCTCATAGATTTCATCATTGTGTAGGCTACGGAATCGTCCATCCTTATGTAGCGGCCTTCGGAGGATTCTTCTCTCGAACGCGGTCAAGAGTTCGCAATTTTTCTTGCTAAGAACCCAAGTTTTCGAGGAATACATGAGGACTGGCAAGATCATAGTCTTGTATAGTAAGAGCTTTGACCCTATGGTGAGACGTTTCGAGCGGAACAGTCTTTGTAAGCTGAAATAGGCTCTGTTGGCGGACAACAACCGTGCGCGGATTTCATCATCGTAGTTGTTATCGGTTGTGATTTTCGACCCTAGATAGGAGAAATTGTCAACGGTCTCAAAGTTGTATTCTCCTATCCTTATTCTTCTTCGTGTTTGACCAGTGCGGTTTGATGTTGTTGGTTGGTTGGTTTTCGGTGCTGACGTTGCCCCCATATATTTTGTCTTGCCTTCATTGATGTGCAGCCCAAGATTCTGCGCCGAAATCCGCCTGCTCGATCTGGATGAAGGCAGTTTGTACGTCTCGGGTGGTTCTTCCCATGATGTCGATATCGTCAGTATAGGCCAGTAGTTGGGTGGACTTGAAGAGGATCGTACCTCTTGCATTTACCTCAGCATCACGGATCACTTTCTCGAGGGCCAGGTTAAAGAGGACGCATGATAGGGCATCCCCTTGTCGTAGACCGTTGTTGATGTCGAATGGTCTTGAGAGTGATCCTGCTGCTTTTATCTGACCTCGCACATTGGTCAGGGTCAGCCTAGTCAGTCTTATTAATTTCGTCGAGATACCGAATTCTCTCATGGCCGTGGACAGTTTTACCCTGGCTATGCTATCATAGGCGGCTTTAAAGTCGATGAACAGATGATGCAACTGTTATCCATATTCCAACAGTTTTTCCATCGCTTGCCGCAGAGAGAAAATCTGATCTGTTGCTGATTTGCCTGGAGTGAAGCCTCTTTGGTATGAGCCAATGATGTTCTGAGCATATGGGGCTATCCGGCCTAGCAAGATAGTGGAGAATATCTTATAGGTGGTACTCTGCAACGTGATACCTCTATAATTGCTGCACTGTGTGGTATCTCCCTTTTTATGTATGAGACAGATAATGCCTCGTTGCCAATCGTCAGGCATTGATTCGCTGTCTCATACCTTGAGCACAAGTTAATGAACCACTTGGTGTAACTGGTCGCCTCCATATTTAACTAATTCGGCTGTAATTCCATCGGCTCCTGGCGACTTATGATTTTTTAGCCGATGAATTGCACGGACTGTTATGTTATCATCTATAAAAATCGCTTTCTCAAAATCAAGCAGGCAGGAAGGGGACAATTTTGATGAGTTCTCAATTTGCCGCAATGATAACAGACAAATTATATCACAATGATAGAGCATAAATCTAAGTAAAATTCAGGATCCAAAAAAATCACGTGTGTAGGTGGTACTAGGTATTAGCGGTCCTGTTCATCAGATTCCCTCAATGTACTCCTATACCTCCCCTCCTTACCACCTTGTTCAATATACTGTAGCGTTTGGTGCTGTCCGACTACGTAATTCCAAATTTTGGACAACATAAGACATGACGAAATGACTTGGGAATCCTGAGCATCTCCAGTGGACCACGCCGGACATAAGCTGAGCTTCGAGAGAAATTCTTTTGTGAGCTTTTCAACTAAAGCCGAGTAGAATACCGACGGTGTATTGTGGAGTTATGAAGAATATTCTTCATCGCAGGAGTGACATTCGGAATGTCAAGCGGAGCTACTGGTGATACTCGAAGCCTGTCGATCTAAGCCCCAAGCTTTGTATACTCATTCTGGCCGACAACCAAGTGCCCATTAGATTAGTAAAGCGGTGCATGAACACCCCGAACAAACTTGTCACCCTCTTCTGTGTTTTGAGCCATTCCATGAAGAATAACAGCATAGAGATATTGATTCGACCGACGGACCGTCCGGTCTCTTTGTATTTCCTCGTTGGGCGTAGTCAGTGTCCCGCTGACGGCTATGAACGGTAGAATCTTCTCGCATTGCCTAGAAGTCGCAGCTTCAGATGACAAAGGCTCACCCCTAAGTCGATGACGAATAGGTTCTTTTATAACCATACCCTAAAAGGTAAGCTTTTGCGCCAGGCATGCGCAAATGTGTATAAGCCCTGAAATTATGGGGACCACACCGTGCGATTCGGCATACTCTACACTCTACTAGAGGAAGTAGAAGCCCTTAAGCACTTGTCCTGTGATTGCTTAGTTCTAGCTAGAACTAGGTTGAGGACTTCATGTATCCAATTCCTTGGGGACCTCAAAGAGATTTGTGCTTGTAATGTGGAGTTGCTGTCTTCCGCTAATGCTAGGGGCTGGCTCTAAAGCTCTGAGCTCTCTGGATTCTGCTCCCCTTGCCCTTCCCACAAGGGTCTCGGTCTTAGGAGCTTGTGGCATCAAGACGACGCACGACAAGGCTTATTAAGGTCCCCGAGGCGACCAATTCCTGCCTACTTACCTACCTAACAAGAAGACCTTATTGCATCAGCCTTCTAATGTGGGGAGGGGGTCTTTATACTAGTTCCTTTTGGGAAAAGCTGCAAACTTTTGATAAGGTATTATCAGAAGCAATCATAATGTCGCATTGTTGAAAAAAATGGTTTGTGAAAATTGCGTTTTGGCTCGTCATGTTTATATAATTAGGTAAGGCGATATCAGTAATCTGCCGGTAATACAAAGAGTGATAACTGGAAACCGTGAGTTGGTTTCGTACTATGGCTTCGAACACACTTACGTAGTGTATTATATATAAATAGTAGACAATAATAGGCAGCACGTGCTACTTTTATTAAGGAGATATTGACAATATGCTTTGCCATTAAATATAAGGTTAAAAAATTTAACAAATTTATGACTGGGAAGCCGACAATTGGATGACTTTTGAGGCACATAAAATTTAAAATCCACACTAGAAACAGATATGATTTCCTCAATCGTGTGATTCGCATAGGTGCAGTTTTCATTCATGATAAGATGTCTCAAATCTATCACGTCCTGTTAAAGCCAAAGTTTATTAATAGTTAATATCATCCATAAAATACTCGTTTCAATTCTTATCTCATTACAACCATATAATTTATATCACAATACAATAGTTAATTATTGTACTTTATCAATATCAGCCGTCAATGAGTTGATTTATAATTTCAATAAACTTTCTTCATGTTTTTCTGAAAAGCTTGTTTTCATTAATGATATACATATAAGCCGGCATTTCAGACTATTGACGTATTATTGTTAAGGAAAAATTAGATATTCGTCGCAATTTCTGTCAAAATAGGATGGGGAGGCATCAAAGTATAATTGCAATTGACAGATTGCCGGTATTACCACTTGATCCGTCATCAAGTGGGTGCAGACTCAGGACCTCCAGCATCCTCAACACAAAATAATCATTATTAAACTCAAGAGGAAAATTGGGCTCGTTGAGAAAGTACACTAGCATAGAAGTCCGTCAACTATCCATCCAAGCTTATCCAACAACTCGATGGAGGAATTCCGGGGGCCAGAAGATACCTTGCGAAAAAGGTAAAGAACTTCTTCTACAATATAAAAAAATGCATGAACCTCGGTTATCCGCGGCCTACAAAGGTTTCATCGCCGCACCGACGTCATGACGTCGATCGCCCAGGCCGGTCTATTCGAGGACACCCAACGTTAGGGAATACGTGCCGAGACGCTTTCTTGATGAAAACTGTTCCCTCGACGGAAAATCCCACCCCGTCCAAACCACCCTAAAAACGATAGTGGAATTCGGACAATGCAGATCTATTGTAACATGCCCTAACAAGGTGTCTAAGCTGTGTCACTTCGCATGCACCAGGCAAATGCCTTAAAACCCAGGTAATATTAGATCTGGTTCGTCTGAACATTCAGCTAACTACAGAAAATGCTCGGCCTTCTTGTATTGCAAGAAAGGTTTCAGAGACAAATCGCTTATCCAGCATTCGCTCTCGGGCCACAACGACATCTAGGACCTCCAGGACCTCAACAACATCTAGGACATCTAGGGGAAGTGCATACAAATGATTGAATTTGTGGAGTCAATCTGCAGGCCAGAAGCAACTCAGCAGACGGTGCCTGCGCCTCTGCCCTGGGAGCAGCGGAACCGACCTGGTTGCTGGGTGTTACTTTCACCTTATTACCTATAATTAATTCATAACACGCCATGGGTATGAATTATATTCATGTTAAAAAACCCCCATACGTTCAAACCTAACCGTCGGAGGCTGATCGTTTTCTTTCAAGAATATGAGGGAGTCCCAGGATCACCATCTACTTGATGGCGGTACGGAGCATATGGAAAGAAATCTTCTTTCACCTTTTTTGGTAAGGGGGCAAAGGACACCCAGTAACCACCTCGGTCACGCTGCTTCCATTGCAGAAGCAAAGGCAGCGCCTGATGTGCTGCTTCTGCCATGGAAGAAATTGCAAGTCGTCTATTTTTGGATTTTTAAATTTTGGTTTTCTAGTCCAGAGCAGAGAGGTTCGTGGACCAAAAAAGGTGAAAGAAATTTTCTTTCCATATGGTCCGGGCCACCATCAAAGAAAACGGGCCGAAGCATAAGTCAAAGGGAAACGTAGGGAAAGATGGTAACGAAAAGGTTTAAATTTAAGGGCGACCAGTTGAAAATATTCACACCTGATAGGAAGTTGAGATTTTCCAATCGAAGGACACTCTTGGAAGGTTGGGGAACCTCGTGGGTCAAAGGCCGATTTCGCCTATTGTATTAAGTACATTCATTTAATGGTGGGGGTGGCTTCTTTAATTTAGAATTTCAAAATTTGAAAGTACACGGATTCAACAGGACGAATTTATTGCTACTGATTGGCAATATCCTCAAATAACATCAAGTTTCCCGCTTATATTTTCACAATTCTACGAAAGATTACCGCTTTCTCGCTTTATATTGCGATTCTCCGTTTTCAAATTTGGGTAAAGCTAGCCCGATTCAGACTTTTGAAACCGGGTACTACTATCTAGCGTTATCTCTCAAATTTACGTAAATCTTCGATAAAGCTAGACACCTTAGTCTAATACGTACACGCTTATAAAAAAATTGCTCTTTGAACACGCAGAAATATTAGAGTCATTTTGCGAAAAGTTGCATCATGGAGTGAGCTTGGTAGATAATCTTTAAATATAAACAAGTCGGGAAACCAGAAACTAAGCGTAGATATGAGAAGTTTTGTGTATTTCTTATGCAAGCAACTTTAACTATGCGACTAATGAACGCATTAGTGCCCGCTTTTAAAACCTCTTTGCACTATAAGTTCGTTCTGGAAAGTACGTTCTGTTTCGAAAATAACCAAATACAGGGCTGACGAGAGGGGATGGAAAACTGGCCCGAAATAGAATTTCCAATGGAAAAAAAGATAACAGAGTACCGACATTGATTTCGCTCCAGACCTATTTTTTCACCCAAGGCCCCGTTTTCCCCCATAGCTTTCACTTCGGGACCATATTTCCTCTCTATGGCTCTGACCACATGAGTTATTATCCACCCTCATTACAAAAGCTGGCGTCTGTACTTTTACGATTAGGAGCCAATTTAATCTTATTGTAATTTTCTTTATGTAGTGACGGGATTTCTACCAAACTTTCCAGATAATGTTCCGTATCATGAGCTATATTATCATATTATGATTCAGGTTATTTCTGAGAATTACTCCATTAAATAAGTGGCCACTTTTTGACGCCCTTACTCTCCGCTCTCCTGACTCCCTTATAACTAACATCAAAACTTGTTTCGAAAAATACAAACCTGAACCTTTCATTGGTACCCCTCAAGGTCATATTTGGCGAAAGAAATGAATGGCGACGCCAATTACTTTTAGATAAACCGCGGAAAATGTAAAAAAAGGCGATATCCTTACGCGATGGGCGATAATATCGAGATTAAACCAATCTCTGACTAGCACCAAGGAACCTTCGTAGTAATGCCAGCCCCGTTACATACGTATATGTAACATTAAATATATCAAAAAAGCTTTTATTGAATTTTTTTTTGAACTCCAATACTTCCTAAAAGCATATCCTCTGAAAGGCCTGGCCTTCGTGCGTGTTTTGGTCGGCTGTGGATTTTCCCTCCCTATCGCGGCAATTAGGCCGTAAGCTTCCTGGCTCCATGCACGCGGTCCTGACATTAGTTTTTCTTTTTCCCATTTTTCAGCTTCACTTCCGTTTCGGGCACCTGATTAAAGGCAAGTGAAATTTTGTTGATGAGAGGAGAAGGACAGAAGTATTACAGGGACCTCCCCATTCCTGAGTTTGGTTAGTACCGATGCATGCAAGCACAAATCAACGGTCACTTAAATAAGTTTCACTCAGATGGGACTGGACCTTCAGTGTCAATTGCCCTTTTCTTTTACTGCAATGTAATACTGACATTTTATCGCTTATTGTGCTTTAGTTCATGCTTCGGAGGAAACTTTCAATGACCTTTAAAACAAATTCGTTAATAATAATAGAATTTGTACCAAACTTCTCGATAAGATGTTCCGTAACATGACCTATAACAAATGTTAAATGGTTTCTCAGTCAATTAACAAATCAAAGTAAGAATCGAGTACAATGGACCACTACGATCTGAGTGCTCGAAAGCTTTGTCTCTTCGACACCTCTTACACGCAATGCACTATAATTAAATTTATTGGGACAGTAACCGATATGGACGGAATTTTGAGGCCGTGACATCGAGTTCAGTAAGAAGACTCCTCCAGGGGTGACATCTGAAGCTAAGCGATAATCAAAACTCCAAGCCAAGGTGTCACTACCTCACCGAGGGCTGAATGGTCATAGGGATTAAAGAATTAAAAACACAAAACAAAATAAAAGTATAAGATAAACTTCGATTATGGCCCTGGGCGATGGAGGAATCCTGAGCTCATCGATCACTTATTCAAGTGGGAGCCAATTCAATTGGGACCCAGTCCTTAACTGACTCGCCGAAACAGTCCCCTTCTGTCAGCAGTCCTGACCCCGGGCTCCCGTCGGCGCCATTTGCTGAGGACAAAGTCTTGCCTACCGGTAAGCGCCTGGCTCCTGGGAGCAAACAGCTGCCGAGAAAACCGGCTTCCGCAAAACAATGCAATTGTCGCCTCAAATATTTAGGAGTATATTTCCACTCAAAATTAAAGTGGAACAATAACATAAATTCCGCAGACAGCACTTTCACCAAAACGAATTCATTGGATGTATACATCCACAATAAAAGCCATTTTGAAGTATGCACCCATCGTTTGGTGGTCGAGACTAGCCATTGCTAGTAGCAGGAAGCTGCTAATGCGGACTCAGAGTTGCCTTAGTATTACTAGAATAATGGGTAGTAGGCCAACCTCGGCATTCGAAAGCATTCTAAATTTACCCCCATCCATTTGAAGGAGAAAAGGAATGCCGCTAACGAGGCATGTGTTGATGCCATTGGCGCGTGGAAAAGTGGCCAATCACGCGCCCATCTTTACATTCATTGGTAAACATCAGATGCTCTGAGGCCCGCCGATCATATGAGATAAACTCCGTCGTAATCACCAAAAGAGAAGAACGACCGAGAAACCAGCCAGTTTGAGGAGGAGAAGGAGATCGCCCTGGACTTCGTATGCATCTAGCCAGCCTCCTCAAACCTCAGATGAACGGTGAGGTTTTTTTCAGCGAAACCCATGCGCTTTCTCTGTGTCTAGAGAATGTTTTCAGATTTTCCAAGGCCTGTGAAAGCCGTTTGGCAGCGCTACTTTCTTGGGAACCAAGGCCCATATAAAAAGAGGCTTTTCGAGCCAGCTACCCAAAACCATCAACTCGATCACGGCACTTAGATCACTAGCTTCTCGGCTCCATGTACACCGTCCAGACATTGTTTTTTTCCCAATTTTTCAGCTTCATTTCCGTTTCAACTTAATGCGATATTCACATTTTGTATTTTATGCTCTGCTGCGGTCTCACGCACCGGATTAAAGACAGGCACTTTTGAATTTTACTGAAGACATAGGAGAGACGCGTTATAAAGAATTCCCCATTCTCGTAACTGGCTAGTATCAAGGCACGCAAGCGCAAATCGACGTGTCACTTTAGTGCCTTCAATTCAGGTGGGGCTGATCCTTCAGTGCCAAATATCATCATCGTTTGAAATATCTCAGCGTTAGTGGTAGATATTGGTAAACCAGGTTAGTCATTTTGCCATCTCGTAATTTAAACAGTCATTACACATTTTGCGATGGTTTAGGATGGAACTAGTCCAGCCAAACAAAGCAACTTCAATAGACTTCGTTAGTAATAGGGGAGTTCTCGCAAAACCTTGTACCGTGTCCTACTTTGTGAATAATTTTCTACAGTTAATTAAACAAATTTGAAAAAGGCAAAATGAAATATTAGTATGTCCCCTATCTAAGAACTATCCATTTCTTGGAACGCTTAACCTGAATGAACACTCGGCAATTTCGAATTCGAAGTTTCGATTTCCAAAATTGATGTATTAATATAACTCGATTAGTGGAGTTCCTTTTGTAATTGTAATTGAAATATAAAGTCATTGACGATTTCCTTATTGGCTAAAAAAAGTAATTTTGCTGGAGGGAGGCTCTGCTTAGAATGATCGTCCGCCAATTTCCAGCTAGCAAAAATGCTCTCGTCATATATATATATATATGCGGGTTTGGTGCTATAGACTAGACTTTCAACTTTAATTTGATAACAACCTCTTATCATATCTTAGAGCATTGTAAATTCATATACAATTGACAACTTTCACTTGTTATAATTTTAGAAGTAACGATACGCTTTCCATCAAACTTTCCAATAACATGATTTATATTATGCCTCACGCTGGTGCCAAATATTTTTTTCGCAGGATAGACTTAAGGGGGTTTTCAATCAGTTTTCAAGCTAATATAATATTATTAACTTTACTTGACCGGATATCGTTGTGGAAGGTACTAAAGTCTAAGGTTCTAAGAATAGATCCTGAATTTAGTTGTGCACTTTCTAACACTGCAACATCCTCTTCGCTACAAGTGTAGAGACCAAGGCCTGCTTCGGAAAGGATAATTGATCTCCCATGGCTATATTTTGTACGAAAATTTGACACTGGTCTTTTGCATACGAGCGTATTCTCTCTTAAACTTAACGCTGCATGTTTGAAGGCTAACCAAATGTCCTGCCAGTAGATGCAACCGTTTCCAAACAAAGCAGTTGGGACCGGCTCATGGAAAGACAAGCAGATTGGCAGAGAGTGAACCCATTTTAAAAGGATTTTGCTTTTCTAGAAGAAATAAAAAACTTTGTTTGTAAAATTCTCTTTACGACGAAAATTCGATGGCGGAAATGATCCTTGAAACCAGGTACTTGATAGTATGACGATTTAATGTTAAGTAAGGATAACAGTGGAGGCGGTTATGTTTTCTTTTTTTTTTTAATTTGTCATTTAAATTCTACTCAAATAAAAAACTCGAATGAACGGATGCCGAAATAAAGGGAACCCTTCTCCTTGCAGAATAATACACTTCCATTGTACTACTGAGTAGCACCGAAGTTTTCTTGCTAAAGCGAACCACACAACCTTACATTTTTTCAGTTTAAACTTCTCAGTTTTTCAAAGAATTATATATAGTAGAAGAAATGAAACAAATTATTTTTCCTTCGGTGATATAATTGGATGCTTTTAGATACTTCAGATACTTTTCAATCCAGGCAAGACCACAAATAGTCTGATTGTTGTGACAATTAGAGAAGGTTAAAGTATCAACAGACTTGTCATCAAACTATCCATGCTCTAAAGTGACGAATGCTCTAGTTGGAGTACTATTTTGATTAGTATTTCTGCATTCAAAAACGGCTAATATTGCCTGGAAGCATTCTCTCAAACAAACTCTTAAAGCATCGGCAAGTTTCCGGGGTTGTTGTTGCTTTGTCACGAGAAAGTATAACAATGTTGTCTGCAAATTGATTCAGATATCACAATGCAACTTCGGCTTCTTCCATTTAAGATCAATGAAAACTCTACACAGAATATCGTAAATGTTACTTTTGACTCCCAAACCTGCATCTGTTCACACAGATTGCCTCGAAATTACCACGAACGACACCGTAAATTGCTAATTTTATTTAAAATGTATCTTCAATTGTCATCTCACACTTGCACGTTATTAAGATAAAAGTATTATTCACCTTTACTCTGCTGTTCTTCACTCATTTTGCTGCACTTTTATTCCTACGTATTCTTCCACTTAAGTTTATTATGGCTAACAATAAGGAAGGCCGAAGACCATGCACTAATATTGCGTTTAAGGGAAAGTCTTCAAGTTGCAAGATATAATTAATTAACGTGTGAACCGCATGGTAGCGAAGCGTTCACTGAATTCAAATAATAACGTTCCAATGCTATAACCGTACTGAATTCAAGAACTGGGACATTTTATCAGTTGAGGAATAATCTCATCAAAAATTTCGCCTCTGATGCGAACTAACGCAATGGAAGAGATTGCGTCGCATTCTGCTTTTCTAATCTTGCACCCCCGACAAGTTCATCTTATCGAAATTTCGTTATATCATTTCGAAAGGTGTAAATAATAGGTAATAAAATTATTGATGTTCATTTGAAGAGACATGCTCGACAGGGTGTTGAGGAGAGTCTCCATGCGACGACGCTTTATCTAGTGGCTAAGCTGCAAAGGTGTACTCCCATTGAGATACCCACATTTGACAAAAATAAGTCCAAAGGTTCCATTCTGTATTTATTCACTTCCTGTTTTCAATAAAGTGGAATGCGTCCTATCATTAGTGTTATTGTTGGAGAGTTTTTATCAAGGCTTTTTGAAAAAAAAACATGGCTGCATGGCAGAGAAAAGGTCTCACCATTCTTTCCCTAACCCCAGTTTTTGAGCTCACTAAAAAAAAGGGAACGGTTAGTTCAAGGAGTCCCCCTCCTACAGGTCCCTGCATTTTCTTCGTAACAACAAGAACCCGAACATAATGCACAACACGACTCCAGGTGCCACCGCTTCTCAGCATCTCTCAGAGAGTGTTTTCTATGTCTGCAAAAAGTTGCTCCGTTTCCGCACTTGTGCAAGACAAACCCCCTTGCCAAGAACATCAGCCCAACCTATTGGGTTACACTCATTAGAAGAAGTCTCTTTCTTTATAGAACACCCTCAGTGTTTATCATCAGCCGGCTCAAGGCGAGAGCTACAACTGCAACCTTACCCGTTGCTGCTTTGGTTTGCTTGAAAAGGTTTATTTGGGGAGTGTCAATCCAAGATACTTGATAGTTGGTTTTGACTCCATTATCAACTCGCCGATCGATGTGGGATAAAGTCGGGATTCTCTCGTTTTCTTTTCCAGCACAAGGCTGAAACCATGGCTAGTCATCAGATTCATCTGCATAACTATAGTACATATCACAAATTTACCCGTGGCATCGATATGTCAAGTCTGCTTTGCACATACCTGTGCTAACCCCAGCGTGATTTTCATTCTCCTCTGCCCATCCAACGTGTTAAAAAGCGTAGAGCTCTGTCTCATGTGACCCCCGTAAGAGATAGTCCTGCACATCGAATGAATTTTGAAGCATGCAAGAATACGAGTATTTGCCGGTCTTAGGGAATGAAAGGCATTTCTGATATCCAGGGTTGGGAGGAACACTACCGATTGAAATTGCCGGCTGTGTGCCCCAGCTTGATGAAAAACATCTACGGCTTGCATGACAACATCCGCCATGGATATTCCTCTTCTAAACCCGAACGGTCTTGAAGAAGTCTATCACATATATTTTCAGCGATTTTACTCCTGATTAGCTTTTTGAGCGCTTCTCCGGCCATGTATACTGAGTAGTCGGTATGCAGATAATGACTCAGGATCTCCTTTCGCTGTTGCTAATCAGCGCAAACCTTCAAAGGGGAGGCAAAACTGCCCTCTCTCTGGTCTTGCCGATAATAGAATACCAGTTTACTTAACTCTGACGGGATATCATTGGGTCCTAGCATTTTCCTATTTCTCACAGAGAGAACTAACTCTTTCAGCTCATTCATGGAGAAAAGTTGGAAATCTTCGATGCATTTCACGCTGTTTTCATTAACCCGTAAGGGTTATGCAGGGAGTAATGCACGTACAATGTGGTCCATCTGTTCGGCATTAAACCAAGAAGACTTCCGCAGAATCCAAACTTTTCGAGCTACTAGTTTATAGTCCCCAAGGCTCCCCATTTACTTCGTCGACTAGGTCCTGCCTGCAGCGAACTTTTGTTTTTTTACCGTATTAAGAAGTTCCTTTTGGCTGATCTGACGTTGTGTAATGGCGATGAATTTGCTTTTGTTCAGTTTCGCGACCTTCCACGCACACTGGTTCGGCGTACACCGAGAAATAACGTCAACCACTTCGAATCCGATGTATTGATGATCGTTTATTGAGAAGGCTTCCAAAACTCGCCACCCGTCCATCAACGACAACAGTGATTCCCACGCGAAGGTTATATCAGGATTGCTGTGTTTGCGGTTCGGGCAACAGAAAGTTGATGTAGATCCAATGTTTAAACTTATGAGCCCCGTTCACACCGCCATCTCGAGAATCTGTTTTCCATTGAAGTCGAAGCGAGGGATGGAGCCTAAGCAAGACACTGACACTGAAGTAACCCCCAATCAAAATCCGCTCCTCCGCGCCCAAGACAGTGTTATGTAGAGCATTAAATTCCGATAAAAGCCCAGAATCGTCTCATCTGGTGTTCGCTAGTACAGCGTCTAGCGTTATTCCTAAACCACAAATCCAGATGCAGCCTTCCCCTCAGCCTTGGGCAACCCCAAGAATGATGCTGTCCCGAATGCAGATGGTAGAGATACCTGATCAGTCTGAAGGCCATTACCTACGTTCTTGATAAACATTATATCAGCTTTTAACTTTTCTAACTCCACAGCGAAGTTTGTTAGCAATTCATGAACAGTTGCACTCATGGATCATGTTAGCCGTGATATACCTCTTTCCAATTCCGTTCCACAAACCGGACACCATTCGAGCTTTATTGTGCGCAATGCTTTCACCAGACGCGACGCTCCCTGCGGAGAACCCGACTCTCCTTTTCGTTACAAGCCTCCGATTTGGGGCCTAGCTAACCGTATCTGTAGGAAAGTTCCCCCTTGTTTGATCCCTGGCTGGTTGCAAACGTGTGCATCTGTAAAACTTGGTACGGGGTACCTAAATTTGTATCATCCGTACTGCCCCGTTCGACACATTACCAATTCTGATTTTCCCGTTGTTAGGAAGTTTTCTCGCGTATTGCTCAACAATTTCCACCACAGTGAGTTTTTGGCCCCGAGGTTTCGCAAACGATACCATTACCTTCAGGCTGTGGATGAAATTCGACTTAATAGGTTGCGGGTCATTTAATCCCTATGGATGAGGATGATCCCACCCGAAAAGTCTATAAGGCCAACATCTATGGTAGAAAAAGAAGACGAGGCTGACTGCTTGAGATGCCACGATGGCGTAGGCCAGGACTCCAAGCAGCTTTTAGGAATATCGATGCGAAGCCGGAATGTCTGGAGTTCCTTATTAAGGCAGGCCTAGACCGGATACCGGTTGTTGCGCCAGTGATGATGATGATGAGATTTCGCAAAAGTTATATTTGTCCAAAAATTGGTTAACTATGGGCATTCAAACTTCATCGTTCCTCCTTTATTTTCTCACCTTTCCTCTTGGTACTCAACCCTTTGCATCTGCCTTGGCTTTAGGCAGACGGTTTTCTAATACCGCGATGTATTGTTTTCTCTTGTCTTTATTCGCCTTCTTCTTTTCAGTCTTGGAAATTACCTCGGCGAAGCCTCTTTAAGGTGTGCCTTTCTATTTTTATTTTTCCCCATTCTCTGCAATGGACTATTTGTGACCAGGCTTTTGACAGAACAAAATGGCGCAACCGATTACCATTGTTTTAAAGAATTTTTTATAATATAATTAATTACTGGCTGTGTAAAATTAATAATATTTCTAATTTATTACATTTTTAGAGCATATAATATAATCAATGATGATTTAATATATAATACAATCAACTAAGAAAATTCCCAAAGATAAGTTTGTTTTTTAAGGCTAAAGGGGGGGAAAATCCCTTAAGAATACGATAACGCTTTCTGCCAAGAATATATCAAGCATGACATTTTTCAGTAATCATGTTTTCTTTTTGGTGCTTTATATTTTACACACAATGGCTATCTGTCGGATTTTCATTTTTCCATTCATTCAAAAAAATCAAGCCCCCGAGGCCGGTGTCAAAACCAATGCGAGCGTGTACGAAAAAGGATGGTTTCGAGCCAGGTGCTTCCAGTAGGACTCAGCCCTCGCTCACAAAACCAAGATAATTCAGCGGTGGTTAGCGGCCCATGTTCTAGACTTCATAACCGCGGATGAATAGGTCTCAGGCAGCCCAGATTTGAATCCTCTGGACTACAGCGCTGGACCAAGTTAGAAGAGACTGCCTGCGATTGAACTCACACCGGATTGGAGAGATTGAATGCCAGCAGCTCGAGAAATGCCGCTTCATACCATATGTGAGGCAATCGATGCATGGCCTCATAGACTTCGGGCCTGTGTAGCTGCTAGTGGCGGCCATTTTGAATATTTTTTTTCGTTTGGAAGCTCTATGTTTCCCTTTTCTAATGGTGTACTTTTCGATTGATTTGGATTATTACTTCGTGAGAAATAAAGATTTGTTTGACTGACAGAACTTATGGCTATACTATGTATTATGTGAGAATATCCACTTTCGGATGATATTGACATTCAACGAAGCGGCAACTTTGACCTATCATAACTTTGTTAGTAATAGTATGATTTCCACCAAACTTAGTTGGATTATGCTCTATGTTATAACCTACATTGCTGCTGCTCTGATGCTAAGATAAACTTTAGGGGGGTTCTGTAGTTAATTAATGGAAATTATAGTAATATACTATTAATAACTTTATTTGAATAGATATCGGAAGATATGTCGGTGCCTTGGCACCATATAGTGATAGTCTTGTGATTTTTCGCAAATTTTCTGGTTGAGTAGTTTCTGAGAATGAGTCCGTTAAAGAGATGAATTCATTAAGATCGGCTTCGGAAAGTACTAATCGAGACCTTCCATTTGATAGCCCACATGACTATATTTGGTAAAAAAAATGTACACCCCCTTTTAGCATGTATTGGGTGATAGATGATGCGGTGATGCTAGGTAATGCGGTGTTGCTAGGTGATGTTGCTTGTTGACGGTAATATGATATTACACTTTAAGGTAACATCACGTTTGCAATATTACATACATCAGTTACCCATTTCTACTATCCAACTCCTACCTTTGCCGCAAAATCTGATACTCCTCTACAACCACTGAGGATATCAGAATCCTTTTCCATGATATCACCAGCTGGAGCGATTGTGTGATATTTGGAATTTCCAAACAAAAGCAAGTTTCATCCGCTAACATTAAGTTTAATGGCTGAAACTATTAAATCGGCTGGAATATAAGATTGCCGTCGATCACAATGGTATTAATCGATCTCTTCCGGTGTGCTCAACGAGCTACAATTCTTGTCTGAGCATATGAAAAGGCTTCAATTTTAGATTAGTTTGAAAAATCAAATAAACTCAGTTGGAATATCAAGCTAAAGTCGCACTATTAATAAATAATAACTTGTAGAATTTGAGAAAGAATCAGACGTCACACGAAAATACTGTCTCCCCTCTACACCTTTCTTGATTTTTCCCTATCTCATTACGAGTGGCTACGAGATTGTGCTCCAGCTTTATTATTATCAAACATAAAACTATGTAAATGATAAGCCCACAGCCGGTTCGGGGCAAGTACAAGGCAAACAAAAATACATATGAAGCAACAAGGATTCGAATTCAGGACGCGAGATAGAGACGCTGACGCTCAGTCACTTCAGCTAATGGTGTCAAATAAGGGATATCAAAAATATTGTCCACTTTGGAACCAGAAATAAAAGCAAAACAACATTAATCCATAGTAGGAACTTAGCTGGCCTACTGAAAGATACACATCTGAATTTTTCAATCACCTTATTCGTGGAAGCAATCAATTAATTTGCAGTCGGTATTAACTCTCAGATGAAGGACTACATACAGAGGCCACATCTGAAACAGTTGACGTTAACACAGCACATAAATCCAAGTGTGATAAGTGAATCTATAAAATTCGCCGCAAGATATAATTTACCATGAGCGTATTTGAATATTGAATCACCTGCGAAAAACGATGACGGCAAAAATAGTAAAACTTTCCATTACCAGTTTCAACTGGACGTGGTCTTATCAAAGGCTAATATCGAGTGATAAGACCGAATATCGTGAGTTACACGCTTACTGGCACATATAACTAATATCGTGGGAAGGTCACTGAAGGACGTATTCGGCGAACGAACACTTACTTTGACAACGCTTTCACTTCTACCATATACATAACAGTAGTAGTGATTTATTTCATTCATAAAGCAGAGAAGATACGGATTCATAAATGATACTCATTTTTTGCAGGAAATAAGCGGGTCAAGAGACAAAGATACATTCCATATTAGACCCTTTCCAACAAATTCTAGTCTAGAAGAAATTTTCGAGAGGGGAAAATATCTATTCCTCGTACTTGGGACATTATGTTAGTTGTGTCCATTTTCAGCAGGTGCACTGACATGTTACCAACTCTTATCGTTCTCTACATTATACCACGGCCCCTTATCTCTAGACAACCATACAATTTACGTACATAATATTAACATTTTTTTATTGATATGCTGAAATTTTCGTTTGTGTCTAATTGAGCCAATGACTCTTGAAAATTAAAAATCAATCGCTTCATTAAAATATAAGCAAATCAAGTGCTATTAAAAGGCGTGATCGGAATATCTCTCTTTACTCGTTACTCTGGCGAACTATATCATGCATTCCTTACAACAGTGCGCATTTACCTTCGGTTGCTAGAGAGTTATCTTAGTTAACATCACACCTAACTTGCTTCCTTCAACGCTTTGTATTTGGATAGTAGATATGAGCTATATGCAACATATCCTGAACGGTACATAGGGTCAAGAAAAAGATCATGGATTGAAAATAATACTACGACATCTCCAATATTCCACAAATATCATATTACCTTCTCGATTGCTAAGGGACCGGAAGAGTATTTACCGGGAAAACTTTTCCACGGGTTTTGCGGACCATAACTCATAGCAGAAAAGTCTGAGGCACAAACATACCAAAGAATGACTAACTACATTCATTGAGCTACAGGCCGATGATGTAATAGGTAGATCTTACACAAAATGACCATCCAGATTGACTATCAACCAGGCCGACCACGAAGACAAAACTATTCTAAAACCAGATAATTAGTGAAAGTTGCCACCAGACTAGAGCTGTTTACGCAACGCAATATTCCGACATAGTGTTCTAACCACTCTTTTGTGTTTCTGGGCGAGGCGTGGGCTGTTGTTGATGTTACTGAGGCGGCATCAACTTCGGAGTTCAAGGTCAGGTTTAGCTGGACGGAGACCGGCTAACCGATTGACCGCTGATACGCTAGACCGGCGACAGCACTTGTGCAAGGAGTCGGAATTGAAATCTCTAGGAGTTCGCATGTAAACTGGAGCGGTAGCTACTTTAACTAACAAATTTCGCCTGTGTCCGCTATTTTAGCGCTTTCTTAACATCATATATTCGGGTGTCTTGAGCGAGTTTTGTTTGGTAAGTTTCCTAGTTTCTTTTTTTCGGCAGTTGAAAATATTTTAGAGCTAGTGTCAGCCGCAACATCAAAAAGGAAAGAAACAGATTACATTCTCTTTGCCGCTGGAGCACAGCCGAGTGTACCCGTTCTACTTTCCTGACGTGTTTTCGTGAATCAGCTTTGATTTGTCTTCGTTAAATGAAGTGCTGTATTATAGGTCGAAATGGTGATGTCATCCGTTTTGGGAACTCATTATTAGCGCCAGTTGAGCTACTGTAGTGTCGAAATCAACAATTATTACTCTTGGAATGTCTGAACCGCAAAATTTGGCAACACCCTACCCCAAACTCAACCGTTTTCCAGATACTCGAGTTTTAATTTTCTTTATAAAAATGGCCGATTTTTCCGCTCTTGAATTAGATATTTTGAAATATGTGACTCTTATTATTTTTCCGAGTTATCATAATCTCGGCAGATGCCGGACTTTACCTAATACTAGCACTAAGTGCCAAGCATTTAGGCTTGGACGATCCTACCTACTTAAAAACTTACAAACTAAAGGGACACTGGTGGTAGTGGCCGATGGTAGGTCAATGGGAGTATCCGTCGAGTACTTCCCGCATCATCGAGCACGTACGCAGAATGGTGTAATTCTGCATGGTTTGAACCATACTGTGTGAGGGATTTAGCACAATATCTGTAGCTGACAATATTATGGGAACTACAGCCACCCACTTGCGACGCCAAATTTCTTTGATTTCCCGAGCCAGTGGCTCATAGTTCACCTTATTCTCCACGTATTTTCGTTTAATGTTACTATTATGGGGGATAGCAACATCCGCTCCACGGTAGAGTTTGGATGATGTATTCGAAATTTGGGCATAGTAGTCCGTATCCACCGCTGGACGTTTTCCAGGCCGGTCTTCCTCCGCGGCAATATTCCGAATGCATAAACCAGTGAAGGGATAACGAAAACATTCAATATGGTTATTTTATTCTTCTTCGAGAAATGCAATTTCACTATCAGTCGCAGGAATTCGGATAGCAAAGTATTCTTCAGATCACCAACTGGAGTATGGATTCCTTGCGGAATTTCTAGGTATTTGTAGAAGTCTGTCTAGGTCATACCTTAGATGTGAACGTCGCCAATGCTATGTCCGGTATGCGGCTCGTGATGACCTTTGCGGATGACTTGAATTCGACAGTTGTCTAATTCAAAGTACATCAAAATACCACGGCTGAACATGTCTATTATTCGCAACAGATTTCTGAGGGACTCAAGGAATCCCACTGGAACATACCTCTCCGTATACGGATGAACTGTGAGGTATTAGCACTATCAAATGTACGCACGGATAAGGTGGTATGCCACCCTTCCATAACTATAATAATAATAATCGTTGGCGCAACAATCCATGTTGGATCAGGGCCTTGAAGTGTGTTGGAGCACTCCATTCAAGACCGTAACGGTACACTTGGAGGTAATGTGGTCAGCATTGCGCTCGCCCGAGATTATTACCCTGATTTGACTCAGGTACTCATTCACAGCTGAGTCGCCTGGTATCCGACGTCAAATCACGATAGAAATTCCACTGCCACCAGTGAGATTTGAATCGCGACCTTCCGTACGACAGCCTTGCGCTCTAACCACTCAGCTATTCGGACACATAGCCAGGTATACGGCACGCTGTCGAAAGCCTTTGCATAATCGATATAGCAACTAAGGAGGTTTCTTTTGCCTCTAGTTGCTTGTCCTACAACTATCGAGGCAATAATAAGCTGCTTTTTGCAACCCCTTGAACCGAGTCGGCA
Source organism: Hermetia illucens (assembly GCF_905115235.1). Classification (NCBI taxonomy): domain Eukaryota; kingdom Metazoa; phylum Arthropoda; class Insecta; order Diptera; family Stratiomyidae; genus Hermetia; species Hermetia illucens. The sequence continues at coordinate 14,141,935 of NC_051853.1, read as the reverse complement.
GGCCTTCTGCCTCTAGAACAGAATGTGGTTGATCTCGAGGTGCGCCTGGACCCTTCCGCTAATAATGAATAATGGACATTATGAACTTGTAGAGGGTTGGTAAGCAAGTAATCGGCCATGTGCATGCGGGGTCCTGTACCGTGTCTTTCTTAGGGATAAGGTAGGTAATTCCCGCAGTGAGAAAGGGTGAAAATTGCTCCAGCCGTCTTATGACCTGCTGTGTGGCAACCGACTGTGTACGCTGGTAAATTTCTTATATCAGAAATTCTCCACCCGATCCAGATCAAGGCCCATCCAGTTGTTCCAGCTGTTTATGACTAGTCGTACTTTCTCTTCGGTAACATTAGCAAAATTCATACCAGGCGTGTTGGCCTGGCGGGTGCTTTCGACAGTGATCCATTCAGCATGCTCAGCATTCTGGGCGGGTAACCCCCAAAGTCCACCCCATTACTCTTTCGCTTCCGTCAGCGAAAACTGCACTGTCTGGACGCTCTGTTGGGATTCCTTGAGAGATCTGAAAAAGCTCTTTTGGTTCCCCCAGTATGTTACATTCTGGATACGTCTGGAGTGACTTTCGCCAAACCGTCGTAACCGACTGCAGATGAGAGTTTCTGTTTTACTGTGTCCAGAACTTCAACTACGTCATAGTTTCCGTAAACTTTCTGCACTTTATTTCACACACGTCTGCTGTCATTATCAGTGCTGATGTGAATTAGTCTAGCAATGTCCTGCCTTAGTGAGTCATTCCGACGCTCCAGACGAATTTTTCCATGGTGGATCTCTTCGGTCACTCAAACCAATAACGCGAAAGCGAATCTTCTGACGGTGCAATCTGACAGCCGCAACTGCACCACAATACACAAGTGACTGTAGTTGCAGCAGCGACATATCAGCACACAGTCGAGATGCTATCTCATCATTGATTTGAGATATAATTCTTGGAGTTGCTGGAGATGCATATAGCCTGGGAATACTTGGTCTATGCAAAGGATCCATTTCCGAGAATTCTATAGACGCACTCTGGAATTCGTTCCGAACCTCAGCGGAAACCTCAGCTGGACGGTGGAGAAGAGTGTTTCGGCGAGTACTAAATCTGTTGCCTGCAGTGCGGCGTGGTGTTGTTGATGCCGCCGTCTCTGTCCCCATCGAGTCTTGGTCACCAGTTTCCCCGAAGACCTCAAGTCGAACACGCTCTGTGATGATAGCCGGAATTGTGTCGCTGCTAGTTATAAAGAAGTACTGGTCTGCGACTCGCTACACAGTCACGTGCGCGAATTGCTGGAAACGATCGACGAATCACTGGTGCAATAAGGGGCGGTAAGATGTTGTACCCGCCCTCGCTGTTATTTCGTAGTTGGAGTGGATGATGAAGAGGTTCATTTCTTCAGCCCACTTCATCCGCTGCCTATGCGAACCTGCTGAAGTGGCCACAGATTGCGGCGAAAATACTGCAGCAGGAGGAGCTGTGCTCCTGGTCGTCGTGGCGCCTAGACGTCGAACCGCCCCACAACTAGCGGCTTTGATGCTATGCTGTCCATTACGGGAGCCCAATCCAGTCACCAAGCCAGACGAAACAAAACCTTATTAAAATCGATTTACTGTATGTCTGTCACACGAATTTTTCTCCGAGACGGTTGTAGCAATTGACACCAAATTTGGTGGAAAGGTGGGAGCTGCGAAAGCTCACACATACAGTGAGTTACATCATTCTACGTCGAATTTAAGAAGTGGTCTCCATACTTACAAAAGGGGGTGTACTTTTTTTTCCGATATGGTCATGTGAGGAATCAAGTGAATGATTTCGGTTAGTAATTTTCGAAGCCAGTCTTAATTTTGTGATTTATTGGAAAGGTGGGGAGTGAGAGGGGTCGAAAGTCATCATTTCTTTAAAGGGCCCATTCTCCGAAACTACCAAACCGAAAAATCTGAAAAAAATCAAGATACTCCCACTATATGGTGCCCAGGCTTCGAAATACCTTTCATACCCATACCGATATCTGTTCGAATATATAATATTATAGTTAATGATAGTGTATTACTATAATTTCCAATTGGCTGCAGAATCCCCCTTAAGTTCCTTGTAACACCACGAAACTGCGGCAATGTAGGCTATGATATAGAACACGATCCTATCAAGTTTAGTGGGAATCGCACTATTACTAACAAAGCCGGTAATGATACGTGAGGGATCGCAGTGTTCGAAGAACCTCCTTCATCCCTGCAGCACGTGTCGACGGAACACTTCGGTGGAGCTTCAATATTTGCGGGCATACCTTCACGATCAATTTCGCCAATTTTTTGTTTGTTTTAGATTTTTGGGATAGCTCTCCCTCTGGGTCATCTTCGGCCACTCTTGATGGTCCTTTGATAATTTCAATTCAATTGAAGTCCTTACACTGTTGTTGTTGGTTCAGCTGGCTCACAATTCCATCCTAGGGCCAATATGACCTTCCAATTCCAATCGTAATACGAAATATATTATTTATTTTTCGGGCCCACTCTGGGACTTTCATTACGTTATTTAAAGATTCCATAATGATGACTCTCCATACGCCGGGATGCTTTGTACACTGGGATAGACAGTTGGCAAACAGAGATTGAATAATTTCAAGGCATAAATGTGAAATTCCAGTTAAATGTAGAAATTTAGATAAACATTCTTTTGCTATGTGCTCCAGAGTGATTCTTGTGTTTGCAAAACAAATGACTTTCCACCTTATCTTGGCATACTATAATTCATACATAAGTAAGAGTAAATTCAAAGAACGACCTGCTGTAATTTACATCCGAATTTCCCGAGAAGATAGAATGCCTTTAGATTTGGTTTTGTTTCCTAGAATAACCAAAAATGGTGTTTTCAACTATTTTTATTAGATGAGTTCATAGATATTTAAGAAATAATTCAAATATTACTAATATATACTATCTGTTCAGAGCGATTTACCTTTTGTGTCAAGTTATTATTATCTGCTCCCTGGGGCCAACCAGTCTCCTTCTGAGAGAGAGGTGTTTCTCTTCGAGGGTGATATGTTGCCCTCCAAGAGCCATGCCTCTCGTCTACCAAGACCGTTAGTGAGTGAGAGAGTGATACACCCTGTACGAGGTGAACCAACTATTAACAAAACGCAACGGATCTAGACTAGGGATATATAGCTAAAAAAGCCCACGGACCCTCTTCCCGCCCAACCGGACCGAGGAGCGACCAACCTAAGGATGGGCTGAAGGCAACATCCAAAGGGCCGCATCACAGCGATGATGCGTTTTAACGCAAAGTGTGTGCGACCATGCGAAAATGTATTGCTACATCCCGATTGTCGCAAACACTTCAGCCAATGACGCGGTGGTTCTACACTACAGAGACATGGATCTTATATCGAAGACAGTGCGGATCAAGACTGAAACCCATTAGGTCAGATTGTTACCGGACAGAACTCTTCGGACTATAGCACAGGTTGCAAGGATAACCGCTTTTTGCATCTCCATGTATAGTCCAGCCCTAAGATCGAGCGTTTTCAGCGCTTTATGTAAGTTCTGCCGGACTAATCCCGTCGCTGAAATTACTACTGGGATCTTTTGTACTTCGATCTTTTGTAGTCTCCAAGTCTGCTTCAAGGGGCCGTAGTTCCGGATTTTTTCGTGCTGTTTTTCAACAGTGTTCCGGTCCAACGGTACGGCTACATCGATTATAAAGCACGCTCGTTCTTCCTTCAGAAGCAGAACTAGATCGGGTCTGTTATGATTAACACTGCGGTCGGTGGCAATAGTGTGATCCCACAGTAGTTTGACCCGTCCATTTTCCAAGATTCTCTGCGGAGTATACTTATAGTAAGGATGGTAGGTAGCCACTAAGTTATACTTCAACGCAAGGTTTTGATGGAGAATCTTGCAGACGGAGTTATGACGATTGGTGTACTCGGTACTGCTCAACATCCTGCACGCAGATGTTATGTCCTGGATGGTCTCCTCTTCACAGTTGCATAACCTGCAACTGGAGTTGGTGATTGAGGAATCGTGAAGAATGTACCGTTTATAATTTTTTGTTGGAAGCGAAGCATCCTGAATTGAAGTTAGGAATGCTTCGGTCTCATAGAACAGTACACCATTTGTCACCCATTTGTTGGAGGCTTCGATGTCAATGCCTGACAACAACAAATTTTTGATATGACCTCCGTGAATGGGTTTCTCTTTCCACATGTCGATCTTCTGTTGGACTGAAGTAACATTCGACATGGGATCCCATTCTCTGCTTCTCAAGTTCAAAGGAGATAATTTATTATCTGCCATGACGGTAGCCTGATGTATTTGGCTAGAGGATTGTTTCTCATAGAAAAACTCACGAAGAGAATGCACTTGATTGTAGTGCAACGTTTTTAAATCAGGTACCCCCCCTTCCTCCCTGATGACGTGGGATAGTGATCCTCAATTTTTCGGCAGCTCTATTGTGCATCTTGTTGTTTGCAAGATAGTTCTTGGTAGTCCCTTACCCGTCTATTGACAGATTCTAAATCGGTATTACTCCACTGTATCACACCGAAAGTGTATAGAAGGACGGGAATGGCGAAGGTATTGATTGCCATGATCTTATTTTTCCCGTACAGCTCAGTTTTAAGGACAAGATCCAGACGCCGTTCAAATTCCCCCACCAACTTAGATTCGATTATTGCCACAGCAGGTGTTGTTGCTTGCAATATGCCGAGGTATTTGTAGACGTCGTCCGAATCCATACCCTCAATTCGGATGTTATTTTGGCTGTATCCTTCGTTGTCGGTGTGTTTTCCCCGAACAATCGTTTTTATGCGACATTTTTCCAAACCCAACTGCATGCCGATATCCCTGCTAAACTGGATGGTGATGTCCAGCAAGGAGCGAAGTTGGTTCTCGTCTTTGGCATATAGTTTGATGTCGTCAATGTACATTAAATGGCTTAATGTACATTTCGACAATATGCCATGCTTGACTTGGAACCCGTATTTGCTTTCACGCAAAAGATGGGATAGCGGATTCAAAGCCAAACAAAACCACAGTGGGCTTAGAGAATCGCCTTGGAAAATGCCACGCCTGATTGGTATCTCTCCTGATGTTTGTGAGGATACCGATAGCTTCGTACTCAAATTCTTCATTAATGTCCTCAGAAGAAGAACGACATTCGGGTTGATTTTATACAAGCGTAACACTTGTAGTAACCACGAATGTGATATGGAGTCAAAGACTGATTTATAATCGATGTAGGCTGTCGAGATATTTCGTTTCTGATGGACAGCCTGCTTCTTTACAGCCTCGGGAGCCTTTTGTGCATCCTTTTTGCTCCTCAACTATCAATTTATGAACATCAAGATGTTTTGAGATGTTCGCGCACAGAACTGAAGTGGAAACCTTGTAGATGGTCGGAAGACAAGTAATTGGTCGACATTTTGAAGGGCAAGAGACACCCTGTTCCTTGGGGATGAGGAAAGTTATCTCCTTGGTGAAAAATGGTGGAACTAAATCAGGATCGGCAATCATCTGATTAAATTGATTTGCCAATATCCTGTGAGTGCTCTTGAACCGCTTCAGCCAGAAGTTGTGAATCTTGTCAACTCCTGTCGCCTTCCAGTTACCTGCCTTGTCAAGGGCTGCTTCAACGTCGACTTCAGTTACGTCAGGCATGGTCACTTCGGGGAGGGCCTCGCATGAACGCATAAGGTGTGGGAGCCACGCTGCTTCTAAATTGCAACGGCTGGATTCGCTCCAAACACTTCTCCAGAAGTCTTCTGCCTGATCCAGATCGAGGTTGCTTTCCCGACTTGAGTTGGTGAGATTTTTGTAGAATCCCCGTTGGTTCTGGAAGAACAAGGTGTTGTCTGTCCTTCGCTGAAAGCTTTTCTGATACCTATGGATGCGATTGGAGCATACCGCAAGTTTCTGCTTCAGCACCTCGAGGATTTCTTCGATTGGCATATCATTGGATAGATGGTAGTTTCCAATGATGTTCGCAACGCATCTGTGCACTCTTGGTGATGGATTTCCAAGGAGTGCTTGCGTCACACGACCAATCTCCTTTCTCAACTTTTCGACTCTTTTGTTGAGTCGAAACACCCAGAACGGTAAAGTCCTTCTGCGCATACCTCTGTTATTCGCTCTAAGATGTTGATTATGGAGACGAATAACCGTGGCAGCTGTAACGTAGATCAGGCTGTGAACCTCTGTAGCAGTAATCTCGCTAGCCAAACGATCAGCCAAAATTCTGTCAACGGCAGCAATGATGTTAGTAGTTGCCGAAGTAAACTTCAGTTTTGGGATCTTTGGCCTAGCGTCTGGGAGAATCTCAGCATACTCTGTGAATGCGACCTGGAATGCGGTCAAAGCCTCATTATAAATTGGGTCGACATCCCCAGTTACTAAGCTTCTCCTGACTACTGGATTCATGGAGTGCCTTACAGGTGGAGTACTTGTGTCACTCCTTTGACTAGTCCGGTAATTTGATGACTCCAGCCCGAGCTCAAGTGAAACCTCTTGAAAGATTTGTTGCCTAGTTGGTAAGGCAACTCGGTTGTTATTCACTATCACCCGGTACTGGTTGACGACGTTCTGTTCCGGAACATGACTTAGCTCCGGAAATCGGGTTATGAACGCGTCATGTAGTCGATGTCTGTACCCTGATGGATTCCGTTCCAAATCCGTGACACGGTAATAGGCGGGGACGATAAATTCGTTGAGTTGGTTCGTCCGAACCATACGACGCCTAGGTCTCCCGTCCCTGGTGGTTGACGGCATAACCGCCAAAACATCCAAGGGCGAAGAGCCGCTCTGATGTTGGTGAACGACCCTTAACCGTGTTGGGTACTGTCTGCGTGTCGCTGGGGTCCCATTTAAAGAATTTAAACAAAAGTCCCCAATTTTATTCCCACGAGTAATGGGGAACCAGTCAGCCCTGCAACAGAGCCCCAAAGGTATGGAAGGTATTTTGAGGGGAGCCGCTGAAATACAGTGTAACGTCACTGCAATTCATCCGATAGGCGCATCGATTCCTTCACCCCGCATTACGGATTTGTTAAGGAGGTTTACTCCCCCTGAACGGGAAGAATCGGTAAGGGAGGACGAACACAAAGGGAAACGTTCTGCTTGTCCGCGGCTACTTATTTACAAGATTAACTTGCGATATTCGTAGCTGACCCGGTGGGTCATGTCATTATCCGCAACCCATGACACGCGCCTGGTCGCATGCAGCTCTGCGTTTGCAACTCAGGTGAGGATAAACCTGGTACGCCAATATATATATATATATTTCTCACGTCAGGAAGGAGGCAGGCCTCAGTGGTGCTGATGAAACCTGCGTTATCTGAAAAAAGGCCTGAAACCACAATAACCCCTTAAGAAAGCTCAGGACAGACCTAAGCCATCTTTAACTGAACCAAGAAAAAGGGGAACAGCAGAGATTAGTCCACATAAGGGGAATGCTCCTAGAAAATTCAAACCTGAACGCGAGAGACCATAGCGGCGGAAAGGACTGGAACAATCAATGAAGAGCGGAAGCAGGACAAGCTGGGCCTAGATTTTCTAGGGATTAGGGTGGATAGCGACATGCAATAAAGCGCCATATCGGAAGAGGAGGATAATACTCCAACTGTGGAGAAGAAGACCAGACCAGATCCGCAATCTCCATGGAGGAAGCATGCAAGTAATTTGGTGCTCGTTTTGCGAAAAAACAGAAACTTCCATCATTCTTAAACGCAATTTAAAATGTATATGTCTTTCAGAGTTCCGGATCGGGGGCCATGTGGCTATCCAAACTTCACTGGAAGCCGAGGGAAGCACTCGAGAGACAGTCGTGGTATAGGGCTACTTCCCAGGAGACGACATCCAGATCCCAACGGATCTAGTTGCTAGACTGGTGAAGCTCTGCCAGAGCAGAGAAAACTGTCACTTCTTCTCTGCTGCGATGTCAACAGCCATCACGAAGTCTGCGGAAGCAGCGACACCAATCGAAGAGGTTAGTACGTTCTTGAATTTCTTCTTAGCAATAAAAGATACACAGCATAGGGAACACCCCATCATTCGTGACCAGCACTAGACAAGACGTACTAGACAGAACGCTTGGCAATATTCTGATGAATAAGGTGGTCGGTATTTAGAGGATGTCGGATGAACTCTCTATGTAAGATCACAAAATAATCAAATTTGACATTAATGGCAACTTCAAAATACAAGGTGGGGCAAAAGTAATCACTCTATTGGAAAACGCTACAGGTTTTGCAAATGGCGTCAATTGTCAATTCAGTTTTGATATGGGTGAAGTAAACAAACGCCTATAGACCAATGATGTCCTAAGCGTATGGGGCTATCCGGCCAAGCAAGATAGAGGAGAAAGTCTTATAGATGGTACTCAGCAACGTGATACCTCAATAATTACTGCACTGCGTGATATCCCCTTTCTATGTACGGAACAGATAATGCCTCGTTGCTAGTCGTCAGGCATTAATTCGCTGTCCCATACTTTGAGCATATGTTAATGAACCACTTGGTGTAATTGGTTCACCTCCATATTTAACCAATTCCATCGGCTCTTGGTGACTTATGGTTTTTAAGCCGATGAATTGCACGGACTGTTGTTCGTCGTCTTCAGCTGGCGGGACCTCCAGCTTGCCGATATTTTGGTTGTTGAACAGTTCATCAAAATACTCAACCCATCGCTCCAATATATCCATTCTGTCGGAAATCAGATTTTTCTCTTTGTCACGGCAGGATGAGCATCGGTCCCTGTTTAGTTTAGCTTAGGTAACTGGGAGGAGCCGCAGCTCCGAGCACTCAGGCCATTGTTAGGCTCATGGTACTATTCCCGTGAGTTGCCTATTCAATGGCTTCCCGCCTACGGTGTTCGCAGGCTTTAGCGAATCTTAGAACATTCTCCAGTGGCAGAGAGTGTGTAGATTCTTCATTGAAGAAAACCTTGCCAAGGTGTCTTCGTATGAGATCTGAGGATGCCGGGCAGCTGCTTAAAAAGTGCAGGGCCATCTCCTCCTCCTCCTCACATTGGCTGCACATAGCCGAAACCACGACCCCAATCTTTTCCATATGGTAGTTTAAGAGGAAGTGTTCCGTCAAAAGCCCTACTAGGGTTTTCATGTCCCACTTCTTAAGGGACAACAAAAATGCCACTCTAGTGGCCCTAGGCTCTTTCACAAGGATTCTCGGTTGCCAGCAAGAGTCCAAATTTTTCCACCCTTTTCGAGTTCACAGATTTGTTGGTTCTCCCAGGCTTCCTTTTTCCGTCTGTGAAGTCGCTTCTCCGGTCGACGGAGTTCGTGATAAGTCTCTGCGCGTGCCTGTGTTCTTCCATTCCGTAACCAGCTTACATTCATCGTTAAACCAACAGTTCCGACTTTTCTTGCGGCGGGGGCCAAGTATCTTTGTGGCCGTATCCATGATAACGTGCTTCAGGTGGTTGTGAAGATCATTTGTGGATGCTTCATCTCCAGGATTTCTGTTGACTGCGGTTATTGTGGCATCCATTTTGCCCTTATAGGTGTTGCGGAGGGTTGTGTTGTGGATGGCTTCAGTATTCACTCTCACCTGATTGTCAGAGGGTATTGTGGGTGGTGCCGTAATTCGAGCTCGGAGCACTATGCCAAGGAGATAGTGATCCGAGCCTATACTGGCCCCCCTGTATGTTCTTACATTCATCAAGGCTGAGAGGTGACGCCGTTCGATCAGCACGTGGTCAATTTGGTTGAAAGTGGTCCCATCTTGAGGGTCCCACGTATGTTTGTGGGCCGCTTTCCGCGCAAACCAGGTACTTGCAACAACCATTTCGTGCGATACTGCTAACTAAGTAATCCGCAATCCGTTATCATTGGTATCCCTATGTAAGCTATGGGAGTCAACGTATCGCCTGAATACGGGCTCCGTCCCTATTTGACTGTTGAAATCTCCAAGTATGATTTTGATATCATACTTGGGACAGACCTCGAGGGTCCGCCCAACTGCCTCATGGAAGGTATCCTTCTCCGACTCTGCAGTCTCCTCTGTAGGGGCGTGAACGTTTATGAGGCTTATATTTCTAAATTTGCCTCGCAAGCGCAGAGTGCATAGCCTTTCCTTTATGTTTTCGAAGTCAATAACAGCAGGTCCCATTTTTTGGCTGACTAAGAAAGTTCGTTGTTGTGTTATCAGTCCAGTCCGAGGTTCCTGTTGTGCCTTTGTAACGTTCCATGTAGGGTTGCTAGCTCTACCCAACCCCGAACCTGAAGGACCATTTGGTAAAATTTGTCCTGTTTTTAGGCCGGAGGCTCGTCTTCATGCTTCTCCATCTGCACCTTGTCATTAAGAAAGAGCTCAAAGCCTCCTGGAAGTGGAGATAGGGTTACTTATACTACCATTTGACCACCACGGATGAATTTTTGGAGTTCCTTAATATAACCATCCCCAACTCATTTCAGTGGCTACTGAAATATTCGTATGAGCTATTCTGGCCTAATACTACCAGTCAACTTAAGAGCTTTGTTCAGAATTGGTTGATGGTTGATAGTATAAATTCAATGGAAGTCTTTTTTATAAATTTGACTTTAATGAAGCACCGATCCTGCTTCTCATTGTGGTGTTCCCAATGTGAGAGCTGTGAGTAGACTAACTTTCTACCGAGAGACTGTTCTGCGTAACCCTATAGCAATTGGTTAAGTTTTAGGGAGCAAATCGCTTCGGTAGAAAAGAAACGTAATTAAATTAATTCAGGCAGCTCTCGACTTTCCTAATGAAGGTAAGTAACTGTAATTTTGTACGCAAGGTGAGCCAGTGGAACCAATTACCCCAGAAAAGCAGAATACTAGGTCACCTTACAACTATATAGGGCAGAAAGGGTCGCGATATAGTGTACGCCCCTTGGGAAATATAGACGTCGATTACGCATTATAACCCATTGGGGGTCTACTGCAACCATGCGAATATTTTGCAGGAAAAGTGTTACTAAAATAGGTAGATAGGTATGAGTGACCGCTCAGAGGAGCCCAATTAGCGGGACGCCGTTTTGATGCCACAAAATCCTAAGACCATGACTGCTGGGGGGCTGCAACGGGCAGAGTCCGAGAGCTAGAGATTTCTCTGAGGTCCTCAAAGAAATGTCTACCTAGTGTCCGTAGCCTGGCTCTAGTTAGAGCTGAACAATCGCAATCTCTAGGATTTCTCCCACTTTTCCGCACCTTCAGCAATACATTTAGCAAGTAATCGTCAAATCCGAACCACCCAATTATTAATCACCTTCCCCTCATTTTCCAAAGTCACTCATACATTACTACATGCATCCCGGTATCGCACGTGACACTAACCCTCCTATTAATTAAAAAAACTATGTACTGATTGATTTACAAGGCATTCAACAGACATTAAGTTGACGTAATTTAATAACCTGGAAACCTCTGGCTTGGTTAGGCCATTTTAATTGAACAATCGGAGTTACCTTATATTGTTGCCTAGCGAGTTTTAAACTTATCGGCGAAGAATTTCCCATGACTCGATCAACAATGTTAATTACTTGTAATCAGTATCGGACCGATAACAATTTAAAGCCCCTCTCAAAGATAAAACTTGATCTCTGATAGTTTATTGTGTTAATGGTTAAGTTATTATTCAATAATTGATTCTGATACTCATCGTCCATAAGGCTTATAGGATTTACATATGTACATTAAATAGTTTGGGAGCGGTTTGAAACCGAGGGCAAAGGTTAATCCAAATGAAATCTATTAAAGTTGCAAAGTATACATGCAAACCCTAATTCCCCGTGGGTGATTTAATTATTTGCATAATATTGGTAGGCAAATTTCCAAATAAAATAGTTGTAGAAGTTTGAATATTCGATTTTGTTTTCCTTATCACATTCTGCTTCCCATTCTGCTTAAAAAAAAAACTGGAGAGACATATCGTTTCCGCACCTCCGCAAGCTTTTCTTCATTTTCTACCCCCTACGTGTTTTCCCTCCAACGCCAGTCGTTAGTGAGAAGTGTTAGTGTAACTTTCCCCTCTTTTCCCTTCATTGTCTGTGGTGACTTTAACCTCTCTTTGCTCTCCTGGCCTAACATTGCCGGCTCGCCACAACTTCCAATTGGTTCCTCTCAACCGTCTCTCCCTTCATTAACTTTCACAAACACCTGTGATGCTCTTCAGCTCAACCGCACCACAAATCATTTAAATCGCATTTTCAATCTAGTTCTCTCCAACATGTGAGGCTCCTCTCTCAATATTCTCTTGCTCTTCCCTATGTAACTCCTGATGCCCATCATCCTGCTCTTGAGTTCGAGGTACAACTGCCAAGCCTCAAATCCCTAGCTTTCTAAACTCAACTTTCGTAAAGGCTTGAACTTAGCTCTAGCGTCAATCAACTAGGCTCCCATTCTCTCACCATTAACCTGCGATCATGCCCCCCTCTCCTTTTATTCCATTCTGTCCGACTTCCTTCCTTCCTCAAATCCCTTAGCTTCATCCCATTAACGTTCACGACTGAAATTCATAAAAAACTTCGAGGAATAAGTTTTTAACCACCGGAAGCCATGCAGACTTTGACCATTTCAGCGTCCTGCGATCTTCAGTTAAGTCACTGATAGTTTACTCTAGGAAATATTATCTAGATAGTGTTGAAGTTGAATTGGCGCTTGGTAATTTGAAGCCTTTCTGATCCCACCTCCGTAACGCCGGCAATGTTTCCCAGTCCTCTCCCACTTTCATCAAATTCTCTGGCTCCACTGCTATGTCCTCTCTGCAATCCTGTGATTTACTTTGCAGTTATTTCTCTTCGGCGTATAACTCCTCTCCCCCTTCTGAGTACAGCTTCAACAGCATCTCCTGTCATTTGCCTCCTTACTTCCTTTTTGGTGGAGTAACTCATTGACAACCTTGATGCCAATATCGGACCCGGCATCGATGGTCTTCCCAACCTCTTCCTGATTAAAACTTCCAAGTTAATTTCTCTTCATTTCTTCATAATTTTCAATAAGAGTCCCGAAAAGTGTCATTTTCCTAGTTTGTGGAAAGAAACACTTATTTTTCCCATACACAAAGGCGGTAATTATACTCTTGCTCAGAATTACCGCCCTATTTGGCCCCTCTCATCCTACTCCAAGATCCTCGAGAGGTACATCAATGACTGTTTGACCACCCACTTCGGCCATCTTATAGCTAAGGAGCAGCACGGCTTCATAAAACGGCGATCCACTGCTGCCTGTCTGCTGGACTTCACCAAATTTGTGGCCAAATGCCTCAACTCTCGGCATGAAGTCCACGTTATTTACACGGACTTTTCTAAGGCCTTCGATTCCGTTAGCCACAATATACTATTGTCCAAACTAGCCTCTCTCGACATTCCTCCATCACTTATTATATGGCTTGCCTCCTACTTCTCCTTCACATCTGTTGTGTAGTGTTTCCTTTGATGGTTGCCCTTCTAGTCTTTTTTCTCCCTACTCTGGTGTGCCACAAAGGTCCATTCTAGGACCTCTTTTATTTTTATTCTTTATTAACGACTCCCACTCTATATTCATTTGTCCTTGCTTATTATACGTCGATGACCTGAAGCTGTTTTCCTCTGTTGCATCCCCAATGGATTGCGCTTCCCTGCAGATAAATCTGGATACTTAGGTCAATTGGTGCGCAGTTAATAAGTTGGCTCTTAATGTCAGCGAATGCCACTCGATGTGTTACTCACATAAAACTTCTCCCACACCTTTTTTCTACTCTCTTGGCGGTTGCTCTCTGTCCTATCTGAACTCTTTCCTCGACATGGGCGTAACCTTCGACGATAAACTCCGTTTTGACAAACACTACTTCGATATCACCAACCGTACTTCCAAAATGTCAGGTTTCATACCGCGTTCCTATACTGATTTCACCTCGGTCCAAATCTCCATAATGCTTTTTAACTCCCTCATGAGAAGCCCGTACTACTCCGCATAAACGAGGAGTGCCTGGAGGCACTGAAAAAGGCCGATTACAAAGTGTGGTTCGGAGTCAGGAATGCCAAAGTAAAAGTGTTCCGCTCTGCAAAACCGGATGACGACCTTGACCCAATCGACGCCGCCAACGAGCTGTTGGAGGAGATGACGATCGACGGTCCGACGGGGGCTGACGAACCCCCCACGCAAGCAGATCATGCTGAGGGTAACGCAGATAAATCTGCAGCACTCGAAGTGTGCCTCGGCTAATCTGCTCGTCTTCCTCTTAGAGGAAGACATCGACATCGCATTAATACAGGAGCCCTGGGTCGGAAGCGACCGAACCATCAAAGGGCTCCAAAGCAAATATTTTAATTTATTCCACAGCACAGGAGACGCTGATCAGGTTAAACCTAGAGCATGTATTCTTGCGAGGAAGAGTCTGCACGCTTTTCTGTGCCCGGACCTGAGTTCCAGTGACCTAGTTGTGGTCAAGCTGGAGCAGGTGGGGGCAGAGAACGTGTATATTTCCTCGGCGTACATGGCTCACGACCGATCAGCTCCGCCACAAGAACTACAACATCTGACGAACACCATAACACCAAAGAAAGCCAACCTGCTGATAGGCTGCGACGCAAATGCAAGGCATACGCTTTGGGGCAGCTCTGAAATCAACGAAAGAGGTGAGTCATTCTTTGATTTTATTATTACTTCAAATCTATCGGTGTGTAACAGGGGCAGTACACCAACCTTTCATTTCCCCTGCTCGGAGAACTGTGACGGTTGGGAGGAGGTCCTTGATATCACCCTAATAACCGACAACGGGATTCTTAGGGTGGAGGACTGGAGAGTGTCTGACCAGAGATCCTTCTCTGACCACAGTTGGATACTCTTCAGTCTAGATCTCGCCGCAGAGGTCTCCAAGCCCTTTAGAGACCTCAGGAGGATCGACTGGAGAAAGTTTGGTCAGGTAATTAAGAACAAACTCTCCGGTGCGCAAATTGGTAGGATTGGCACAACAGACAAACTGGAGTCAAAGGTCGGGGCTCTGGAGAAGGCTTTTGATACCGCCTTCAAAGTCTCCTGCCCTGCTAAGTACAGCAAAAAGACCCTGCCACCGTGGTGAAACGAAGATCTCTCTAGTCTCAGGAAGTTGACCAGAGAAATCTTCAACATCTGCTACAGGCAAAAATACTGGCAGCCATACAAGGACTGCCTAAAGAAGTACAAGTCGGCCATCAGGACCGCCAAGAGGCGGTCTTGACTAGACTATTGTCAGAACATTGAAAGCACTAGTGAATCCGCGAGGCTCAATAGGATTCTGTCCAAGGAACATAAGAGTCCATCCTTCCTTAAAAAGTCGGAAGGCTCCTGGACGGAATCTTCTAGTGAAACCTCGGAGCTGCTGGTGCAAACGCACTTTCCCTCCAGCGAGGAGGACTGTGAGTCAGAACCTCGCTTGGAGGGTTTGCGACAACCCCAGCTGTGCGAGACTATCAAATCGGTAATTACCGGGGATAGGATCGGCTGGGCTATAAACAGCTTCTCCGCATACAAATCTCCAGGCCCAGATGGCATAATGCCAGTCATGCTACAGAAGCAGCAGGAAAGGGTTGTGCCGTGGCTTATTGAGATTTACCGGAGCTGCATCACTTTAGGATACGTACCGCAGTCCTGGAGGCGCCCACGGGTGGTTTTCATACCGAAAGCGGGCAGGCGTGGTCATGAGTCCGCGAAGGACTTTCGGCCAATCAGCCTGACCTCTTTCGTGCTGAAGACCCTAGAACGCGTCCTGGACATTCACTTAAGGACGATTATGGAGAGAACGCCTTTCTCTAAGTCCCAGCATGCCTACCTCAAAGGAAAATCCACAGAAACCGCCCTCCACGAGGTAATTGGCATGGTTGAGCGGTTGCTGCAGTACAAGCAGTATACCCTTGCTGCCTTCTTGGATATAGAAGGAGCCTTCAACAACGTCAGTACCAACGCCATCAAGGAAGCCTTGACCGGTGTTGGATTGGAGGGGTATCTCACGCATTGGATTATATCCATGCTGAGTACCAGGATAATCCAATCCGATCTGGGAGACAACCACTTGACCAGAGCTGTGAACAGAGGCACGCCCCAGGGTGGTGCCATCTCACCGGTGCTCTGGTTAATAGTAATGGACAAAATTTTACGTACATTAGACAGCAGCGGGGTGAAGGTTGTGGCGTATGCCGACGACTTGGTGATACTAGTATCTGGGATGTTTCTGTCCATTATGAGCGACATCATGGAAGGAGCGTTGCGAAAGGTGTGCCTGTGGGCCGCAAGATGCGGACTCAGCATAAACCCAACCAAAACGCAACTGATGCTATTCACCACCAAGACTAGGATACCTGAATTCCATCTACCACGGCTGAATGAACAAAGATTGGTTCTTTCCTCTAATGTAAAGTATCTGGGTGTAATCCTGGATCCTAAGCTAAATTGGAGGTTGAACATAGAACTGAAGGTTAAGAAGGCCTGTATAGCCTTCTATGCCTGTAAGAGAACCTTTGCCAAGAAATGGGGTCTCCGGCCGAGGATGGTTCTCCGGATGTACACCACTGTAGTGCGTCCGATCCTGACGTACGGATCTATTGTATGGTGGCAGGCTTTGAAGAAGAAATACAATAGAACGAAGCTTAATAGGATTCAAAGAACCGCGTGTGCAGGTGCTACGGGGGCTCTGCAGTCTTGCCCGGCAGATGCTCTCAATGTACTCCTGCATCTCCTCCCCCTTGACCCCAACATCAAATATGTTGCAGCGTGCAGTGCCGTCAGACTACGTGAGTCCGGATGCTGGGCAGCGAAGTCCTACGGCCACAGCAACATTCTAGAAGAAATACCTCGAGAAATCTGGGCATCCCCCACGGACTATGTCACACGCAAGCTGAACTTCACGAGAAACTTTGCTGTGGACCTTCCAACCAGGGCAAAGTGGAAGACCGGCGGCGTGTTGCAAGACTATGACACGGTATTCTTTACGGACGGATTAAAGATGGCCTATGGAGTCGGCGCGGGGGTTTTCTCGAATACACACGGTGTGTCCAAGTCGTATGGTCTCCCAGGTTTCACCAGTGTATTCCAGGCGGAAGTACTGGCGATATTGGAAGTCTGTCGATGGCTGGAGCGTGATTCGAGCCCCAAGCGTAACATAGCCATTCTGACCGACAGCCAAGCGGCCATCAAGGCCTTGTACTCAACGACGACATCTTCCCGGTTGGTGGGGCAGTGCAGAGACACGCTCAACCATCTGGGCGGCACGCTAAAGATAACTCTCCTCTGGGTTCCCGGGTATAGGAACATAGAGGGGAATGAGCGGGCTGACGGATTGGCTAGGCAAGGATCTGCTCTTGGGAGTCCCTCGGCGAATACAGTCGATGTTCCGCTGGCAGCTGTCGGGGGCCGAGTCTACTCGCACTACCTAGCAGCCGCGGGCCTGAAATGGCGAAGGCTTACAAGCTGTGCCAAGTCAAGGAGAATTTGGCCCGCTTATAACATAACCCGATCACGAGAGCTCCTGTGCCAGACGCGTGCAAATGCATTCAAGATTACGGCGGTCTGCACGAGGCACTGGCCCATAGAGGACCATGCCGCTAGGCCGCTCAGATCTTCAGAGCCGGCCCGTACCATTCACGAAGAAACGAAGCTCCCCCATCCTGCAACAAGAAATTTCTCTGAGATCCCAAAAAAAGTAGTTGACCTAGTGTCCGTAGCTTAGCTAGAGTTGGGCAATCGCAAAGGAATTGCTTGAGGGTTTACCCTCTTCTCCGCAGCTTCGGCAATGCGAATTGTAAGGTATGCCACACCTGGTGGTATGGTTCCCTATGGGCCAGTGCCACATGCAGACCGCCATAATATTTTATGCGTTTGCACACGTCTGGCTCTCCTAATCTCCTTGACTTGGCACAGGTGGTGAGCTGACTCACCTCAGCGGCTGCTAAGTAGTGCTAGTCGATTCCGCCATTGAAAGTCGCCAACAGGACACCGACTGTCCCCACCGAAGGACTGCCAAGAACAGAGCCCCGCTTGGCCAACCCAGCAGCTCGCTCCTTTTCCTCAATGTCCTTTTGTCCGGGAACCGCCCAGACGGTTCAGCGCGTTGCTGCACTGCCGCACCAGCCTGGAGAATGTCGTCGCTAAGTACAAGGCCGTAATAGCCACTTTGCTGTCGCTTGGAATACACTGACGAAACCTGGGAGACCATACGCCTGGGATACACTGTGTGTATTCGAGAAAACTCCCGCACTAGCTCCACGGACCACCTTTGATCCGTCGGAAAAGAATACTGCATCATAACCTTACAAAATGCCCTCGGTTTTCCCCTCTGCCCTAGCTGGAAAGCCCACACCAAAGTTCTTCGTGAAGTTCAGCTTGCGTATGGCATATTGGGTGGGGAATGCCCAGATTACCCGAGGAATTTAGTCTTGGATGTTACCATGGCCGTAGGGCTTCGCTGTCCAGCACTAGGTCTCACGTAGTCGGACGGCACGGCACGCAACAAGATATTTAATGTGGAGGTCTATGGGGAGGAGATGCAGGACTATATCGAGAGCATCTGGTGGCACCTGCACACCCGTTCTTTAGATCCTATTAAGCTTCATTTTATTGTACTTTTTGCTCAAATCTTGCCAGCATACTATAGAGACCTAGGTTAAGATGGGATGCACCACAGCTATGTGCTTCCAGAGAACCATCTTCGACTGAAGACCCAATTTCTTTGCAAAGGTTCTCTTGCAGGTAATGAAGACTATACAGCCCTCCTTAACCTTCAGTTCTATGTTCAATATCCAACTTAGCTTTGGATCCAAAATTACACCCAGATACTTTACATTGAAGGAAAGAACCAATCTTTTTTTATTCACTCGCTATTGGTGGAATTCAGGTGATAAACAGCGTCAGTTCCGCTTTGGTTGGGTTTGTACCGAATCCTAAGATGGAGCGATGGCGTAAGCCAGGACGCCAGACAGCTTTTAGGAATATCGAGTTGGTAGACCTCGGCGCAAAACCGGGATGTCTGGAGTTCCTTATTAAGGCAGGCCTAAGCCGGATACCGGTTGTTGCGCCGTTGATGATGATTGTACCGAATCCGTGTTTTGTGATCCACAGGCACACCTTTCCCAACGCTCCTTCCACGATGTCACTCATAATGGATGGACAAATCTTCTTTCAACCACGGTCGCAGTGTCTTCCTGTTCTGTTTACCCAGGCACGGGACTTTAAAGGCAATATCGAATGCCCTTTCCAGAGCCCCGACCTTGACTCCGCTTTGTCTGTCATGCCAATCTTGCCAATTTGCGCACCGGAGAGTTTGTTCTTGACAACTTGACCGTACTTCCTTCAGTCGATCCTCCTTGGATCTCTGGAAGGTTTGGAGACTTCTTCAGAGAAATTTAGACTGGAAAGTTTTCAACTCGCCATCATTGACTTCTTGTTTTTTTACGTGGCAATGCTGTGTACATTTCCATGCTAATGTAAAATCGGATGCATTTTGCGGAAGCAGTATGTAGTGTTTAAACGAGAAGATGCGCATTCAAAAGCGGCAACCTGGAGGATTAGCTGCTGCCATTCAAAAGTACAATTAATCGATTAGTAATTCAAAAGAAAGGACAGTTAATTCTTTATTTCGGGCCATTGTGAAAGAGATAGTTTTGGGAAAGAAAAGCAAACGAAGGTCCAAGTGAAAAATTTTCAGAATTTTAAATGATTTCGCCTTTAAAGTGAGTTAGGTTTTTGGCGATAACAAGAAGAGATTTTCTAGCCGCTCTGCTTAACTTTTAAACCAGATTTCATTTTCAAACTCACCGAATGTGATATGAAGGACCATTATTGAGGGATGTAGACTGCATATTGATTGGTAAAGAGAAGTGACCCGTATGAGTATCGGTAGATGAAGCTTAGGAGGATTATATGTATAATAGCATAACCTTTTCAAACCGAGTGTCCGGATAGCTGAGTGGTTAAAGCACAAGGCTGTCGTTGAAAGAACGTGGGGAAGTGAGGAAAAGTAAACTAACAGTCAGATATTATAGCAAGGCACATAATCCATACCCTTCAATAGAAGGAGTGGAAACTAGTTTGTGAACCCTGTCACTAATGATGGCAGAGCTTAACAGCGGAATTGGAGACCTTTCCGAGAGAATGGAAAAGGGGATGATCGTTAAAATTGCAAAAAAGGGTATCAGTTTTGACTGTGACAATTGGAGGGGTATCTACGTGCTCTCTGCCTTCGCAAAGATAATAGCTAAAATAATTCTGAAATACTTCAGAGAACATCTCGGAAGCTTGATTGAAATGGAGCAGGATGGCTTCCGTTCCGGATTCTTCTGAATTGACCACATCAACACCCTACGGTGCTTTTTGAAATAGTGGGCGGGTTTTTTATCTTCGCTTCACCTTTCCTTCGTGGATTTCGAAAAAACCTTTCCGGGCGGCATGAGATGGCAGAACTACATACATTTAAATCTAAGCCTTTTATTAGCTCCCTAAATTCAGAGTACACTGGACTATTAGACTCTGAGTACCCTGGGACTTTGCTTCTTCTACACAGCATACACATTCCTTAATGTATCATAGATGCAGTCGGTCCAATTATAATAAGGCACTATGCCGCTACTTTATCTCATTGAAAATATTCCTTATCGAACATTGTAAGATGGCAAGTGGACTTCTGTTATAACAATCGCCGTATTATACTTATAATTACAAGATAATGGTGCAATTGCCTAATGTATAGATATAGATATAATAAAAGGTGCTATTTTTATATCCATTCCGAATAATTTTATCTTTATAGCTATAGAAGAAAGGAATGCTATTTTGATAATCGTTAATCGCAATTGTATGAAAATAAGTTAAAAGATAACAATTACAATTAGTCTGACTGGTTTTTACGTCGGATATTAATTACAGAAGTGATTAACGATGATTTATGTTAAGCGCTGAAAATTTTTTCCCAGGAAATAATGGCAATCTTGATCTTATTTAATATTAATTAAAGAATTACTTGCGTCAGCTGAGTTTTTATTTCAAGGCCATTTCAAGGAAATTATAAAGATTGAGGATAAGCAATTTATTAAAGGCATCACATACACATTAAATCTAAATTAAACAGCCTAAAAGATACTATCTGAATAGTACAACAGTTGGGGGGAAGTGGGTCTAGGATCTATTAGACATTGGCACGGAGTCAATAAAAAGGGCAGAAAAAGTCTTGCGGCAATGCATCTGTGGCGCGGCAGGATCTGCAGCATTCGAAATTTATTTCGAATGTTGCGGATGCGGACGGGTAGATGGCGCGGAACTCTGCACTCACTTTAGAACTCGCCACTCATTTAGAACTCGCCACGGGAGTGAAGGATTAGCGGTGAGAAAGTGCCGTTGGTTGGGACAGAAAAGACCGCATGGAAATAAGCCGGTCTCTTCTGTCTCCAACCGTTGTGGGTAACAGTCGTGAGTCGCCAATCCGAAACTAGAATCAATTCGTGTACTTTGAACGCACAGTATAATCCAATTTTTATTTCTTCAAAGAATGCAATAATAACTTGATTAGTTTCTTTCTCTTCTGTCTCCAACCGTTTGTATGTATCTAAATATTACTTGTCCTGCAGAAATACATTTTTGTGTGCCTATTGTAAAACAGACAATAAACAAATTAGAATTAACGTACATATACTTTGTATCGGCTTGTTTGTTTGATAAACGGCGTACATAATTTCACTTGTTTACTGTGGTGTTATAATGAGAATTAAATCAATTCAGACCGAAAGAAAAACAGGAACAAAAATGTAAACTGAGGATTGAAGTGTTAACTAAACATCTACATCATCGGGAACACAAAGAAAGAGTGTCCAACCCTGTACTGTCCAAATTAAAGAATCTACCTAAAATCAACAAACCTGAAACGAATTCTGCGAATGCATGACAGAGAGTTTCCTGACATTCAAAGGAAAATTCAACAAAGGAACCAGAGGCGTGCCAGTGGGAAACTTCAGGTCACCCTACTTGAGCAACTTATTTATGCTTTGAATGAAAAATAAATTGTAAAGTTTACTTCCTAAGTTCCAGATAACATTTTCCTTTTGTACATATGTATATATATATAAGACGTACTAGGTTAATCCCGATCTAACTAGAAACGCAGAGGTACATGCGACCATGCGCGTATCATGGGTTCCAGGCAGTGATATGGCCTACTGCGTCAACTACGAATATAGCATGATGACTTTTAAATAAATAGCCTTGGACAAGCAAAACGTATACGTTTAAGCTCGCCTTCCTTAATCTATTCTTCCCTTTCTGGAGGAGTGAACCTCCTTAACAAATCCGTAATCTAGAGTAAAAGAAACAACGCACCTATCGGATGAATTGCAGTGACGTTACACTGTATTTCAGCGGCTCCCCTCCAAATACCTTCTCTACCTTTGGAGGTAACCATGGTGCACGGTAGCATTGGGGCTTTCTTGCAGGGCTGACTGCTTCTCCATTACTCGTAATGGGGTAATAACATTTGGAATTCTTTTAATGGGACCCCAGAGATACGAAGAGAGTACCCAATATGGTTCAGAGTCGCTCAGTAACATCAAAGCGGTTCCTCGGCCTTCAATGTTTTGGCGGTTATGCCGCGAACCACCAGGGATGGAAGACTTAGGCGTCGTATGGTTTTGACGAACCAACTGAATAAATTTTTCATCCGCGCCTATTACTGGTCGCGGATTTGGAACGGAATCCATCAGGGTACAAACATCGACTCCATGACGCGTTCATAACCTGCTTTCCGGAACTAACTCATGTTCCGGAGCAGAACGTCGTCAATCAAAACCAGGTGATAATAAAATATAATCGAGTTGCCCTACCAACTAGGCAACAAATTTTCCACGAATTTTCACTTGAGCTCGGTGTGGAGTCTTTAACAAACCGGACTGAACAAAGGAGCAACTCAAATACTCCACCTATAAGCCACTATATAAACCTGGTAACCGGGAGAAGCTTAATGACTGGCGATATCAACCCAATTTGTAATGTTCGCATACACAGAATATGCTGAGATTCTCCCAGACGCTGACCCAAGGATCCCAAAACGAAAGTTTACTTTGGCAACTACGAACATCATTGCCGCCAAAAATATTTTTTTTGAGAATTGTGGGGTCCTAAGTCCGCATAAACTTAATGCTAGACCGGACCAAATGGGGGGCAACTTTCCCCCTCTTTCTTTGGTCCACGGATCCCTCGTTTAGGGCTTAGCACCCAAACTTTACAAAAATGTCAGGCGATGACAGCTTTATTGCGCCGTTGACAAAATTTTAGCTGATCGTTTGGCTAGCGAGATTACTGCTACAGAGGTTCATAACCTGGTCTATGTTGCAGCTGCCACAGTTATTCGTCTCAATAATCAATATCTTGTAGTGAATAACAGAGGTATGCGCAGGAGGGCTTTACTGGTCTGGGTGTTTCCACTCAACAAAGGAGTCGAAAAATTGAAAAAGGAGATTGGCCGTGTTACGGTAGCACTTCTTGGAAATCCATCACCAAGAGTACACAGATGCGTTGCGAACATCATTGGAACTTATGTGCCAATCGAAAGATCTTGTGGCGCCCCTTTGGGATATGACCGACGACCTACGTAGTACCCAAAAAAAAAATTTTTTTATTACGCGGGATACTCAGCATATCCGCCATTCGTTCAGGGAAAAGACTCTTCAATTATCGAACGGCAACTGGATCATATAAGTGGCCGATGTTAAACCTGGGGAATAATAGCTCCCCAACTCTGTTAAAAGTGGCAGACGCGACACCCCAGCGAAGGTAAACGACTTTGAGGTAGCCATCCCATTCGAGGTCGATGTTAGCCCTCTCTTGTTAGGTACACCTAGAAGAAAACTTCGAAGTCTACTGCTGATTGTAAAGTGTCGGTCGGTCGAAACCCAACTAGCCTTATGGTTGAAACCAATGAAGAGATGGTGAGAGCTGCAGAGATCCACAAATCTCCCACCGTACTCGTTATGGTCGCCAAGGCCATATTTTCACATCGCATTTCCAAGAAATTTTTGTAAGAGCTTGCCTTTAGGAAGCCTTCCCAGAACGTGAAATGCTTGAAAGCCTACTTCTCCACTATATCGGAGTTTCAATTCTCCTTAATCTGGATCTTCTCCCAAACTTGCATTCAAAATTCGATCACCTACCTTGCGGTAGCCGGCAAGACCAACCCGACTCCAGATTTGCCTCTGCTACCACTTAACTTTCCGAAGTACAAAAGTACACTGCCGCAAGAAGAAGAGGAACATTGTCTAGAGTCCCATCATCTTACTTCTGTTAGGTCCAGAATATTGAAAGCCGGGGGTCCTCAGTTTCGAAATTTGTAGTGTAGGGGCCACAAATTTCCAATCGTTCTACGCCTTTTACGACAAGCAGGAAATACCAGTTTAGAGGACTTTAGACGTCAAGAAGAAAAATTTCTAAAGTAATCTTCGAGTGTGGACAGAAAAACAACAGTGGTTGATAGATTATCAAGGATACCTTGAAGATCCTCTAGCATTGACAACATTTAGACCTTGAAAATAGAAAAATATCCGAAACTGAAATACTGTTCCACTGCCATTAGGGCCTACTTTGCATTAATCATCCACTTGATATCGGACTGGACCAAAAGGAGAAAATTTTGCTGCCACTATTTATGATCGACGGACTCCTACTCGTCCCTTTTAATTTTTGAACTTTTGATGTTAAGCCCAAAAAGAGGAGTGAAGTGGAGCATAAAAAGCATGGGAGCAAGTTGCTCTATATTTGATCCGGTCCGACATCAACTGGAACCCAAATTAGAAAATCAAGTGGAAAGGGACTTAGGACTCCTCAATTCCTAAATAAAAATTGTCTAGCTCCGGCCAAGCTTTGGTCTAAACTGTCGGCGGATTTACGTTCGATATAATTCCCACCCTTGTTGTGCTTTGCGAATTATAAAATTGAGCGCATAACACCTGCGAGCAGCGTCAGTTATGCTGCTCCCAGGCCAGAGGTGAGGCAGCGTCTGATGAGTCGTCTCTGCACTGGTACGAAATCGTAAGCCGTCTTCATCCACCTTTTCAGCCTTATGCAATTATCCTTCTTTTTCTTCAGCCTTTGTCCCATTCACAAGCGGGGTCGGCTCGTCGTGATCGGCTTCGCCATTTGGCTCTATCGAATGTCTGATTTGGGTGCAATCTCGAGGCTTTTAAATCCCCATCCTGCGTATCAAGCCACCGTTGTTTAGGTCTGCTTTTTGGTCGTTTACCATCGACTTTGATGTTCAGACCAATCCTGGCAAGTGAATTCTCGTTTGCACGAATTGCGTGACCATACCATCGAAGACGCCTCTCTCGCAACTTTTCCACGATCGGTGCAACCTCAAACCGATCGCGGATATCCTCATTTCGGATGTGATCTAAACGTGTGACGCCACTAGTCCAACGTAGCATGTTCGTCTCCACTACCGCAAGACGCCGTTCATTGTCTTTTATGGTCGGCCAACACTCAGAACCATAGAGAGCGACTGGACGGACGACATTGCAGTAAATTTTAGATTTGAGACGTTCGTTGATACGTCGATCACAAAGGACACCAGTTGTGGAACGCCACTTCATCCAGGTTGCGTCAATGCGTGAAGCAATTGCATAACGCAGCTCTCCATTGGCTGATAGCGTTGATCCGAGGTATTTAAATCGCTCAGTTCTGGGCAGATCATTGCCGCTGACAGTGATTGTGCCTGTTTCATGGGGATCGGTCGTCAAAAATTCAGTTCTGAGACCGTGTTGCATGAGGCGATCACTCCATTTTTGAACAAGTTGCTCGAGATCATTTTTGCTATCAGACGCTAGGCAAACATCATCTGCATAAAGCAGTGTGTAGGGCGCTGGACGTTGGATATCCCGTGTGACGGTGTCCATAACAAGGACAAAGAGGAGTGATGAGAGGGCACTTCCTTGATGAACACCAACAGAGACACGAAGCGGTTTTGATATACCCGCCATACTTCGAACTTTACTTTTCAGATTGTGGTAGAGCAATTGAACCCAGCGCACAAGTTCTTCTGGCACGAAGTGTTGTCGTAAAGCATACCAGATGAGTTCGTGTGGTACACGGTCAAACGCTTTCTCTAGATCCAGAAATGCAATGTAAAGAGGGCGATGCTTCTCACCGTGTTTCTCCATGAGTAACCGCGCAGCGTGTATTGCGTCAGTAGTTCCGCAGTTCTTGACAAATCCGGCTTGATTCACGGTTATTTCAACGATTTCGCGAATACGATTGTGAAGAATGCGTTCAAAAATCTTCATGGTATGGGAAAGTAACCGGATCGGACGGTAATTTGAACATTCTGCTGGGCTACCTTTCTTTTTCCATATTGGAACAGTAGTACTTTCTTGCCAGTCAGATGGTGTTCTTCCTTCCTGAATAACCCGGTTAAAGAATTCACTGAGCCACAGTGTTGGGTCCCAGCTCTTCGCTTTCCAGAGCTCAGATGCGATGTCGTCAGGTCCTGTTGCTTTCCCCGATTTCATTTGTTTTATTGCCTCCTCGACTTCAGTTGCGCTGACTGGTGGAACTGCTCCAAATGTCGGCAATGATTGTGGAAGTGGAGGATGAGCAAATTCTTCAGTTGAAATCTGCTCGAAGTATTCTCGCCATCTATCCGTTGCGGCTCGACGGTTGCTAAGCAAAGTACCGTTCTTGTCATTAACACATCAGAAGTGTTCGATATCCTCTGTGCGTTCATCAGGCTTTTAGCAAGTCGATACAGATCTCTCTCGCCATCCCGAGTGTCCAGTTTATCGTAAAGATTTTTGAAATGGTTCGCTCGGGTGACAGCGACCGCTTTCTTTGCTTCCCGGTTGGCATTCTTATAAATTTGCCAATTAGCAGGCGTTTTATCGTCGAGAAATTTGTGGTAGAGGCGTTTCTTTTCACGGACCTTCATTTCAACATCATCATTCCAAAGCCAAGTATCTCGGTTGATGTACCGCTTACCCGGCTTGGTGACCCCGAGGGTTGCAGAGGCCGCTTTGTGGATCGTGTCTTTCATTTGGTTCTATGATTCTTCCACATTCGTAATGGTTGGCAATCGTATGAGTGAGACCGTTTCTTCTTTCTTCTCACCAAATCGCCACCATTTGATGTGCGGCGAGCCAGTCCGTTCCTCACGCTGTTTTATCGGTGGCTTAATTCGCAGGACGTCAATCAACGGCCGATGTTGAGGTACGATGGTCTCATAGGGAACGACTTTGCAATCAGTGACAGTGGTAAAATGTTGGCGTCTTATGAGAATATAGTCGATTTGCGTTTTATTGTTCCCACTATAAAATGTGGGAAGATGAGACAATCGTTTGATGAACCATGTATTCATAAGTAAAGGTCATGGGTGTCCGCAAAATCGATTATACGCTCGCCACCTTCATTGCGCGCTCCGAACCCCTTTCCCACATGGCACCTGTCACCGTCTGCCTTTTCACCCACATGACCATTAAGGTCGCCGGCAATGATTATGTAATCGTCAGCAGGCATGTGACAAGTCTTTTCATCGAGAAGTTGCCCGAAGGCATCTTTCTCGGCATCAGGTCGACCTGTCTGTGGTGCATACACGGTGAAGAAGCGAATAGTGCGATCAGCTGATATAATGGTGAGCTTCATCAGCCGATCATCAAATCGTTCGACTTCTTTAATGGCATCACGGAAACCCTCTGAGATGGCAATGCCAACACCATGTTGAGTGTGTGGGTTACCAAAATAGAGAAGTTTGTAGCCATTTTTACCGCGTTCGCGTTCAATGTCGCAGCTTTTGGCACCAGACCATCGGGTTTCTTGCAGAGCGCAGATGTCAATGCACCTTTTCCGAAGGGCTCTTGCGAGTTCCTCCGTCTTTCCAGTTAGGGTACCAACATTTAGGATGCAGACACGTATCTGTTTTGTTCGGACTAACTTGCTTACGTCCTGACGCCGTCCATGCGTCAAGAACCCTTGTCCATTTCTCGACAGGACCGGGGCCCGTCCTGCCGCGTCGACTGAGGTGGACGCCCTAGCATTTCTTCGAGGCTTGTAACTCAATCCGATCATCATGTTTGTAACGACATTCTATGCATTTTCTTGGTCGACCTGTCGCGGGGCCTGTCACCAAGAGAGATCAGGTAGGATTTAGCATAGTGGAATACCTCCAACTATACTCTATTTATCTCTTTCCCTGATCTCAGCATTTTATTTTTGTTTTACTGAGGATAGTAAAGAGTACGTTGCCTCAAACCCTCCTCCTTTAGCTGGGCTTGGGACCAGCATACTATGTTAATAGCATGGCGGAGTTAGCCTTGTGCAATTATCCCTCTACATCAAATCTAACATCAAAAGATCCTTGATGCAAAAGAGGTTTACTTTGGCGACAAATTTCTTGACCGACAGGTATTTCCAAATAATTTGGAAAAAGGGACGTGTTAAGCCTCAAATGACCCGTAAGATTAGTTTACAATGAAGTGTAAATTATTTATTATAGTATAAACCTCAAGTGACATAGTAATCCCGTCCTTAATAATTTACAACTTTGAACTCATTTAGTAACCAAGAGCAAGTGCCAAATGTTGTTTCAACTCAACCAAATAGAGCAACATTGGAAACCATTGAAAGTAAAAGCATGATATCTCCCAAACCAAATCTGAGTGACATTGCCCCAAAAATTCAAAAATATGGAAGTGTCAACAATATCAGCCAAATAAGGAGCAATGCGTATGTATATGGCGCTTTCAATATTTTCACAATTTTTCACCTTGGCATCGATTGTTATTTTTTTTTCGATCCCAGATTTTATGATTAGCACGTTCGACATTTGAATCATGTTTTTACCCGAGCCGGTAGCCCACTCGGCCTCCATATCATCATCTTTATCAATTATTTGTTTGTGACCACCGATAAGGCGAGGTGAATGTATGTTTGTGCCACCCTTATCAATTGTACTTTGAAAGAATGCCGAGGAGATTAGGTGAATAGGTAATTCCAAGGAATAATTGAAAGGCTATTTCGAAATGCAGTCCATATGACTGGTTTCTCAGAAAATAGATGTGAAAAGTTGGCACGCAGTAACCACCAAATTAGAAATTGCAATCATGTATGGCTCTTATCATTTATAAATCAAAATTCACTGTTCGTGTTATTTATCGTGCTATAAAACACGCTCGCTCCAGTCTTCCAGATCCCCGATTTTGCCTTTGCTTATGACGTAATTCGGCAAATTTGGAAACAATCTCGTGAAGCAAGTATGCCTGCAATTTATTGCAGACGATAATACGTATGCAGCTGGTTGAAGGATCATCCGGATTTTCAATAAAATTAAATCAAAAACTCCCAAAATAATTCACACAACGAAACTGCGTCTAGAAAACGATGCCATCGCAACTATCAGCCAAATCTGTATTTCAGATTCGGCCCTTGTAATTCGTATCGGTTAAGGTTAAACATGGATGGACTCACTAAGTTCAAAATATGTTCTTCTTTGAATCTTCAGATTCTTCCTCTAGGGTAAAATAATAATGATTAATTCGGATATTGTTTAGTGATCAACGGAAAATATCTTACTACCAAGCATACTTATCGTTCTTGAGAGAGATATCTTTGTGATCTAAAAGAATTATTTGCCAGTGTCATGTGTCCGTAGCCTGACAAGTGAAGCTGGACATTCGCAAAGGAGTGCCTGAGGGTTTCTGCCTCTTCTCTGAAACTTCGGTAACGCGAATTGTAGGGTCTGCCAAAAGGTCAGAATTCCGTGCAAACTACCTAAAACCTGATCCTGAGCGCATTGTCTTGCACCAGGTGCAAAAGCTATTATGTTCTGCTCTTGTAATAGGGAGTCCAAATCCTCATGGTCAAAAAACATCCTTGATCCACTTCGGTAACGCTGCCCAGGGCAGGAAGCGTCTCATAAGTTTCCCTTGTCCAGGTTGGGTTATCCCAAAAAGGGGGGTCGACGGACCAAAAAATGGGAAAAAAGTATTTATGTATGGTGGAATTTTCTTTACACCACAGTGGAAGACCCTGTCAGAATGGACGACGGACGCTTCCATTCCGTGGACGTATAGAGTTACCAAGATCAGGAGCAAGTGAAGGGCATTTACCGGGAAAACCGTGCAGGACGTAGTCCAGACCTAGCACTACCACGAGAAACCTGCACGATATCAGAAAATTGCATTTGCATTTTCTCGATGGCCATTTATTTCTTGCGGTGATTCTAGTTCAAGGTACCCGAAACGACTCTTTTTGGCATTTTGAAAGGTCTGAGTTGGCGAGTAAACTGAAGTTTTCATTGATTGCGCGAAAAAATAGAGTCAGATGTGCAATGAAGATGATCGCTGGTCGTTCTCTTTTGGATTACCAGTGACAAAAATATCTACAGTAACACAGTAGTCGGCCGAGCAGCCGCCCTGAAGACCTAGGAAGAACCACCAGCAGCGAGCCGCGGCGACTATAGCCAGCTACTGTGGGCTCTTTTTCCCCATCAATTCTATATCATTTAATTTCTCCAACTTCAAACAGAGAAAATAATTGAAAATCGCAGTCACATCACTCACATCATGATGTTTTGTTTGCCTCTTCTTCCGAATCTGAGCATTTAGGCCATCTCGAGTGCATTTTTCAATGTCTCTTTGAGGCCGAGCTTGCTCTAAACATTGAAAAATGCAAATTCTTACAGAAGCTAGGAAAATTTGTAGACCACATGATCATCCCAGAAGGCATCCAACCAGACTCAGACGAGGTTGAAAGGATCAAAAACTTCCCCTTGCCAACCACGGTGAAGGATATGCGAAGGTTTTCGGATATGTTAAACTTCTATCGTCGTTTCTTGCCCAACGTTACTCATCAGGAAGCGATCCTCAATGCTTACTTACCTGGGCCCAAAATCGAAACTCCAGCGAGGTTGCGTGGGCTACTGAGGCTGTCCAGACGTTTGAAACCGTCAAACAGCAGTTGATTGATGCTACACCTCTGGCATTTCCTTGGCAAGATGCAGGCGTATTTCCTCGGTCGACCAAGCGCTTCTATACCATCCACCTCAACATCGTTGGCCCTTTGCAAGACTCGAATGGATACAATTATTGCCTCACAATACCTCTGACTGACATTACGAGATCCTCTATTGAGAATGGATCCCGCGCCTTGGTGTACCAGTCGTAATCGTCACGGACCAGGGAATTCAATTTGAGTATACCCTTTTCTCGGAGTTAAGCAAACTCCTAGCTTTTAAACCCTACAAAATTACGGGATACCACCCCCAGTCGAATGGGATGTTGGCACCGGGCCGCCGCCCTAATGGTTCTCGACGACCCGTCGTCGTCGCAGTCCTTGCCTTTCGTCCTACTCGGCCTTTGCACAGCCCACCAGGTGGAATTCACGGCCAGCCTTGCGGAGATAGTGTACTAGGACAATCTGCGACTCCCCGGCGACCCTGTGTTGGATATCAGAGCAGGGTCAAAGGACTCCAGCATGCTGCTTCTGCTCAGAGACGCGGTTTCAAAGCTGCGACCGACTCTACCTTCCGACATACGACGCCGGAGGTCGACACCCCCAAGGACCTCGAGATATGCTCACAGGTCTTCATTAGGGTGGACACTTCTCGAAGGCCGCTGCATCCACCATTTGAGCGACGGAAGCACTCCTTCAAGCTCCACTTTCGGCACAGGTCCGCCCGAAGCCGGTGTTATACCGTTCTTGCTTCTTACCGTGACCTCCGTAAATGCAGGGCCTGTAACTTTTCTTAAGAAATTCGAATATTTACTTTACTTTTGCGTGCAGTCAAATAAAAGTCGCTATTAGTTATTTATATGTGTAAAATTGTCTTGACTCCACATCCCTGCAATGCTCCACTAACCTGAAGGACATCATTTTTAATTAAAATCTTTAATGGCCACCTGACTGTCAACCAAAATGTTTAGGATATGTTTCAAGCTCGGATAATGTCCAAACCATCGACTAGTTTCCAATGTCGCCAGTACGTCTGCATGGAATACACATGCAAATCTTGAAAGACCATACGACTGGGCTACGTAGAGTGTATCCGACAAAATCCCCGCAACGCCTCTACTGACCCTTTTTTAATCCACTGGTGAAGAATATTGTGTTATAACCTAACCGTCGCAAACTTCCACTCTGCGCTGGTTGGAAAGTCCACGGCGAAATTCCTTTTGAAGTTTGGCATGGGTGTTGTATAATCCAATGAGAATATCCAGAGTTTGTTCAGCACTGGCTACCACCCAACAGATCTATAGGTTGGGACGGAGCGAACCACAACCACCCTCTCCCCCCACAACAAAGGTCCTCTAGCAGGTGTAGATGGCTATACAGGCCTTCTTAAACCTCGGTTCTATGTTTAGTCTCCAATTTGGCTTAGGATCTAGAATATTACCTTGAGACTTTGCATTAGATGAAGGTGTCAATTTTTGTTCATTTAGCCAAGAGAATCTGCACCTTGCAGTCCACACGCACACCTTTCCCAGCGCATTTCATGGTTTCATTTTTAAC
Source organism: Hermetia illucens (assembly GCF_905115235.1). Lineage (NCBI taxonomy): Eukaryota > Metazoa > Arthropoda > Insecta > Diptera > Stratiomyidae > Hermetia > Hermetia illucens. The sequence goes on along the minus strand of NC_051853.1, from coordinate 14,109,494 downwards.
GGAAAGAAACACCTTTCACGCCAATATCGCCAAGTCGTCGACATTTTAAAGATCCCCGGAGGATCAACTGGAAAAATTTTGTTAAGAACAAACTGCATGATAGGCAAACTGAAGTCAAAGATAGGGACTCTGAGAAAGGCATTGGTAACCGCCATTAAAATTTGTGCTCTTCAAAATATAACAAAAACACATTGACACTGTGATGATCAGGCACTCTCCAGTTCTCTACCCTGAAAGTCCCTTTGTCGGTTAGGAGAATGATATCAAGGTGTTCTCTAAGCTGAGGTGGTGGAATGTTGGTGTACAGCCACTGTTACACATGGAGACCATAGGGTTTTTAAAATGCAGGAATAGGCCGAACTGGCCCTTATTAATGTGGAACTTTGGCAACCATCTTTCTCCAGGGAATCTCGTAGTATAAAACAATCTTGAAATTTAGGCTCCCCAGGCATCGGTGATATTAGCACTGTATGAATAGTAAAATTCCCTGAAGAATTGATCCTTGCATGCTATTACGTGGTACTCACGGACTACCTGGCAAGAATCAAGAATAAATCCCCCTGTTCTTTCCTGAGTCCAGAAGATGCTGAAATGATAAGACTCTACCCCTCCTGTTTTCTTGTTAAACCTCATTTTGAGTTCGATTGCACTTGAAGATGGTAGGGTTTATCTTCTGCTGGTTTTTCAGGTATTTATTGTTGTATTCCTCGGCAGTCGCCTGGTACTTATCGAGGTTCTCTTCATCCGGATTTTCGACTATAACGCCTTCTGATACTGGCTGTTGAGCAAAACTTCATCCAAAATCCATGTTTGCCTAACGTCCTGGTCCAGAAAAAAATTGATGTCCACATTCTTCTTCATATTCGCTTCTATTATAGCTTCCCTCAAGATTGTCTTTAAAATATTCATCAGGCCTAACTTCGAACTTATCTTTTTTATTCTGCTTAGCCTTTAAAGTTTTCTTTTCCAATAATTAGTATTGTTTGTTCCTCCTACAATCTAACATCAAAATTCTCTGATGCTCCAAAAAAAAAACAAACCCCCATCCCTCCCCTCTTTCGTTATACCATAATTAATCCTCCATTTCTTTTTTGTGAACATTTTAATTTGTTTGCCATTATTGTTATGCTATTGCATAACGTGGGAAACTGGATGGACATTGACAAGTTCTTTGTATGAGACAAAAGTCGCCTTAATTAAAAGCGGGTAAAAATTTGCGCATCAATCCAACCAGACCTCCATAGCGCACTTCACTAAAAAATGGTTGCTTAATCACTTGGAAGTCATTAGATGACATTGAAGATAAACCGGGAACAGATGTGAAGTATCTGGAAATTAAACTAGACCAAAAACTACTCTGAAAGATCCACATCGGGGACACATGTGGGATAGCTACAAGGGGTTTGACAATTTCCAGGAACATAGCAGGGGAAAATGGGCAAGCACCCAGAAAGTACTACATTGAATGTATGCTTCTGCCTGACCTGATTATGCTTCAGGTTAAGTTTGCATAATTCACAAGCCCTCATACGACCTACTCGCGGTGGCCGCTAAAAACCATGTTCGGATGGGCCAACAGTGTGTGTATGGACGGGTTGGGAATAGACTCATCCAACTATCGAGGATCTGTTTGCTCCTGAAGATCTCGCAGGGGAAGGAACTAGAGTAACAACTTTAGGATCGTCCATCGTACACAAGACCTCAGGCCAAGATAGAACAGCATACGCCGAGTGGGAAAATAGGAAACTTGGTCGTTTGTCTTCAGTTTCAAGTAAGTACTTTGGTGGCTGGACTAGCCAGGGTGGGTGTTTTTCCCGGATTACTCGTGGAATAAAGTCACGGACTCAAAAAACAAAATAAATAAAACGGACGATAAATGAGGAGTAGATGTGATGCCAGACGCATTGGCGAGCTGCTTGCATGTAGTCATTAGCCGTCGAGGACACCGCCAGCGTCGGTACCAGCCGTAGCACCGCTGAGTCGAAAACAACAACTGGGACCTCCGGGAGCGAGGTGGTAGATGGACTAGTAATTTCCAGCTTGAAAACCGATATATATTCTCAGTAAGGCAGCGAAGAATAAGGGAGCCGTCACTGCCGGCGATCGGGATGAAAGGGTCTCGATAAATGCAATTCGTCATTGAAGAATATGACAACAGCGGTAGGCGAAGTACACTCCCTTCAAACGCAATCCATCCCTAAATGAAGTCGGACTCCAACACCAGCTGCGGGTAAACAGCAAAAACCGGCCATTGAGGAATAAGATGCGAAAAATTCAGCGAGGTGGCCAGGGGTCGTTTACGGGTGGCACGGAGAGATGATCATTCCGGTAGCAGCAAACTGGCGGCGGAGGTACTGACCAGTGTCGAGCCCAAGCTCTCGGAGATGATTATCGAACATCTCTTGGGCGACAAAAGGGAACAGTGAGGTACCATCCCTGCTTTGATTCCTCCCAAAGGGTCCCTGGATTCCATGTCATAGAATGCGGGGACTAATTCTCCAGGCAATTTCTGGGAGGGCATAAAGCTCAAAGTGGTCCCATATGACGCGATTCCCATTAGATCGGTCGAACGCATCTGGTTGCCAAAGATCCGCATGTATAAAGAAAATTTCGTCCTATTCCTGTGCCTTCAAAACCTCAGGAATCCAATGGCCACCTGGGAAAAGGAATCCCAATTGAACAGGCACCTTTTTCTGCTCCACATAATTGGAGAGTATCTAGAGGCACTTTTCCAGGTGGATTATAAAGTGCTGTTTAGAGTAAGGAACGCAAAGGTGAAAGTATTCCACTCCGCGAGTACGGACGTTGAGAAGATGAGCCACCTGTCCGACGGTGTCTAACGAACCCCCTACACAAGCAGATCATGCTAAGAGTAGCCCAGATAAATCTACAGTATTGGAACCATTAAAGGGATCCAAAGCAAACGTTACAATATATTCTGCAGCATAAGATACAGCAACCATGATTAAACTGGAGCAGGCGGGAGGAGAAAACAGGCACATCTCTGCAGTTTACAAGATGCACGACGGATGATCCCCGCTAGAATAACTGTAACTCCAGATCCACTGGTGTCATGAACATCCGTCCATATTTCTATTTCCTATTGATAATCTACAGAAGGTCAAGAATATCTAATAAAATTTTCATGATAATCAAGTATGTCATCAATCTATAAGTCATTTGGCATTTTTTTATAAAAGTAAATAAGAATTTTCCAAATTTCCAATTAATTTCAAAAAATTCTTAAAAAATATTCTTGATTCATTCTAAAAAAACTATTTGATGGATGGCACCCATCAGTCATTAAAATGGTGTGCAATAAGGATAGCTCTCCTAGTAACGGACATACTTGATAATTTTCTAGACGAAATAAACCAGAAATCCCGCCTTATTGACAAGCAACCTTCTTCATCTACCTCGTTGACACTGGCACCAGAGAAGAGTCACATCAAGAGAGACCTTCAAGCAATTGAATACTACAATCAAATTTTTCCAGAAGGTAAAATGAGTTGCACCTGCCCAGTATCAGGACAACGACCCACTAAAGCTTGTCCTATCCATCAACCATCTTATCTAGCTGGCCAAGAAACACGAAAGACTGCTGCAATTGGAGGTCAAGAGGCGCAAACTCAAGAAAAGGTAGTACTTTGAATTCCAAATTAATTACAACAAGCTTAAAAGAGGTTATAACACATATGCCTTACCCAAGGCGTCATTCACGCCTTAGTGTTATAATTAACGAATTTTGATAGCTCCTGCTAAGATCTCACTCAGGACCCGAATTATCTCTCTACGTTCCTGCACAAATCCCAGCCCCAACTAACAATCAAGATTTTCGTTGCATGAAGCCTTGCAGCTTCTCCGTTCAGGATAAGCTTGACAGTGGATAACTTGATGCCAAATGCTGGTTCTAGTCCACCCATTGTAGAGCCACACCCTTGACGAGCCAGCTTGTCAAGATCCTCATTACCAACTATGTTCGACCCCGCCCCACATTCTGTTGTTGCCAATAAAATGTCTGGAACATGATCGTTATTTTTCTAAGATGTTGAACCAGTTCCTAATCGGGTAACACCCAGTTTTTAGTCCAATCTTCTGCAGATTACGAAATAGAGCGTTTGGATGTGAATTCTTGTCCCAGAGCGCCTATGAGCTGAAAAAGCCATATGTTCAATATATGCTGCTCTAGAACAACAACCTTGCTGTTGAGGATGCCACCAGGTCCTGCAACGTTCTCAAGCCCGTAGTATCCCCGCACATCGTTCAAGGAAGTGCAGTACTACGCAATCCCTTCGTTTGTACTTTCGACGAAAAAATTTATCCGCTTCTCATCAGTTCGCCCCACCGATTATTGTAACCTTATGGATAGCTTGGTAGCCTTGAATGCTAATGCAGACATAGCCGCTACCGACCAAGCCCCTCTTTGCCGCTTCGGTTTTCCCATAGCCACAGAGGCGCCGAACAACCCTATCCTTTCAACCTTGGTACAACACGAGGATTAACATTTGCGCGAAAGTTGATTACTTCCGGGAGGGGGAAGTCTTGCTTTGGCTTTAGCGGGGTCAGGTGTGCTGACAGAAAAGGCCTGCTTCCGCTTGTTCGTGAAAGGGCGGGTCCAGGTTAATCAGGCCTATGCAGAATCGATGTTGCAGTATGGAAAGCCTCTCTAATTCCCCGCAGCTGTTTTGTCCAAACCACATTGGCGCCACCCCCCTCCTCTTTTTTTCTTGTTATAGATTTAAGCCAAAACATCCCAGAAATCTGATAATTTAGGTTTACGATGAAGTAGTAATTCTGACCCCTCTACTACTTCCTATCGTAGGTAGGAAGTCAAACACAAAGAATTTTATTTAATCAATCAAAATTTAAATTATTATATTCCAACTTATTGCAATGTGTGCTTTTTTCGAGCTTTGGTAGGTAGTCCTTATCCCCATGGGAAACGGAGTCGAGCGGACATAGCCCTGAACTGAGTGGTGTCGGGAGGCTCTCTAATCATTATCCAGGGCAAGTGAGCTCTCGAAAACGCCTATCTAGCAATCTTGTCGGCTGGCTACCTGAGGTTCCTAGTCTTTGATCACAATTCAGTCTACCAAGGGGTCCAGGGGTTTTGAAGACCCAAGGATTGGACGAGCGTGTCCTTATCCATGCTTGAGGCAACGAGATGCAGGCTACCAGACTCTTGGGTATCTCTTCATATGGGACTTTGCTGAGCTTTATGCCCTCTCAGGTGCAATAGCCGAGAAAGTCCCTGAAAGACTATTCCTCGTTTGCTATGATGTTGAATTCATGGACCACTTGAGAGCGAAATTACCATTTACAACCGCTACCACTGAGTGTCTACCTACCACGTAGCTGAAGAGTTTCGCATTAGTACCTCGTTGGCGGTCGTTGATGCTTCGCTGTTTGCAGAGGTTGTTGGGCGTCCGAGCCTTGCCCACATTGCTCCTGCTTGTTTTCTAGTTTGACCTTATTCCGAGGTGGATTGTGTTGAAAAGCGTAAGGTTTAAGAATATGTGTGGCTTTCTGATTTTTGCCATTGATCACGACTTTGGCGAACCTCCGTACCTTCGCTGATTTCCAGTGCGTAGCATTCTTATCGGCCTTGTTCTTTAGGAGGGGGCATGTCAGTGAGTTCATGGTGGGGTACTATGGTTGGTACTCGCCCTGTCCAGTTAGCCTACAATGATTCCCACGCTGGAATCCGCTAGTCCGTCTGCTGCCTTATTGCCGGGAGTCCCTGTTGCTGGTTCTACTACACCGATGCTACGGCCGGCACCGACTATACTACTCTCGACGGCTACTGTCTTCTGTCTGGATTTTTTTTGGGTAATCAGGTGAAGTACATTTACGCACAAAGTGGTGGACTCCTATCTTAGATAGATTACTCTCCTGTTGTGTTTAGGACATTAAGCCGGAACCGCCTAAGCTAAGCAATCATCATCTTTTCTTGCCTTCAGAATACCTAGAGTGTAACCCGCTTCTCTGTTTTACATGTCCTCGCTCTGCAACTATGGCGTCCGGATACACTTGAAACCGATGCCGCTGACGTTTCCCTTTTTTGGAGAAAGAAAAGGTGTTGCAGTATCATCGACCACACCGTTGTAATTAATGCAAACGGGCTACCGTGATTTCCCGATTATGTACAAGAGCATGCGTAGAATGCGCTGACCAGCAACTTCGACTTATAATTGAATATAAGTTTCCGCACTTTGGTGAGAATACCATCCGGTCCTGGTGCTTTTTTGTCCTTCTTGGACAGGGCCACCTGTTCTAATTCCTTTACAGCGTGGCATTCCTCAGTAATCCAGTCCACCAGTACACAGGTAACTACCCGTGACGGAGAATCTGTTCGAGGAGTGTCCATTCGAATGCTCTGGGACTAAAATTTCCTACAACTGGAACTCTCCCCTCCGTGTTTTAAACTTCGTCCTTGAAGACGCTAAACCTATTCCGAAAAGTGGAGATAGACTCGTTAGGTGTAAACCAAGTGCTGAAAACAGTCACCTGGTAACGACTGGAACCGGGAACATGAGTCACATTTTCATTCAGCAGACGTCAGTCAGGATACAGTATTTTTTACACTCGAAAGTCTTCATTTTGTGCCCTGGTCTGCCACATTTGTAACACAAAATGCTTCAGTCCTGCTCTTTGCAAACCCCTGCTATATACTTGCAGCCCCAGCACTTAGAGCAGTGGTTTGGAATTGCCCTTTGCTTTATCCTACAAATGATCCATCCGATCCTTATTTCTCCACAATGAGGAAGTTGATTCACTGTCTTCTTGGAGACAATGACCAAGTTTTATCCTCTGGAGCTCTTAAATGTAACTGCTACCTTGAGATTATTCACATTTGGGTAGTTCGTTTTTTTGTTTCCGTCACCTCTACCATGTTATCGAGACAATGCAGATCCCTTATTTCGAGGTTGCAAATGGGTGGGTTCTCGGCTGGAAGCCACTGCTTTATTGCCTAGAATGATCTGGACTGTCAGGCAAAACGCAATTTTTTTGTCAGTCGTCGACCCAAGCGCGACAATTATATTCACAAAATAGTCAGTTCTACATGCTGGAATCATCGCGGAAGAAAGCCGACATTCTAAGGACCAAGCAGAACGTACATAGTAAAAATCGGTCTTCATGTTTCTCTTGTTAAGCCACATTTGAAAAGTTGATCTTACTCGAAGCATTTATTGGCTTTTCGTAGGGAGATACTAAAATATATACTATGCGTGACTTTTCTACCCTATATTAATCGGAAGGAATTGCTTTAGAATCTGCGCCCTTACCAAGCCAAGAACTTTCGGCAAATGACCCTAATTCTGTAGAAATAGTTCAGGAGAATTGAACTGAACTCTAACAGTAATACCCTGACCCCTTTTAATCTGTCTGTCCATCGTACATTTCTGACTTTTGCTAACAATAACGTAATTTATAAAAGACCGTCCTATGTGATCGGCGACAAACAAAGGGGAAGAGCTATCCCAAAATCCAAAAAGAAGAAAATTGGCGAACTGTGACGGTCCGCCCACAAATACCGAGGCTCCATCAAAGTCCTCCATCGACGCGCGCTTGCTTGCCTCTAAGCTAACTAGGATCGGGAAGAGGTAGGAACGGGGGTTTTCTTTAAACACTTCGATCCTTCACGTTACAAAACTGAGGATGATCTTTTGACCATAAACCGAATCTCTTCATGTCATTACGAATGGCGCGCAACGTGGGTCTGATTTTGCTCAGAGCATAGATAGCACACAGACTGTCGCCTTCGCCTGTTCTTATTTAGGATAGCTCATCAATAAATGTCACTATGACAGAATTTCAAACTAAGTAGTCCATCCTTGCGGGACTGCTACGGATGGCGCTATTTACGAGGCGTAACTGGACCAACAAAAGACATGGTGTCCAGTTTTTATTTGATACTTAAATTTTTGATTTTAGTCTCATTTTCCCCTATTTCCTAATTTTTTTCAGCTCCCCCCTTTACCACAACGTCTTACAGCTGGACAAAATACAACAAAATCCCCATCTCGAACTCAGGGTGCACTAAAAATAAGAGGATCGACTAAGACACAATCACCAGGTCAGGTGCAAGCAAGATGCATTTATCAAGCAAATTACCCAATAGCTACCCCGGCTCCAGAAGATGAAGCAAACTCCTCCGCAACTTACGCTCGCAGTCAAGAAGGTGTTCCATCAGGTGGACAAGGTAGATCGGCCGAGTACTCCCAAGGGTTTGCTGATGGATTTTCCCAAGCAAGTGGACAAGCAGGTGTAGGGCAAGTTCTTCCAGACTTTATAGCAGCACTGCTTGGAGGGTCATCAACGTACACTGGTAGCAACCCTGCTTACAGCTCGCCAAGTGCTATAGCTGACAGTCTTAGTCAAAGAAGCCGCCAATATAACACTTTCACTGTTCCAAACCAAGGATCCAACCCCTCTCCCTTACCGAATATTCCAACACCTACCCCAGATTCGAAACTTTCGCCCTTTGTGCCCATCCACCAAGGATACCCCTCTGGTAGCAAAAACATAGAACATACGCAGTTTCTAACTATCCCTCAGATGGGAGGCAACCCTTACGGTTCCCCTGGTTTCGTCGAAGCAGGCCAATGTATGCCTGGACAGTATAAATTTGTAGGCTGCCTCTCACTGCCAATGTCACTTACTGAGCTACAAAATCAATGTATCCAACGGCAGGCGGAAATAGAATCTCTAGCAGCCAGTAGAACATATGCTGTTCCTGCGAAACTGAAGGAAAGACCGAATGCCATGGAAAAGGGCACTTACGCAATTCCAGGAGGCCCAATGGCAAATCGAACGTATACTGTATCGGGGCAAAGCTATTTACCATGCAACCAAAGCCCGGGGACTTCATTAGGAAATAGGACGTATACCATTGCAGGATTGGGCAATTCACCATGGCCAACAGATCAAGATCCACCAATGCCAATTGACAACAGGACGTATAATGTTGCAGGACCAGGCCATACGGATCGAAACCTCAACTCAGCTTTATCTACCACAATCAGTGGAATAAGTCGGGTGGTTGCAAATCTACAAAGAACAATTGGTAAGCTGTACACAGTATCAAATTTTAAAGAAGATAAAAATGATTCTTTCACAGATAGTGCAAATGGGGAGTTGCCAACTGATCCTGCAGAGCTGAACCTGTAAGTAACCCAGTTTTTTGGTTTACAAAGTTAGTTTTGAATAGGGTAACTCCCAGCTAGGTGGATATAGATTGATAAACACTGGTAACAAGTGACTGCCTTCAGGTCCTTCACTGGTTATGCTGTTTAGATCCAGCAGGCACGATTCTAAAAAATAAACATCCTTAAACTAAAAGTATAGAATAATGTTCAGTTACAAAACTTGACTCAGGAGGTAATCCCGGAGAAGCTAAGCAACATATGACATATGTTTGCTCTCCTACGGATTAATGGACTTTACCAAATCGCCATTAATTCGGAGAAGGAGTCAAGCACAGTCAAACGAAAGATAAACACCAACAAAATACAGGTTCTCAGTCTGGCGAACCATCACACTTTTCCTACTTGAGTAGCGTTGTTTTCACCGATGGTGGCACCGAACTTAATGTTGCCCGAAGTATTAGTAGAAACTTCGTCAACGAACGGACTGGCAGAAACAGGCCATACACTGATAAAGGACGACAATTTAATTACCAGTTATGCCATCCAATGGAGCTTTTTATTCCAGGATGGCCAAAAAACTAAATTGCGCAGAACGGTGGTGAAAGAGTTAAAGATCCTTGGAAAATTGTGCGGGAGTTGAAGCACTTTACCAGGAACCGCCAGCGAAAGTGCGTAGAAGTGACTGACCCACAATTCGCTACAAAAGGATTAATGGCAACTGTATATACCTGTTTGACATGATTTCATAGCAGGGCGTATATAATGGGTGACATCTCATTCAAATCAGTTCCTGTCTTTCATTTTTCCAAGAAAATGGGAATCAAAACAATAATAATAATAATCGTTGGCGCACCAATCAAATGATCAATGAATCAAAAAATGTTTGACATTTGTACCCATTAAAATCCACATCCTCACTCTGCTCCATCCCCTTGGAAAGTATTACATCATGGGGTGGAATAAGCTCGCTCTCACTAGGTCTTTTTCTTCTATTCCCCTTTCTATTAAAATTAGCCGACCCTTCTAGTAAAATGATAAAGGAGCTTAAGAAGAAGAAGAGGTGGAAAGATACAAGTTCAGAGTCTTAGTAAAGTATCCAACCTAAACCTAAGGCGGCCATCCACGTTGCGGTAGGCCTCTCAGACACGCGTGAACAGTCCGCCAACTAAAATCACGCCCGACTCCCCGCCTACTCTTTGGAACCACCATCAGGTATTACATCACGGGGCGGAATTAACTTAATTTAGCTAGCTTTCGTTGCGTCTACCCGCGGCATTTGCAACCGCGCCTTCCTTAACTCTTCCGCCGTTTGCAGTTTACTTTGGGTCGTTGCGATCATGAGGTTGACCACATCTCACTCCTACTGGAAAGCTACTATTCTGCGGCCAAAATTTTCCGGTGATAGCATTTCACCGAAAGTCTTCTCTAAGTTCCTCCTTTCGTTCTCGAACTTCGGGCATTGTTATCTAATTATTGATCTCTCCCTTTCGGTTTTTTACGGTTTCGATAAAGGAGAGATGGATTTGGTGTTATATATGTTCGTCATCTCATCTGCCAAAATGTCAATCGCCACCACTCTTGAGACGACGCATCATTTGGGACTGTTCGGAAGGAAAAACGCATCCTTAAGGCATTTCTTATGTATACCGCACTCACGTTATGTACGCTGTCGGTATCTGTCATGTGACCTGTGAGACCGCTTGCATGCTATGAGTTACATCGTTTTATCGGGAACTTAAGGCTAGGGGAGGCGTGTGATTTTTTTTTCATCAAATATAGTCATGTATCAATCAATCAATCAATCATTAAAGGTGTCAATTAATACTTTCCGAAACCTGTATTTGTTTTGTAATTGGTTACAAAATGGAAGGGGTACGGAAGTCCGCAAAGAGTCAGTTACTTCAAGGACCTGTCCCGAAACTACCCAGCACAAATATCTGAAAAGACACGATTATATAAGCAAAACACAAAACGTTTTATCCCTGAAGAGTTTACCTTTCGTTTTCTCGACTTGTTTTTTATTATGCTTCTTCAGTATTATAGCAGATACCAGAAAAATCAGTTCTACTCGCTTCCCAGGGATTATTATTATTCTTTTAAGGCAAAGTCACACCGCATCCTTAAAGCCTATAATAGTTAGAAATTTTAGTGTATTCCCTACTTACAAATTTTACAAATTGGCATCTGGTATTAAGTATTATCCTAGATACCTCCACCTCCGCGTTAAAACGGTGCTTTAGATGCCTTGGCTTTGGTCACATTGCGAAGTCATGCACTAACCCAAATGACAGGTCAAAGCAATGCAGGAGATGCGGAGTGGAAGGCCACATCAGCAAGGACTGCGGAGCTGACCCAAATTGTCTGCTGTGCAAAGGAAAGGAGGGTGTGGACCATCGGCACATTGCGGGCAGCAGCAGGTGCCCAGAATACAGGAGAGCCCTTAGCACAAATCGCAGATGAGGTTGATACAAATCAACCTCAACCACTGCGAGGCGGCGCAGGATCTACTCGCGCAAACCATCCGCGAGAAAAACATCGATGTGGCCATACTAAGCGAACCATACCGAAACCGCGGTGGTAGCGTTTGGGTCAAAGACCAAACGGGCCAAGCAGCGCTGTGGACTTGTGGAGAACAAGCCTTCCAGGAAATAATGGAGCACCCGGAGGAGGGCTTCATCAGAGCGAAGGTGAAGGGCATCCACATCTACAGCTGCTATGCTCCACCCAGCGCTACACTCGTCGAGTATGAGCGGATGCTTGCTGCTCTTGTTTTGGATGCAAGAAACCGTTGGCCGATCATAATAGGAGGCGATTTCAATGCGTGGGCTCTTGAATGGGGCAGCCGGATAACTAATGTCAGGGGACGTGTTCTCCTCGAAGCATTCGCGGAGCTGGACGTGGTACTGGCGAATGTTGGGTCTTCGTACACTTCCCGGGGTAGGGGGCCTGGGGTCTATAGTGGACCTGACATACGTGAGTGCCACTTTAGCCAGTAGAATCGCTTGGCATGTCAGTGAGGACTATACTCACAGCGACCACCAGGCAATCTGCATAGAGATCAAGGGCGGATCGAGCTCGAAAAAGAGTTTTCGCAAAATGCCGGGTGGTATGCTTGGCTGGACAGTGAAAGCGTTCGAGGGGGACACGTTTTCCGCGGTGCTCAAATCCGACATATCCCTGAATGGTACGGCTGGAGAGAAAGCCACCCAGATCACTCGATGGGTGACGGAAGCATGCGATGCTACTATGCCCAGAAGGCGATTGCTCCCCAGTAGGCAACCCAACTACTGGTGGAACAACGAAATCGCAAGTTTGCGAGCCGCATGTTTTCGGGCAAGGAGGCTTTGCCAGAGGCTCAGGGGAAACCCGGTGGCGACGGTCGAAAGGATGCACACAAGCAATTGCGTGGCCGCCTAAAAGAAGCCATTCGGAGGAGCAAAAAGAACTGCTTCAAACAGCTGTGCGACCATGCCGACATAAACCCTTGGGGCGAGGCTTACAGAGTGGTGATGAAAAGGCTACGGAAATCACCCCAGGTGACCTGCCCGCGCCTCCTGAAACAGATTGTTACCACTCTGTTCCTTCACCACGAAAATAGGAGAAGGCAAATTTTTGTCCAGCTAAATGACGGCATAATACCGCCTGTAACTGTGGAGGAGCTGCGGGAAATATGTGGTAGGTTCGGTGACACCAAGGCCCCAGGATTGGATGGCATCCCCAACCGAGCTTTGAAACTGGCAGTGAAGACTAGGCCCGACCTTTTCGTCAAGACCTTCGAGGCGTGCCTAAAAGAAGGAATATTCCCTGCCCAGTGGAAAAAGCAAAAGTTGGTGTTGCTTCCGAAGCCTGGCAAGCCACCTGGAAACCCAGCGTCGTACCGTCCTATCTGCCTGTTGGATACAATGGGGAAGATGATGGAGAGAGTCATCTACAACAGACTCCTGCCCATCGTCGAAGCCAGCAATGGTTTGTCGGAACGCCAGTTTGGTTTCCGACGCGCCCATTCTACGGTGGACGCAATTGGCATGGTGGTAAACTTGGCAAAAGGTGCACTGATTTCTGGCGGCTGCTGTGCTGTGGTGGCGTTGGATGTCAAAAACGCATTCAACTCGGCCAACTGGAATAGAATTAAAGGGACGTTGGCTGACATAGGTGTCCCCGGATACTTAGCGAATTTGGTGGAAAACTACCACTCAGGGAGGACTCTCTGGTACGGGACGGATGAGGGCCCCAAAGAGTACATTGTCACAGCCGGGGTACCACAGGGATCGGTACTTGGTCCCCTGTTGTGGAATATCATGTATAATGGGGTGCTTGCTCTTCCCGTCCCAGAGGGGACTACGATTGTCGGCTTTGCTGATGACCTAGCTGTGGTTGTTGCAGCAAAACACCCAGAAGATGTGGAGGTTTACGCAACAGAAACAGTGAGAGCGGTAAAGTCCTGGCTAGAAAAGGCCGGGCTGACCTTGGCGGACGCGAAAACGGAAGCGGTCTTAATAACGAAACGCAGGAAAAATAACACTGTAAAAGTGGAGGTCGGTGGACATACGGTCGTATCAAAGCCGGCTATCAAATACCTGGGGGTAATAATTGACACCAAATTGAGTTTTAGGGAACACCTAGAGGATGCATGCCAAAAGGCAGCCAGTGCCACCACGACACTTGCAAAAATGTTGCCAAATATTGGTGGGCCGAAACATTGCCGGAGGTTGGTGCTAGCGGGAGTGGTGCGCTCCATTCTGCTCTACTCGTCGCCTGTGTGGGCAGAGGCGCTTGCAAACTCTCAGAGACGGAAGCAGTTGAACTCGGTTTACCGGCGGATGGCTTTGAGGGTTTGCAGTGCTTTTAGAACCACATCAGATGAGGCAGTATTGGTGGTGGCAGGCATGATCCTGGTTGACATTCTGGCCAAAGAAATGAGTGTCCTGTACAATGCAAGACGTACGGAGGGGCATGCACAGCGTAGAAGTGCGGCAAGGTCAGAGTCGCTTGATCTCTGGCAACACAGATGGGACGAGTCTGCGAAAGGTCGGTGGACGCACAGGCTCATTCCCAACATTAGGGTGTGGCTTAAGCGAAAACACGGGGAGACCAACTACCACATTACCCAGTTCCTCACGGGACACGGTGGTTGCTACAGGCAGTATCTGCACCGCTTTGGGTTGGATGATTTTCGGAACTGTCCCAGATGCGATGGCATACCGGAGGATCCAGAGCATGTGATGTTTCACTGCCCACGATTTGCGATGGAGAGAAGGAGCTTAAACCAGGTGCTGGGCAGGAGCGGGACCCCGAAGAGGTTGGTTACTGAGATGCTGGAGTCCGAGGAGAAGTGGCTTGCGGTTAGCTCCGCAATCATCCAAATGCAGGAGGAGTTGCTGAAGGAACAAAGAAGGAGGAAAGCTGCAAATAGGAGAAGGATGAGTGCCTAAGAGCAACCTACCCCGCGAAGTAATACCTCAATGGTGGTCCCGCGGGGCTGGGGCTGGAGAGACCGTCGGTGGTTTTTAGTGGGTGTGAATCCCACACGCGCCCGCTGTTGTTCCGCCGTTCGGGCGGCGGAGTTGCGGCAGACGTGTCTTTCTAAGATTTTCCACCTCCGTGTACGCACAAAAAAAAAAAAAAAGAGATACCTCCACCTATTTTACACAAGTGCAGGACACTGTGCCAGAACGTGTATAGAGGTTTTATGACACTTCGCACAGAACCTGCAGGCAGGGTCCATAGATATCCCTAGTTTCCCGAGGTGAGAGTTTAGCCCGCAGTGACCAGTGAGAATTTCCACCATGATTCGGAGGTTCTTCTTGGTGAGGTTGGGTTCGTATCCCCCAATAAGCATCCTGGACTGCTCAATTCCTGGTAGACCTGTCCAGTATAGTTCCCTCAACCATTTTAATATCATAGCTATGAATCTCACAGAAGGGTTCTGATCCATGTAAAGATGTCCCTGCTCCCTCCTTGGCTAGTTTGTCCGCTACTTCACTGCTTTCCAACCCAACATGGCCTAGAACTCACAGTATCCTGACCTTATTGAAAGAGCCGCGGGTATTCAGTCTCTCAACGCATTGCCATATCAGTTTAGAGTTCACCTGATTTAACCTAAGTGCCTTGATCGCTGCTTGACTGTCAGTCTGAATAGCAATGTTCTGCCCCGGTAATTCATTTGGAGATTAAAAGGGGCACGTGACGTATATTTCCGCTTGGAATATGCTAGTGTACTTACTCATTGGTACATTTTCCTTGGCCCAATAACCTCGGTACTCGGTCCCTCTACTGTGAAGAATTCGTCAGTGTACCAAGTAATAAGTTGCTGACTTAAGTCCAATATCACAGCCACGCCCTCCTAGTTTAGTTTGTTACTTCGACGTGTTTCAAACTTCTTATCGAAGTGAAATGTCGTTGTCATGTTATCCCTTGGTACCAATAATCCGGGGTATCGTCTAGAAAAAATATAAATCTCCCTTCAATTTAGGCAGCACCTCACTCACTGATACTCGCAGCCATCCTGAAGATTGCCCTCCTTGCCTGCATCTGTATGTGGATGTAGATGTAGTGGGGCTAATCTCCTAACTTTCTAGCTTGTGTGATGAGCTCAATTCTTTCTGCCCAGATTACCGTCCCATAGGTAATCATTGGCCTTGCTATTGCAGTGTACATCGAGAGTGGTATCTTCGGGCTGCAGTGGACCTACAAGTCATCAGAGTCCTTGTAAGTGAATGATACTATGGTGGTTTTTGGCTGAATTGATACGCAGGCACTAGTAACAGCATCTCGTAATACATCCGCTAGCTGATACAGAGTAGTTTCAGTTCATAACCTTCATGACCTTCTTCGCCGTTTTGAGTATGAACAATGTTAGACAAATTGGTCTGAAAGATTTATCGTGAAAAGGATACTTTTTGCTCGCTTTCGGAAAGACCGCTTTTGTCGGCCTCCATGCCCTTGGTGTACATGCCAGGACTATACGGGCCCTTATCATCCTCAGACGAGACTCTAAGACGATTTCAAGGCCTCTCTGGATTAGTTCTGGGTAATTTCAATGATTTAAAAGTTCCCACTGCCCACCATACCCTAACTTCCAAGCGTACCTCTTTTGCTAGTTTCCAGTTCTCCTTTCTTCCCTTTTTATTCGTTGCTGGGATATCAGGCAGATTGCTGTCACCTGCCGCCGTAGGGTAGGACCCCGAGAAATTAGTTCTGAGAAGGAAGTATACTTTGTCCTCATCATTCTCGGTAAATATCCCATCTTCCTTCAAACGAAGAAAAGTTATTGCCCCGTCTTTGGCATCAGCCTTGCAAAGGATTTGTCCGATCCCTTTATAGAATTCCCTGCTTCCCTGCTTTTGCTTCCTTGATCGCCTCGCTATACGCAGTCAGTGGGTTTTTGTACCGGCCAGTTCCCGGTTTGTTTTGTCCGGTTGAAGAGTTTTCGTACCTCTGTTCTCATTCAGAGTAGGTTCCTATCCCACCAGGGTACATTCCTTGATGACATAACTGTCTTAGCCGGACAGCTTGGCTACATGTGCGTCAATGACGACTCTCCATAATTGTCTATGGAGATCCTAATTATGACTGATTAGGAGGTCCATGAGATCTTCTGTCTCTATTATTGCGGCTTTCGGGAGAAACACTGTCACCATGTCCGCTCCTGGTATATCGTCTCCAGCACATGTTAATAGTTCTGTTCCTTCCCTGCTGACAATTCAGGAACTATGGCACTAAACCACCCTGTGAGTGTCTTCCGTGGCGCAATCCACCAGTATATGACCTGGTTGAAAGCGTATCCCGGTGAACACAAGCTTCACAGTGCATCCCTTTCACATTTGCCTGACGACAAGGTTTCGATAGTTTCCTGCTCCTCTCAAGTGAGTATTTGCTAGGGAAATATTTTTGACAGTATGGCTTCCTGATCCCTGCCTTCATCCCTGACCTGCCCGGGGTTTCTCCCGTCTTGGGTTCAGGTTTGGATTTTTGGGAGCATTCCCCTCATTCAGGCTAATCTCCGCTACTCCCCGCTTTCTTGGCTCCGATAAAGATGGTTTAGGTCTGTCCTGAGCCTTTTTAAGGGCCTATTTTGGTTTCAGGTCTACCTTCAGATAACATAGGTACTATTGAGCACCTGTTCCACTGAGACCTTTTGCCTTCCTGACGTCTGATATATTGATCTCAGATGTGCTTGTTATTGCTTTTTGAGCAGTGGTGTTTGTTGGCTGTTGTCCTCGCAATATACCAATGTTGTTGGCTCTACTGCTTGACGTCACAACTTCTCCTTCTTGGGTGTAATTACCTGGCGCTCAGTATTTCGGAGATGTTCCTTCACCTGGTTAACTAGTTTGTGTGTGGTACGGGGTCCCGCTTGTTTAGTGATAGTTTTCTTTATTTTCGTTACATTACTTACTGATTCCCACGAGTATGGGGGTTAGGAAGTCCGCTGTTCCATAGCCCCCCGTATCACGGTAAAGTCGGTATCAGTGAGGCTCCATTCGAATACAGTCAATTATCCCCGACTGCAAACTATTCAATGGGCACGGTTTGCATGACAACCTGAATTGCGGGGTTGTTTTTTGACTCCCCAGTCTAGATCCGTAGCATTTTGTTGATAGTAGGGTCACCTCGTGCAGGGGGTGTGACTATCACCACTCACTAACGGTCTTGGTAGACGAGAGGCTTGACCCCTGGAGAGCCGCACATCGCCCTAGAGCAGAGACAGCTCACTTTAAAAGAGAGAGAGGTTGACCCCAGGGAGCTATATTCCGCGTAAGTCTTTCTGCAATGCACTGCTTGACCCCGTCCCAGGGATACGAGCTTCTCACAAATAAATCTCAAATCGTGCAATCAATCTCATATGTAGAACTCCTCAGAAATATTGACCAAAACGTAGTGCAATGTATATTAAATACGCCCTTATTTTTAAAGGCTACTGCACGAACCTTACCATTTTCGATTCAAATTTTTGTACGGCTGTCAGTCCATGTTTTTTCCGATTTGTTTGTTTCTGGCCGAACTATATTTACTTTAATAAAAAAATTTTGAAGTAATCTGATTTGCCTTTAGTATTATCAATCAGATTCGAATGAAGATACAAAATTCCATCTTTTCATTTCAGAGCCCTTTCAAAACAACTTTCAATAAGATCACAGCAGCTGAATAGTCTCCAGCTAGGCCTTATGGAAATCCTACAGGACATCCAAGAGATAGAAGGGATTGACAGGAGTGCCATGAGGCAAATACAGCATTTGATGCGCGATTTGGACCAAACTATGCAGTCTACGTCTAGTGGATCTCGTAATGGTGGAACTTGCTGTACTTGCCGTAATCGACAGCCTCCTCCTGCACGTAGGTTTCCTCAAAGATAAATTTCCTTTTTAATAGATTCCAATTTCAGCTCCGTCAACACCAGTCTCTGGAAGTTGACCGGAAAATATAATGTGATAGTAGTTGAAGCGTAAAAATTCAATCTGTCATTTTGCGGAGATTAAATTTTAATTTTGATTTAAATTTCTTATTATGGTATAAAGGTACGTGCACTATATGAATAACAATGAAACAAAGTTGAATAAAAAAACATCACAAGTTATACTTGTTTTATATGATGGTGGAATCTGTTTTTACAAAGGACCATCGCATCGTTTGGTTGAACAGCTGATTTATCGTAAACGTGTGGGAATTACTATTAGGCTATCCCCCCCTTCACCCCTTGGTGGAGTATAGCGCGTAAACCACACTTACGCGCTATCGCTCGCGGTTACCTAAACTGCTTTTCAGCTTCCCCCATGATTTTCCGAGACGCTCGCACTCTTCCTCTACTGTTGTGCGCCAAGTGCCCTTGGGGCGACTCACTCGTCGCCCATCTTGGGAGAGTAGATTCCACTACATGTGGTACCCCGCAATGCAATTGTTGCCCCTCCTTAATGAGGGAGAGAGCAAATAGATGTTATCAGCGTAGTCGACGTGTTTGAGGAAAGATGTCATCATCGATTGAGTTCAGCATGAAAAACGTCACCGATAGCAAGAGGAAATAGTATCGGTGACAGGATGCAACCCTGTCGGACTCCCCTTTTGACCTCAAAATCCTCTGAGATTTTACCTCGGTGCAGCACGTGACACTTTGCGTCATCATATGTCGCTCTGATAATAGCTATTAGTTTCTTCCGTATGCCCCTCCTACATAGAGCACTCCAGATACATTTCATGTTCACATTATTGAAAGCTTACTCGAAATCGATGGAGAGCAAGTGAATCGAAGATCTACATTCCGTTCACTGTACTAAAATGATCCGTAGGGTGCTGATGTAGTAGTTAATGCAGGAGGATGCCAATCGGAGATCAGCCTACTCTGTGTTGATCAAACTTTTGAGATGTTTTTTGATACGCTCCAGGATTGTTTTAGCTATTATCTTTGCGAAGAGCAGAGAGCACACAGATACTTCTCCAATTATCATACTGAAAACGGGTGCTTTTTTGGAATCTTAGCGATCATCCCCTTTTTCCACTACCCGGGAAGCGACTCGAATTCCCAAGATTTCCATATGACTGGAAGCAACAGATCTACAATAACTGCAATTGCAACGATAAATCACTCTGCGGGGGGACCGTCAAGCTCAGCGGCTTTACTCCGTTTGAGTGCATTGTTGGCCTAAATGATTTCTTTTTTGCTTGGAGGAATAGTACCGGCATGTAACGATGTTTAACTACTTCATCCCCAAGAAGAGAAACGTTACCGGATTTAATACGGTTAACGACTTCGCTCGGTATTGGAGTTAGAGCACGTCACGCCATCACTCGCAGCCGTCAGTAGAGCCTTCAACCCCTTACGTTCATTGATCCGCTTCCATTATTCCACAGTCAGCCAGATCCTATGGCGCCGCTTTGGGATGTGGCCGATTGCCTGCGTAGCACCTGAAACGAGGGCATTTTTGAAGGCGGCCCAATGCTCATCAATATTCTCAGCGGCAGATGGATCATACAAACGCGCGACGTTGAACTTGCGGGATCTCAGCTCTCCAACCCTGCGAGAAGTGGCAGTCGCAACAAGCAAGCGAACGTATGTGATCAGCAGATGTTGATCCCTTTCGAAGCCGATGTCAGCACCTCTCTTGTTAGGCACACCCAAGAGACAGTTCCTAAATATACTGCTGATCGCGAAGTGGTCAATCTGATTACTCGTACGGTTTCGGTCAGTTGAAACCTAATTAACCTTATGCCCGACTCTGTCCTCAAACAATGTGTCCCAATGACGAAGCGGTGAAAGTTGCAAAAATCCACGAACCCCCCGCCATTACCGTTACTATGCCAAAAACCGTGCTTCACAATCAAATGCCCGAGCAAGGTGTTGTCAGATCTCACCTTAGCATTCAGATCACACATCACCTTCATAATATCACCTTTACCAAGCTTCCCCTGAACCGCGTTTAGTTCCTCGTAGAAATCATCCTTCTCCACTACATCGGAAGTCTCCGTTAGTACATAGCATTGTACAATTGGGATGCTCCGTAACCTGGGCCGAAATCCTGCAGTAAGAAGTCTGTCAGAAGCCGACAACCAGGTCAAGAGAGCGTAACTTACGGTACCCGTCAGAAGCAACCTCACGCGGGATTCGCGTTTGCTAACATTTGACTTCCGGATTACAAAAGTACATTACCATTAGTGTGGCACGAGGGAGAGGAGTACCCGCCAAAGTCCCACCAACTTATTTCGTTTAGGCCCAGAATGTCCAGTTTATATTTCAGAAATTCTCGCTCAAGTTGGAGTAAGCGCGCATTCTGAGGAAGTATACCCTAGCTGCCTTCTTAGATATAGAGGGAGCTTTCAACAACATTAGTACCAACGCCATCAAGGAAGCCTCAACCAGTATTAGATTTGAGGGGTATCTTACGCATTGGATTATATCCATGCTACTACATTACTACCAGGACAGACGGATCTAGGAGGTCACCACTTGACCAGAGTTGTGAACAGAGGCACGCCCCAGGGTGGCGCCACCTCTCCGGTGCTCTGGTTAATAGTAAAGGACGAAATTTTACGAATATCGGACAGCAGCGAGGAGAAGGTGGTGGAGTATGCCGAGGATGTGATGATATTGGTGTCAGGGATATTTCCGTCCATTATGAGCAACATTATGGAAGGAGCGTTGCGAAAGGTGTGCCTGTGACCGCAAGATGCGGACTAGGCATAAACCCAAACAAACCGTAACTGATACTATTCACATTCATTCACATACCTGAATTCCACCTATCACGCTGAATGAACAAAGTTTGGTTTTTTCCTCCAATATAAAGTATCTGGGTGTAATCCAGGATTCAAAATTAAATTGCAGATTGAACATAGAACTGAGGGTTAAGAAGGCCTGTATAGCCTTCTATGCCTGCAAGAGCACCTTTGCAAAGAAATGGGGTCTCCGACCGAGGATGGTTTTCTGGATGTACGCATCTGTGATGCGTCCAATCCTAACGTACGGCTCTATTGTATGGTAGCAGGCTGTGAGAAAAAATACAATAGGACGAAGCTTAATAGGATTCAAAAAGCTACATGTGCAGGTGCTACGGCGGCTCTGCAGTCCTGCCCGGCAGATGTTATCAATATACTCCTGCGCCTCTTCCCACTAAACCTCCACATTAAATACGTTGTAGCGTGCAGTGCCGTCAGACAACGTGAGTCCGGATGTTGGGCAGCGAAGTCCTACGGCCACAGTAACATCCTAGACGAAGTACCTGGGGAAATCTGAGCATTCCAGAAGGACTATGCCAAATGCAAGTGAACTTTACAAGAAAATTTGCTGTAAACTTTCCACCCAGGAAAGTGGAAAACTGGTGATGTGTTGCAAGGCTATGACACAGTATTCTTTACCGATGGATCAAAGATGGCCTGTGTAGTCCGTGCGGAGGTTTTCTCGAATACATACAGTATCCGTCTCGTATGGCCTCTCAGGTTTCGTCAGTGTACTGGCGAAAGTATTGGCGATATTGGAAGCCTGTCGATAGCTGGAGCATGATTCGAGCCCCAAGCCTAACATAGCCTTTCTGATCGACAGCCCAGTGGCCATCAAAGCCTTGTATTCAGCGAAGACATCCTCCAGGTTGGTGGGGCAGTGCAAAGACGCGCTGAACAGTCTTGGCGGCACGCCTGTGTGTTACCGGGCATAGGAATAAAGAGGAGAATGAGCGGACTGAGGGATTGGCCAGGCGGGGCTCTGTTCTTGGCAGTCCCTCGGTGGATACAATCGGTGTTTCACTGGCGGTTGCCAAGGGCGGAGTTTTCTCGCACTATTTACTAGCCGCGGGCCTTAGATGGCAAAGGCTTATCAGCTGTGCCAGGTCAAGAAGGATTTGGCCCCCTTTTAACATAGACCGATCACGAGAGTTCCTGTGCTAATCCATTCAAGATTACGTCGATGTGCACGGGACACTGGCCCATTCAGAACCATGCCGTCAGGTTCGGCATACCCTGTAATTCGCATTGCCGAAGCTGTGATTACCCAGCTCTAACTAAAATCAGGCTACGGACACTGGGTAAACCATTCTTTGGGGCCTGAGAGAGATTTCTAGCTACATGGTTGGAGAGCTGCTTTCCTTTCTGAATGCTACGGGCTGTCCTCATCCATGAAAAATCTGATCTCATCCCGCAGAGCATTCGTCTGTTTTCCACTTAGTACCTTGATTAGTTTGCGGTGTCCAGTTTGCATAGATTCAATCACTCGAACTGGCATCAAGTCAGTTCCATTCACGTCTCTGGCTTCCTTGGAAGGTGTAGGAAAAGTTACTAGCAGGTAGAATTCACTCTGTAGCCCCTTTACCAGTCCGAGCCCCCTTACGGGGGTTCCACCGCTGTATGCACTATCCTCCACGCGCAGCTCCATTGTAGGAGAGCGCACCGAAAATACTGGAATTTGCTCTATATTGTATGAATCGAAGACCATCATTGTTCTTTGCTCTCAAAATGGAGATGATGCCCTACAATTTCTTAATATGACTGAATTTCAGTCTATCTAGAAAAAAGTGGAGCACCATGTGGTGACTTCGCCTGAGCACATTCAGACTCTTTTAGTCCAGTTCGAATACCAAGTTGAAACACTCAACGTTTGTAGATTCCTTCTTCCTGGCATTCATGAACTTTACCCTCAAGTGTCCAAAGTCCATGCCCGGGTTCTGTTCCCCCAGCATGCGGATGATATCCTCTGCCTTTCTTCGAGGAACCAGTGCCCAGATTCTAACATGTCCTATCCTGCGTAGCTCAGTGTTCGCAATAGTGAACTTGGGCCGACCGCCGGAACTCAAAGCCGGGATTGCCTGCTGGAGCCACTTTACAGCAGCCTCGTCAGTGTACTTCAAATGGAGAAGCCCATCGCGAAAACCTTGGTTGATAAATTATGGCTTCATTGCAGGCTCCAGAATTTTTTCCACAGGCATTCCCGGAGGATGGTAAATTGTCGCTCTGACATTTTGCCATCCTTGGAGGAAATTCCCTTGGCAGCAGTCAGAACAGAGGCAGCAGCTTGCGCGTACGTTCTCTTCCTTCCTGCCTTCGTGTCCGTATTCCTATGGGAGGGACCAGCTTCATTGAGATCTTTCTCGCTGATTTGATCATCTCCCGGCATACCGGTCGTAATCCCCGCGAGACGCATGTTAACCCTGGTGCAGAGCACAATAAAGCGTTGGCCACAGCAGATGTGTCGTTCTTCCGCTTCTTGGTCCACGGACCCCTCGCTTAGGGCTTGCACCCAAACTTTTAAAAAAAGTCAAGCGACGACGGCTTTACGGTTTCTTACCAGTGCAGAGGCAAATCGTCAGACGCTGCCTCACCTCTGCCCTGGGAGCAGCGTGACCGTAGCGGCTCGCAGATGTTGAATGCTCCTTTAGGGGTCCGTGGACCAGGAAAGAGGGAGTAAGTTGCTCCCCATTTGGACCGGTCCAGTATTAAGTTGATGCGGACTTAGGACCCCATCATTCTCAAAACGAATATTTCAGCTCTGGCCAAGCTCTGGTCAATAAGGCGGATTCGCGCTCAATATAATTCGTAGGCACGTCGTATTCTACGAATTATATAAAGGAGCATTCAACATCTGCGAGCCGCTACGGTCACGCTGCTCCCAGACCAGAGGTGAGGCAACGTCTGACGATTTGCCTCTGCCCTGGTAAGAAACCCTAAAGCCGTCGTCGCTTGGCTTCGATTTAGTACTAGGAAAATGTTCCTTATGGGCAAAAAAACCGTAAGTAATGCCAGTTGGTTTACCAATGAAAAACATCTGATATCTCTTAAAATTTCTTTAATACTCAAATTCATCTGCATACCACAAAGTGATTCATTAAATCTAAGATGAATTTCAAATTCATCTTTACTACAAACAACATTACAAACAAAAAATTAAAATTCTAAACAAATAAAACATCTTTTTACCCCCAACATTTCTAATTCAAAATAACCTAAGATCAGCACCTTAAAAACTGCTATCACAATTATGCGACCGTTTCAGTCTGGACGTATCCTTTATGAACGTAACCGCCATCATTTGAATCCAGAATATTTTCAAAGACTTTATCCAATTTGCATTTGTTGATTGTGTACTGAACCGATCGTTCCTCACTGAATGCTGCCAGTTTTCGGACCAGCTCGCTCAGCGATAAGCATCCATCATCCTCCACGATCTCATTGTTTTGATTCTGGAACAAAGAAAACAATGTATCGTAAATTAATTATGATTTCGACTCGATAGGATATAATTTATGATAATCGATTATTTTTCAAAATAGCATTGAGGTTTTCCGAGAGTCTGCCAGCTGCAACGTAAAAGCGTTGCAAGCTTCAACCTTGAAAAATGACTCTGATATTTACGAAGGACATCAAACAACACACCTACCCTTGTGTATCTAAATTGCGTATGCACTTCAGATTGCACATGCGATCTACTTACGTCATTCTGTTTCAATTTCACTTTCACAACGAACTTCAATGAATGCGGGTGAACTTGGATGTCGTGGCATTGAGTGAATTCCTGCTTGATTTCCTGGAAAAAAAAGTAAACACAGGTTATCGCGTATTTACGCTTGCAATTGAGCAAGGCTTACTCTTTCCATTGATAATGCTTGGATCTTATCGTAGAAGATAGTGACGTTATAGTAGCCACCAAATTGCTCTTTGAGGTAGTCAGGTGTCCCGGTCGTTATCAGCTTTCCGTCTTTGAGCACCGCAATACGGCTGCAGACACGATCGATTTCCGATATCGTATGCGAGGTTAATACTACAGATCTTCGCTCTGCTATCAGTTCGCATATTGCACGATATACTAGTGATCGGGTGACAGGATCCATATCACTTGTGGGCTCATCCATTAGAATGATGCTGGTATCACCAAAGCAAGACACGGCTACATTTAATTTCCTGCGGTTACCACCGCTTAAGTTTTTAACTAAAACGTCTTTGTAGTCCTCCAAATTGAATGATTTCAAGGTGCTCGTTATAAGCTAGAAGGGAAAAGTAAAAAACATAAATAGTCCCTTCTTGACATAGAGTCAGGATACCACAAACTAAACAACATTTAATATACCTCCTTTTGATAAAATTAAACAAATAAAACTTAAATTAAAAAAAATGGAACGCAACCAAATGCCAACCGCAATAACCTAACTGTGTAAAGGGACACGAAAGTCCTGGGGGTTTAACGTGAGTACCTGCCGTGAAGGCTTAATCCCACGGTCCTCTTCGGGGACCTCTTTTGGGACTACAATCAGAGCCCCAACATGCAAGCACAGCGGTCCTGGTTTATACTGAGTGCAGGCTCAGCATTCATGCCAGTGGATGCGAGGCCTATCTAACACCTCTGCCGCAACTAAGGGGTACGGCACCCGAGTTGTACAGCACAACTCCACGCTTGAGCTCCGAGGAGCTCTGCCCGCGATGTAGGCATAACCACAACCACCATGAAACTCCCGCTAGGGGGCCAACCGCAAATAACCGGGCCGAGAGCACATCCTCCAGGATTTCTCCTGGAGCATATGCTCTCAGAGGGCCATCCCGGTTCCCATGGTACCAGATAACCTCCGGTGAGGCTTCGTGGCAGAGCCACTTCAGATGAGTTCCTTGCAGATTCGGGTCTGATCGCCCTCCTCGAGTACGTGGGGACGGAACTCCACAACGGGTTAACTGAAATCAGCCCGAGGCGGAGAACCGCAACGGAACCTTTAACCAACTAACTACCGCTCTGCGTACATGTGTAAAGGGACAAATAGATGAACCTAGATTAGAATTTCACCCACTAAATCCACTCCTCCATGCTCCGTGGAATCACCATAAGATATTAATCACGACGCGGAATCAGCTCACTTTAGCTTTGCCATCTTTCGTCTCTACACGGCATTTTTTGTGGATAAATGCAATCACAGAGTTGATCGCATCCCAGTTCTCCTGACATGCAAGGATATTCTGGTACCAACATCTCTCGTGAAGTCTCCTTTAGACTCCTTTCTTCCACAAATTCTGCACAGCGGGAAAAAATATGCTCTAGGTCCTCTGGAACTCCATTGCAATTTATAGAATCGGGTGAGGTATCCAGTGCAAACCAGTAGAGGTACTGGCGATATCCTCCATGTTCGTGAGAAACTAGGTAGGTATACCACCCCTTCTTTTTGAGGGGGTAGGGTAGATGAAAGCATTTACGCACAGAGTGTTGGACTCCCGCAACTGTACGTATTTCAAGAAATGGATCAATTTTCCCACAGAAGAACTACTTACCATAAATTCCATATATCCAGGTCACTCGAGAGGACAAAAACGACCTCTTCTTTTTGATAGAAATTTCAGCGAATGTCTCTAATCCAAAATTTACCACCGTGCCTTCCACCCTCTCACTTCCTGTGGTTGTGAATGTTGTTCGACTATAAAAAGCAATGAACGGTACCTCGCGGTAATGAAGGCAAAAATGTTCCTTCCGCGATCGATATGGGGCGTTTAATCCAAGCTGATGAAAACTAACTTGTCAGGATTGTTCTGAGCATCGAAGTCGATAGAAAGGACCAAAAGGGCGGTTGAAATGTTGGCCTCAACAAAACTCATTGCTGGTACCCAAAGCAAACTCAGTAAGTGTGCATAACTCATTCTTCAACTTTCATCAGTTGAACAGAATGGCAGTTTTACTAGCCGGGTCTTAAATTGTCGGATTAGAAAATGGTGGATTAGGTCGCAGAGCGGACGGGTGGACCGGTATCCACGAAGGAGCACACATTCTATGATCCTAGCAGTTCTGATAACAGTCCTATATGCACTTTCATGTAGTAATCGGCGGGAATTTTTCATGAACGGAAAACTATAGACAGAGAAAAGGAAAAACGAGTCCCCCACGTCTAAAATTAGGAAAAGCATTGCCAACTGGACCTCCAGATTGCAAGTTGATGGCCCTTCCTGGGGAAATCACATGGCGTGAGACGCGAAAGAAATCTCCGATTGGACTGGACAAAATAACATTAACGATTTGCGCATTTACTCACGCAACGAGCGTCCATGCTACAAAAAATGTGAAGGACAGGGACAGCCCTTCTAAAGACAGGCGAGACTACCATGTATACATAATAGTTGCTACTCAGTACTCCATGCGCTCCATGCTCCATGCGGTGAAGTAGATTTCCTAGTCAACTAAAAAGTCAAACCTGTTGTTATCGGCTTTGAAAATATATAGCGAACAGTTATGCACTCTGCACTTGCAAGGCACTTTTCGAAGCACCAATCTTGTAAACATTGAAACCCTACAGAGGAGGCTGAAAAACTAGGCAATTGTACTATCTACAAATAATGGAGCGAATCCTCAAGGCCAGCTCCAGGTGTAATATTGCAATAATAGTGGTCATCAGATGCGTTGAAGATGGATCCTCAATTGATCTTCATAACCACCAGAAGAACATTATCATTGGTACGACCACAAAGGTATTTGACTGCAGTCGCATCCCTGACAACTGCATACTAGACAATGCAGCATCTGATGAAACACGCGCACGTGCAGAGATTTATCGTGAATTTCGCCGAGCGAAGAAACGACTTCAAAAATAGAAGGAAGAAGTCTGTGCAAGCATGGTGGTTTCGCTGGGGACTGGAGGGGTGTAGGGGGAAACCGCTCCAGGCACGGAAGTTTTATCAACCAGGAAAATGAATCTGCCTAAATTAAGATGCTCACCCTGCCGAGGCAATGGAGGATATCTGATTCGCGACCGCGCATATTGACATATTAAACTGCTGAACAATCCAGAATACGGAAGAGTTAGGAGTTTCGTCAACTAAAAGTAAACAAGAAAGCAACCAATTTATTCGCTTAAGAACCATAAGTCATTAGAAGCCGAATGGATGGTTCATTAACTTATGTTCAAGATTTGGGACAGTGAATCAAGGTCCACAGATTGGTAACAAGGTTCTATTATATGCATAAGGAGATATTCGGTATCCCGACAAAACTAGTAAGGCTTACCCTCAACTCAATCTGAAGACTGTTCACCATCAGTAACGGTGTAAAACATGGGGATGGTCTCTCATGTATTCTTCTTGACTTAGATTTAGAAAAAATAACTCGCGACCCTGACCTGAACGCCGTTTCTATTTCCTTCAAATCTATCTAACCAGATCCAGCAATTAGAACCCCAAAATCCACGCACGATGGTTTGCAGCCAACAGAGTCTATTTTAATTACACCCTCGGAGAGATTCTGCAAAGAATTGCTAGTGCTCTGTAAAAGGGCGGACGAAATGGTAGTCAATGCAACAAAGAAATCTGTGCATGATAGCGTTGTGGTTGTTGAATATGTATAAAAATCGACTCAGTGGGGTGCGACGAGACCGCTATCAAGCTCGGAAAATTCAAAGGGACAATACCATTACCGGGACCTGGTTTACCATGCTTTATATGGAGCAATGGCGTAGACCAGGAAACTAGGCATCTACTAGGAATGCCGGATTAATCGAACTCGACAAAAAGTGGGGACATTCGAAATTCCTTGCTAAAGCAGACTTAGACTGAACACCGGTTGTTGCGGTGTTGATAATGCCAAAACAGTAAAATCATTGAATTAAGACCGACAAATTTTACGTAAGCACGAGCATTTCGTCAAGAAGAGAAATCCGTCTGCGCCAGGACTACATATGTTATTCTCGTAATTAACGAAGTTCACCCTACTTCCTTAGTCACAAGATTGTAATGAAGTAATGGGATTGCGATGATCAAACGACCGTCCTGAGTGGCCGAGGATGACCTACGGGGAAGAGCTATCCCAAAAACCTAAAAAGTTGGCAAAATTGACGGTGAAGGTCCGCCTGCAAATACTGAAGTTCCATCGCGCTCGGTCGACACGTACTTGTATGCACGGGGTCCTTTGAGCACTACGATCTCTCACACAAAAAAAATACCGGGCTGATTGGAAGTTTTAAATTTGGACAACTGGAGGTATTTGGCGGTTCGATTAGATATGGTCATATAGTAGGAAGATGCCGAGCGACTCCACAAGAAAACCCAGTGTGAAAAGCTCATCTGAATTTCACTTCCAGTAGCAGGTCGCTGTCTCCGTCAGCTCGTCCGCCAGAGACGGGGCTTTTACCTACTAAATGTCCGCTTCAGGCCCCGTGTCCCGCGACGACGAAAGATCGGCAGCAGCGAACCGATCCTTTTCCATAATCGAAACTGCAACCCTCACACGTCACTATTATTCCGCTTTCGTCGGACCGGTTGCTACTTTTTCTTTGTCTTCCGAAGAATCTTCTTCATCCGTACTTTTACGTCTTGTCCAAAAATCAGCTGGAGCCTTTCACCGCTGGCTCACCTCACGCCATGTTCGCGGGCAGTTTTTCACCCCTTCTCTTTTTACTCGTTTATAGCCTCGCGACTCCTTGACTCTTGCGAATCACTCCCGCAGCAAGCTGGCGAATTCATCCAGTCTTCCTCCAACAATGAAAAGTCTCATTACCGTCTAGAGTCCGTTGCTTTCCCCGGTATCAGCAAACCTCTCGAGTGTTCCAATAGACGTAACGGAAACCACTCCTTGTTCAGAAAGTCTGCACAACACCTTCACCTCAGACAGTAGTTGGAAGGATGAACGAGTCAAATACTGAGTCAATATTGGCATAGATTCGGGACCAGGGTTACTGAAAGATTGATTTTCGTATAAATTCTCCGGTGGAGAAGAAGAAAAACTGCACGAAAATGCGACGGCTGTCCTGATGAACGGCGAGAACTGACGTTCACTGAACACTGAAGTCACAATGTTAAAGGAAAATTCGTTAATTTTTTTTTTAAATTCTGTTCATACACGCGCTACTCGCAGGTAATTCGATTACCGGACCGAGCCAGGAGATTCCCAAGTTCCCCTTGTGCAACCATTACCGATGAAACTGAATTATTGGGTAGATATCACTCAACCCTCGCTATTTTCTCCAAACTCAAAGCTATTTCACCAAGGTCCATGACCCGGTGAGAAAGCAAACAAATGCAATCATTGTAGTTGAGGTGTTTGAAGAAAGGTAAAGATGTTATCGTCCATTGAACTCCTCCACGGTCTCTGGACAAAGCAGAATGAAGAACGTCACCGATAAAAAGAAGTAATGCTATCGGTGACAAGGTGCAATCCTGGCGAACTCCACTTGCGACCTTAAATTAAACTGAAGTTTTGCCTCGGGACTGCACGGGACATCTGGCGTCATCATATGTCGCTCTGATAATTGCTTTTATTTTCTTCGTATTGCTCCTCCTCCGTAGAATATTTCAGTTTTTTCTACTGTTCCAGGGTAGGCAGGGTGTTAATGTGGTCCACGGTTAAGATCCTTCACAGGTTCAAGTTGCTTCGTGATGCGGTATACACTTCGAAAATCATTGCGTTTTGTGCCATGTTCCGTTTGCCAACATGGCGTGCATTCCACTTCACCCTAACTTCTCTGGATTTCGCACGATATTGGAGTTCGAATGCATCACGCTCGCCATCACTCGCAGCATTCAATAGAGCCTTCAACCCCTTCTGTCCATCGTCCAATGACGCCTTTTCGGAACGTGATCGACGGCTTGTGTAGCACTCGTGGGAAGGGCATTTCTGATGACGGCCCCAATGCTCATCGATATTCTCAAGTGGATCACTCAATGCGTCTGCTGTCCGATCAGCAAGATAAATAATTCCTAAATCTATTACTCGCAAGGGGATTAATAGGGTTGGCCGTAGGCTGTCAGTTAGTTGGAATCCTACAAACTTAATAGTAGGCTCTGTCCTCGAACAATGTACCACCATGACGAGGCAATGTAAGTTTAAAAAATCCACGAACCCCCCACCGTTATCGTTGCGGTCGACAAAACCGTGCTTTCCCATCACATGTCCAAGGAAGGTCTTGTCAAAGCCCAAATTGGCATTCAGACCACCCATTACGTTCACAGTGTGGAAGCCTCATAGAAGTCAGCTTTCTCTTCTATATCCGATGGCTCTGTTGGTGTTTAGCACTGTGCAATTGCAATGGTCCCTAAACTGGACCGAAATCTTGCAGTCAGAATTTTGTCAAAAACCGGCACCCCGGTCAAGAGAAGCGCCTTGAGGTAGCCATCGAAGCAATCCGACATCGAATTCGCATCTGCTACCAATCGGCTTTCCGGAGTAAAAAAGTACGTTGCCGCAAGAGTGGGAGGAGTAATCTCTAGAGTCCCACCAACTTTCTTCGCTTAGGTCCTAAATTTATATTTTAGAAATTGAAGAAATCATTTTGAGGCCCTTCGCTACCA
This sequence comes from Hermetia illucens, assembly GCF_905115235.1. NCBI lineage: Eukaryota > Metazoa > Arthropoda > Insecta > Diptera > Stratiomyidae > Hermetia > Hermetia illucens. Next base: position 14,077,626 of record NC_051853.1, on the reverse strand, counting down.
TTGTCGAGAAGCGTGCGCTCTAAAGATAGAGTTTCGCCAAGGAAGGAAAAATCTGACGTATATCTTGGCACAATACTTTGTTCACCCCAGATAATTTCTATTGAACAAGTTACCTTTCAAACCCCCAATAAACCTCACGAATACATCACAGTCCCTTGACATTCCCCACCAATCAATTTTGTTTAGCCCCCTTTTCAGTTCACCAATTGGCTGTTTCGGACTTCCATAAAAAATCCGTTATTAGTTGGAAAAAGATATAAAGATAGAAAACCCCCAGTAAATTTCGTTATTACCTATATTATGTCAAATAAAATGAAATCTTGTAAAAATTGTGATGCAATGCAAGAATTTTCCGAAGGGACAGGTCCACCACGAAAAAAGTTCAATCAACCGACCATGTACGATCACATGGAAAGCTACTGTAAATTTAAAAGGATGAAGGCACACGAAGAGGAGCTTCAGGCTGCCAAGGAAAAATGTATAATTCAAAATTCGAAATTCACGAATCTGACGATTGAGCCCAGCAAGCTTGATGAGTGTCTGAGAAATTTCAGCACCCAGAACTTGGTCAAATTCAAAATGAAGTCGAACGAAAACGAAGAATTCGAATATGAAGCGGAAAGGAGGTTTTTGGATGAGGTCGCACGGAAGAATGCAAACTCGGTTGATTCTTTGATAAATATATCGCGAAGTCCCATCAATTGTCCTGTGACAGCGTGCAGTCAAACTATCGGAATAACATCGGTCCTGTCGCATTTTCTCAGGGACCATAAACAATGTTTTCCGGTCGATTTTCAGGATATTGATGGGAATCGGAGATCGGTGCTGATTTTCGATGAAAGTATCTTTAATTATAATGAAAATATCTGTTTGGGAATACTTGCCTATGGTGGAAAGGACTCGTAAGCACTCTGGTTATAACAACATATAAATTGCTAAGTAGAGTGGTTTTATAGAAATGAAGGCAATAGACCTGCCCAAGCTGGAATATGTAGGGCCAACTCGTTTCTTCCAGAGAAATATTCACACTTTTTTCATCACTTGCCAATATTGATTATGGGATGTAAAACTTCACTGAATTTTATCCTGGCTGATAAGGAATTGGTAAGTACAGCACCTTTCTTACTTTAAAAGCTCTTTGGTCCGGTTTTGTAAGTGTTACAGGGAAATCGCTTATCAACTCATTCAATGACCTCTTGTTTTCTATAATCTACCCAATAACAGGGTGAGCAACTTTTTGACCCTGAAGACAAGTCGAAGGACATCATCATACTATGGCTAGCTACCGTCGAAACCACCAAAACGATCCATTGCACGATAACAGCTTTCGATCATGACATGACTTCTTCCAGATCCACGATTGTTGAGGTTCTAACCCTCCCTGACGCACGCTATTTGAACTCAATCATAACTCTTCTTTTTTGCAGGTCAGGAATCTGAAATATCCTCAAAATCCATCTGTTTTTATGGCCGACGATATCAACTATTTAATGCTAAATCGTGGTGAGATAAACATCTTGTCGATGAATGAGCAAGCGTCGATAGAAATTGAAATTTTTATTCATGAGTTTGATGATTAATGGAAGGGGCTAATTTGTTAAGGGATGTTTTTTTGTGTTAGTTTGTTTTCTATATATATATAATTATATAAAGAACATTTTAATATATTTACCCGTGGGATGTCTTTAATTCGCCTCAAAGCTCCATAAAATTGAATCACTTCTTTCACTGTTAATAGAGGATCGAGCGCACTAGTTTGTGGACAGTATGCTATGTTATTCTGGAAGAAAACAAACAAAAATTCTGTGATTAGATAAAATAGAAGGATAATTTGGAAAAATTAGGGATTAATCATATTTTAAAGTAACTCAGTCAGGGGTACTCTATGTATTTCACCCTCTGGGCTAAAAATATTATTGTGAAGCCGGGAAGTTGATGCCTCACTGGGCCAATTACTCATAAGCCCAAAAGAAGTCCTTAAAATGCTTGGGAAAAGCAAGTTTTAGACCGAAACCACTTCATCTACTTCAATTTGAAATTTTTAAAACTGAAAAATTACAAAAATTATGCTGCTCCAAACACAGACATGAACCAGGTCCCCTGGTCAACGGACTTGCCGGGCCATCCTCACTCAACGGCCCAATATTCCGATACTTTTTGGGCCAGACAATGAACCCAGAATTTATCATCAGTAGGGACAACAATGAAAGCAACTCCGGGACCGTACTCAGGCAGAATTTTTCTATATTCTGTATAGAGCTACCTTCCATCGAACCGGTCTCTGTCCAAAAACATAATACCAGCATGTGCATGGACAGCATTTCTCTTTAGCAGGAAACAAACACCAGAAATGCATTTACTAATATGCACCCAGCAGAAATCACTCCTACCGGTCTCTTCACCATCATTTACATATTAATTCGCAAGGTGAGTTTGCCTTTAGGAGTTCGTGGTTCTAGCTGTTTTAGCTTTTCTTCTTCTTGTCTCTTTCAGAAGTTCGTTTTGTATATTTCCAATTTCGAAAGTACCTGCAAGCCAGTTCTCAGTTCTCAGTTGAGGTTTTATATTTGATTCGCAAACCACGAGCAGTGAAAAATTAAAGTTGTGGATTCTTTGCTGTGCTACCACATACAGAACATTTTGAGAAATCATTCACTCCAAACTGGTGCCTTTGACCCTTCGAGACCTCCGACAATCATACGATTCCGACCTTGCCTCATCCGTCGTTTCTCGCACAATTATTGTAAGCTATGGATCTTGTAAATCTCGAAACTTTTCATGGTTCGGAAACGACTACTATGCCTCGGAGGTAGATTGATTTTTCGACTACCACCGCCTGCTTTTGTCAATGGATTGTGGAATGTCAGGATATTCCTCGACGACAGTACTGTAGCTCTCAAAAATTGTCGTTTGCTCCAAGAGTGGCATTTTTAGGACTGGGGTTAAGCGGAACAAAATGGCGGCACGCCGGCAAACATCTTTCTGTTTTGTAGAAGTATTTTTTTGTTACATTTCTCTATATTATTGCATCTTTTTTACATGAAGAACTAGAACACTAGAGACCAAAAATTACACTGAAAGACGCATGTCGAAAACACTTGTCAGAAAATTACGAGGGCTCTAATGACTTCAGGGAAAAAGAGGTTGCACCTCGAAGATACTACTTTGGATATACACTGCAATAGTAAGGCCAATGATTACCTATGGGGCGGTAATCTGGGCAGAAAGCACCGAATTCAGCACACAAGCCAGGGAGTTACACAAACCCCAAAGGCTGGCTTGGCCAACGGCATCCCTGGAGGTCCTTCTGGGATTAACCCCTCTCCATGTGCATATGCAGGCAAGAAGCACAATCTTCAGGATGACCGGGAGTATGAATGAGGTCGGAAGCTGCCTAAATCGAAGGAAGATTGATATTCTTTCTAGGCCGTATCCCGAGTTATTGATTCCAAGAGATACATGACAACGAGGTTTCACTTCGATAAGAAGTTTGAAAGACGTTGGAATAACAAGGCAAACTGGGAGAGCATGGCTGTGACATATGGCTTAAACTAGTAACTGATTACTTGGTACACTGACGTGTCCCCCACAGCAGAGCGAGCGGGTGCCGGGGTCATTGGTTCAGGAAAATGTACCTGGAGCCAATGCGTAAACACACTAGCATATTCCAGGCAAAACTACACGCAACAGACAGATGTGCCTCCTTTAATCTCCAAAAGAACAAAAGGGGGCAAAACATTGATAATCTCATTGACAGCCAAGCGGCGATCGAGGCACTTATGTCCAAGCAGGTGGACTCTAAACTGGTAAACTCTAGAGACTGAATACTTTCGGCTCGTTCAATAAAGTCTGGATACTCTGGATTCCAGGCCATGTTGGGTTAGAAGGCAATGAGGCAGCGGACGAACTAGCAAACCATCGAGCAGGGACACCTTTACACGGGCCAGAACCTTTTTGTGGAATCGAAAATGGATTCATGGCTATGACAATAAAAAATGAAGAGGAATAGCTGAGAGAACTATTAGATCCGACGTCAAATCACAATATGAATGCAACTACCACTAGTGAGATTTGAACCGCGACCTTCCATTCGACAGCCTTGTGCTCTAACCACTCGGCTATCCGGACACTAGATAAGATAAGCAAGCAAGTAAGCTAGTATAGTCGGATGATTTTTCAACCTCATTTTACAGTTACATATTTCGTTTAAATTAGTAATTTCATACCGAACATTTGAAATTGGAATATTCAGGTACTCCAGGATCATCTACTTTTTTATGTACCATGGGGTACTGACGAAATTCTCAATATTTTGACCTCAATATCTTGACCTCAAGACCCAAGGCATATCCAACGTGCTTTCCGCAAAACCCTTCATTGCAACGATGATAGATGAAGAACGCCGTAGAATGAGGCTACGGCTAGTCACTTTTGACGGATCTGCGCATGGTGCCATCATAGGCCCACATTTGGCAAATTTAGCTTCTTCCGTACCGAAAGACACCATCCTAATCAATTAACCACACACTTGCCGGAGACCCTGCAGTATAGTCTTCAACAAGTTCTTAGTTCTTCAGCTCTTTGACCCTCTCTACTCTGTTCAGCTGACTAATTTTAATCCCTAGCCTAGGAGGGCGACTTAGACGCCAGACATACTTCCCCCTAGGACTCCTATATTCAACAATGGTCGTCACTTAGACCGCCGGCTGACGTTAAGTCATGCCGCTCAATATATCTCCCACTTTAGCCCGACGCTCCCTACTTAATTGCTCCCCTTAACTCCCTACTTAACTGCCTCCCCTATCTTGAGAACTTCCTGTTTAACAACATCAGCATAAACTTGGACTTTAAAATGTTTCCCTACGTGGCATCAGTAGCCACGATGCTATTTCCCATGATGTGCCTTTAACTTCACCCGACTTCTGGAACGGCGCCGTAATCCCTTAGGTCCAAGCTATCCCAAATCAAACATCCCAAAAGTAGCCGAGCCTCAAATAATATCATTGATAGTACGACTTGCCACTAAAGCAATTCAGGAAGTATGCGACGGACTTGTGCCAACTCGCATTGTAAATTACCTCATAGCCCTCCAGGACAAAATCCTTCAAGATATACATTACAAAAAAAACCTTACCGTGTAAATTATATAGAAATAGATAGTCTCCACAGTATTTTTTCCTGAAAAACGAGGTCAACCTCGATACTTCCACATGATAGGATCGTCACTCTGTATTCCAATCGCCTCCTAACCACCTGTTCAATATAGAATTCAGTCCAAACACATAACATACAGGGAACTATGAAAAGTCTCCTTACGATTTTGCAAAGCAGCCAGTCGCAATGACACCCTGTCCCAAATCAGTTCCTCTCCATGAAAACCATCCAACTTCAATGCAAATCCATTTCTCAAAGCGTATCATTGCACCCTACATATGTCTGACCAAACTTCGATGCCGAAGTCAATGCATCAATTACTTCCCTTAAATCAACACCTCATTGCATATAACCAACCAATCTCATCCTTTAAATCACCACCAACCAATATCATCTCTTCCAGCACCCAGTCCTACCAAGTAGGCATACGGGCTCTATCTTACCAAATAACTTTGTCAAGCCAAAAATGTGAGCGGGAATGGTGCTCAAATCACCCCTACCCCAAAAAAAAAACTTCTTCCTGGTAGTTACAGGCCTATCTGTATCCTCCCAACATCGGCCAAAATCTTCGGATGGATCATCAAGTTAGTTATCGATGTGCAGTGTGATAGGCACAATACTATCCCAAATTTCCAGTTCGCAAACCGAGCAGGTCGTTCGGTTGAACACGCCCTTTTAATCCTGAAAATATGTCTTGCTCGCAGCTGACCACAAAGCACTCATAGTAGCGTCTCACCCTATCGTAAGAAAAACTCCGAGTCAGCGCATTAGTATGGATAGGTCTATAAACTTCCGCACGCATCGCTGCAAGCTAATCTCTAACTACGTAGATGGATAGTAACCCCAAGTAGAAGTTCAGCAACAGCTCTTCTTTCACTTTATCAGTCCTGCTGGAGTCCCACAAGTATTCGCTCTTTCCGCAACCGTAACCAACTGCTAACTACGAGGTCCTCCAATATGCCAATGACCTCAAAGTCTGTACCTTCTCGAAGGATATTGTAAGCGGGTAAACCCGTCTGAATTCATATTTGGACAATACTTCATAGGGTGGGAACTAGCCCTTAATCCTCATCTATCTAGGTGACACCTCTAATTTATCCAATATCCTTCCGATTAACAAGGTAAAAGTTCCCACTCTAGACGCAGTTTAGACCTTTGACGAAAGACCCATTGGAAATCTATCTCTTTGAGAATCAATTGTGATTTTTTGCATTCGATGTGTATCTTCCTTGTCAGCCGGAAATGGAGACCTGGAGGAAAGGAACTTCATTCAATATAAACTGGTAGACATGTTTCTGGCTTGAATCTGAAGGTATGACAACTTCTTTAAAGCACTGCTTAATCCTTCTAAGAAAAGCTTTGGCCATATCTGTTCCAATTTTAGGATTGGGACATTAACTACGCACTATATCGCTACTTTCAGGATTCCTGCTCGTATTTGATGGTCCCGAGTCGTAAGGGGGCGTGTCACATCATTGTCAGCACAGTGCAGGAGTTATTCTCGACTATAATGGGAGAATCACATAGGTGGATAAACTAACGCTGCTAAAAAGAACAAAGGGCTCAGATATGTTTCTTGTTTCAGAGCTGATTCCTGTTTAAGAGCCCTGTTTAGCTTTTTGGTAGTTACCACTAACTGCTGTTCCAGCGATATGATTTACTGTCCTCTTCATGCTTGGCGCTTGGCGAAAAGCAGCTGTAGGATCTACTCAGGTGACTTTCTTATTAGCTTTGTTTTGTTGGTTACTGCAACGTGAAGTGTACTGCTGCCAGGAATAGTGACTGAAAGGCCCAAGGGTGTTGCGAACGTGGTAATGCATGAGGTTGTGGCGCGGCAGGATTCGCGGCATTCGAAATTTATTTCGAATGTTGCGAGTGCCAACGAATAGATGGCGCGGATCTATCCACTTTGCGGATCACGACACGGGAGTGGAGGACCGGCGAGTGTGCCATGAGTTAGGGGCAGAAAAGAAACAAATGAAGGGAGACGTCTTTTTCTGCCTCTAACGTTTGAGAAGCAAGAAGGAGTTCGGTTCTCAACCATCAACCGGAATGGTCGTTTTGGTTTTGTATTTCATCTTAAATTAAAGAATAATTGTAAATAATGTAAAAAAGATAAGTTCTATGATTATGTCAATTCAAACGATTCGCTTTTCAAATATTTTTCTTTTGAATTAAATTAAATATTTTTGTATATAAAAGACAATTTAGTGACAATAATGCAATAGCTTTAATAAAACTGAATAAATACTTAATTGGTGACCCCGATTTTAAAAAAAAAGTTCGTGCCCTTCAAAAGTTACAACTGATAACAACACATCTTGATGCCGAATTTCATCGTAAGGTCTATGAATTGGAACGCAGCTTGGAAGAAAGACATCGTGATATTTTCAAGAAACGTTTTGAGATCATAAATGGAGACTATGAGCCAACTGAAGAAGAATGCAATTATTCGGATGCTGAATATACTCTGGACTATACTCGCGCCATAGATAATTTCCCATTGTCAAGTAATAGAAATCCATCCACATCCCGAGTCGGAGCACAAGCAAGAAAGAAAAACGCCCTCCTGCACAACAACAACCACCACAAATTCAACAGCAGCAGCAACAGCCACCACAGCAGTATCAACAACAACAACATCAGTGCCACAACAATCAACAACAGCAACAAACGGACGTCCCCAGCACCGCCAACGCCGCAGCTACAGCCGACAAACTCGACCAGCGCCACCGACGAGGAGCTATTTTTTTTCTTAACACATTCAATTTATTTTGTTTGATTTTGTTACAGGTAGTTTATGACTAAAATTAATACTAGACTTATCTCTAACAGCTTAACTTTACCTAGAAATTAACATTTTGCTTAATACTAGACTTAATTTACGGTGGTATTAATTTATCCTATGGCTAATGTTATAGAGGGGAAAGTCAGGAAAAACCCCTCTTATGTTGTTGTTTGTTCGTTGGATAATTGTGTTGCATGAATGGATGGAGGAAGGATACATATAGGGGAAGGTGGTGTTATTGGGCGGTGGAGTAGACGAGGCCAGGGCGATGTCGATCGTATGGGCGGTTGAATATGATCATCTTCCCGCCGCGATAACTGCTGTTTTGGGAGGAAAGGGTTAGGAGGTCTGAAGGGAGGGGATGGTGGCGGTATGTGGGGTTAGTGTTATGGTTTCGTATGTGGGAGTAAAACTGGATGAGGTTGTTTTCATGGGCTTGACATTTGATGAGGAATTTGGTTAGTGAGGTAAGGAGGATCTGGTCTATGCGGGAGCACTTTACCTCGTCGTAGACAGCTTGGTTGGAGTGGATATTGGACTGGGAAAGGGAGAGGCGGAAGAACCTCCTTTCGCGTACCCGAAGGCGCTCCATTTGAGCTGAGGAGACGTCACACCATGCGACGAATCCATATGTAATTAAGGGACGGATTAGCTGCTTATAGCAGTAGAGTTTCACTTTGGGGAGGATGGCGGAGTCTTTCTTAAGGATGGGCCATAGGGTTTTTAGTCCTGTTAGGGTCTTTGAAATGATGGAATTTACCTGGGGTATGGGTGATAGGCGGGTATTGAGGGTTATTCCCAGGTATTTAGTGGATTTGACGGAGGGAATGGTAGAAGGTCCGATCTTGATAGTGAGGTTGCGGGTGTCGGCCAGCATCTTGCGGGTAAAGGTGGCTCTACCGCGGAAGACGATGGCTTCGCATTTGCAGGGGTTGAGTAGGAGTTTCCAGGATTGGAGGAATTTGTTGAGGGTTTGGATTGAAGTATTGATGCGGTTTTGGGCGGATTTTATTCTCCGGGAAGAGGTGTAGAGGATCAAGTCGTCAGCGTATTGGATGGTTTTGACTGCTTGGGGGGAGTTGGTAGGGTGCTGGAGTGGGATATCGGCGGTGTATAGGGAGAAGAGGGTTGCTGACAGAACTGAGCCTTGGGGGATGCCTGCGGGAGGACTGTAAGGGTCGGACAGGGTATCGTGGATACGGACTAAGGATTGGCGATCAGACAGGTAGTTAAGGATGAGTTTGCATAATTGTGGGTGGAATTTGAAAGTGTGGGAGAGTTTGTAGGTGAGGCCGTCGTGCCAGACCGCGTCGAAGGCTTTCTGGATATCGAGGAGGCAAGCTGTGGTGGGGATGTTGTTGTTTAGTTGGGATAGGATGTCGGTTTTGAGGACTAGGAGGGCATGTGAGGTGCCGTGGCCGCGCCTGTTGGCAAACTGGAAGGGGGGGATAATGGCGTGGTCGGTGATGTGTTGGAGCATGATATCGTGGATGACGTGTTCAAAAATTTTCGATGTCACGTTAAGGAGGGAGATGGGGCGGTAGCTGCCCGGGGAAGCTGAAGGCTGGTCCTTTTTTAGGATTGGGACGATGTGGGCTCGTTTCCATGGGGTGGGAAAGTGTGCAGAGAGGAGGCATTGATTGAAGAGTTGGGCGAGAAAGGGGCTTAGGGTTTTGGCGCATTTTTTGAGGATGATGATGGGGATGTGGTCGGGTCCGGTAGATTTTTTATTATTTCGGGAGAGGATAATGGATTCAACTGTTTGGGGTGTGACGGCTTGTATTGGTAAGCAGTAGGGTGTTGTAGATTCGGATGGTGGGATCGGGAATTCGGTGTGGATGGCTGGCGTGGTAGTGATGTTGTGTATGTGTTGGCGCACCGCTGTTTCTGTGGGTGGGTCGGACAAATGTTGGGTGGTGTGGTGGGCGGCTAGAAAGCTGTTAGCAATCAGGTCGGCGTGGGCTTTGGGTGAGGTGTTGTGTGGGAGGACGCTGGCTGAGCGGGGTTTGGCTAGTCGGGGGCAGGTACCCCGGAGTTTATTGCATGTTTGCTGATTAAGCGAGATGTTCGCATGCTTTACCGCGTAGTGATCAGCGTATAGCGTCTGGATCTGGGATTGGATGCGTTGTGTGAGGGAGTGGATTTGTGACTTGAGGAAGTTAAATTGAGGAGCGTACCTGTGCCTGTGGAGTTGGCGTCGTAGGGTTGATTTTTGTTTGATGAGGTCTAGGATGTGTGGTGGCAGGGTGATTAGGCCCTGGTAGTTTAGTGGTCTGAGAGGGATGGTTTCGTTGCAAGCCTTTTGTGTGGATTCCGTGAGCTTTTCCACGGCTGAATCGATTTCGGTAGGAGACGGATTGGACGGGAGGCGGATGGTCGAGAGTTTGTCGGCTAGGTTGTAGTTGAGGCGTTGCCAGTTAGTGGCAGCGTAGTTGGGAAGGAATTTAGGCTGGGATTTGGGGAGGCGGTCGGTGATATTGAAGTGGAGAACCACTCCGTCATGATCGCTCAAGCCGGGGATGGTGGGGAGGTCTTGGGGGGAGGTAGGCGTGCTGGGGTGTACGAGAAGGTGGTTGCTTACCAGGAAGAGGTCGATGAAGGAGTGGGTATTTTGCCTGTGGTAGGTGGGTTGGTTGGTGGGGAGGAGGGTGAGCTGTAGAGGGTGGGAGTGTTGTGAGTACCAGTTGGCTAACCTATTGCCATTGGCATTTATAGTGGTGTTATACCAGGTGTTATGTTTGGCATTTAGGTCGCCCCCTAGTACAAGGGAGAAACGCTTGTTTCGGCTGACTGGGAGGGCTTTGAGGTGTTGTGTAAGGTTGGAGATGTCAGCGGGATTGAGGGTTTGGTCGGGGCAGTAGAGGCTACCTAGGAATGTGATGGAGGAAGGTGTGGCAATGAAGACAATGGTTAGCTCCATGGATGGGGCAATAGTGTTTGGGATGTAGACCCGTTGAGCGTCTAGGGGATTTGCCACTAGTATGGCTGTGCCTCCGCCTGGGCGGTCAACACGGTCGGAGCGGAAGGTGGTATAGTTGGGGATGTGCAGCTTATGCCTTGGGTGCAGTTTGGATTCTGTGAGGAGGAGTAGGTTAGGTTTGTGGACGGACAAGAAATTAGTTAGATCGTGACGTTTTTGTCGACTGACCACCGAATTTACGTTCAGTAATACCACTTTAGTGGACATTACTGGGGGACACTTGGCAGAGGAAGGAGAGGAGAGCGAGTCTCTTCTCCATCGGCGAGGAAAGGGAGTTGTATGTGGGGAGGAATGAGGTGAGTTGGGAGGCTAGTTGGGTGGTGGAGGTGTTGAAGAGGGAGTGGATCTCGGAGTCGAGGTCAAAGGTGGGGACTGGGCGCGAGGCGTTCCTGGCCATCGCAGCGTAAGAGAGTGGTGGGGACGTAGGGTTGTACGGGGCGGGGCCCTGAACGGGTTTTGGTTGGGGACCGGGTTTGGTTGGTGGAGCAGGGTTATGCTTTGTGGGGGGTGATTGTTGTGTTTGGCGGGCGCGGGCTTGCACGAACATCGGGCAGTTGCGATAACTAGCCGGATGAGTGTTGGCTCCGCAGTTGATGCAGGATGGATTTTCTTCCTGCTTCTTTGGGCATTGTCGTGGCCCGTGCGGGGTGTTGCATTTAACGCAACGGTAAGCCAGATTGCAATTTGACGCTGCATGCCCAATGCGCTGGCAGTTCCGGCATTGGGTGATTTCGTGTAGCTGGACGGCTTCGAACTTCACGATGCAGTGAAACATCGCCCTGGCTTTCGTGAGAGTGGCCTGCTGGAATTTGGGGGAAAACGTTACAAGGAAGAGGTGGAGGGGTTTCGCGTTTCGTCGGGAGGAGCTAGTCTCGTATTGACGAACGCTGATGGCTTCGGAGATGCCGAGGCGGTGTAGCTCCTTGAGGATTTCATCGGGAGAGTATGTATAATCTAGTCCTCGGAGGACTAGGTTGATTGGTTTGAGGTGTGACGGAGTATACGTGAAGAAGGGGTGGTTTCCTTCTTTAAGTAGGTTTTTTGCAGAATCGTAATCTGCCTGGGAGGTGGCGAGGACGTGGGTTGAGCGTATTGATGTTTTTTTAAGGGATATATTGTTGGGGATTGTGGACAGAATTTTGTTAGTGATATCTTTAGTGGTTGTGGGGTCAGCGCGGATAATTAGCGGCGGGAATTTTTCCTGACTTACCCTTGGTGGGGTGGATTTGGCTGGTTGAGCGGCTTGCTGCGTGGTTGTGGTGGTTGTTATCGGGGTGTGTGTGGTTGGTTGTTGTAGTTGTCGGGCTGGATGTTCGGTGACATTCGTTGTTGTTGTCGTTAGATGGGGTGAGGGTGTAGATGCTATTGCTGAGGTTATTTTTCGTTGTGGCTTCGGTGTGGGAATTTCCATTTCTGCCATCGACCGTTCTTCTTGGTTCTCATGAATTGATGTAGTTGCTGTATTGGGTTGCTGAGATGACTTGTTGAGGGCGATGGTAGATTCCACTAATGAAGAGCTGAACAACGCAGAGAGCCGGTCGTACCGGCTTGTCATCTCCTTCAGGGAGGTTCTCAGTTCTTGTACCTGTCTCCGCAGGGCGGCGACATCGTCTTGATCGTCGTCTGACGTTTCGCGAGCCATGTCCGACTCGCTATCTTCTCGGGCGGGTTCCCGACTGGCTTCGGGACTTGATGGAGCCTCGCTTTCGCTGTCCCCAAGGGGGTGAATCCTCTTGGGCTCAGGATCCATCCCCTGGGGCGACAGTGACCTGTCCTCAACCGGGCGCTTTGACATAGCGCCTCGCCACTGAATGTTTGACCGAAAACACTACGGTCGCGATTGTGTTTTGTTTTGTTTTTCACTCCGCACTTTGGATTTTTCACTCGGCACTTTCGTGAGCACAAGTCCGATCGTCTCGGACGCTTGAGACTGACTGACGAGGAGCTATACTTAAGAGAAATTATTATTCATTTATATATAATATTTATTTATTTATTCAGTTAAAAAAATAGTAATAAAAAATTTTGAAATCGCTGCAAGAGACGGCGTGGAGGTGTTTGGCATCGCGAGTCCTCCATTTTTGGTGGTGTTTTTGGTCTGCGCTGGATAGCGTCCGCTTCGTTTTTTTTCTCGTTTCGTGCGTGCATTTGTGGGTGCGGCCTGCCGTGTCAGTATAAACTCACCGCGGTTGCATCTCAATCTCGTACTTTTAGTGAAACAAGATGTCTTTTGACAATAAAGACGCAGCAGGCCCATCGGACCCGCAAGTGACCGCCCTCGCCGTACGCGTCCCTCCGTTTTGGCGGCGGAACCCCGAACTGTGGTTCGTGCATTTGGAAGCACAGTTCCAAATGTCCGGCATCACATCGGATGCGACACGTTTCAACTACGCGGTGGTCGGCCTGGACGAAGAGTCCATACTTCTGGTGTCCGACGTGGTGAAGTCGACATCGTACGTGCAGCTCAAGAGCGAGTTGATCAGGCGCCTGTCGGCAAGCGAGTCGGCAAAATTAGACCACTTGCTGGCGGGTTTAACGTTGGGTGATCGAACTCCCAGCCAATTGCTTCGTGAAATGAGGCAATTGGGTGGGAGTAAGATCGGCGACGACCTGATCAAGTCGCTCTGGCTGCGTCGGCTCCCGGAGGGCACCCAGGCGATCCTCGCTTGCGTCTCCGGTTCCTTGGAGGAACTGGCAGCGACGGCCGACCAGGTCCAGGAGGTGTACGTACGCCCAACCTTGGCGGCCGTTCAACCACCGTCGGATGAGGTGGGTGAGTTGAGGCGCGGGATTGCCGCTTTAACAGCCAGTATGGCCGAGATGCGGGCGATGTTGGACGCTCAGCGTTCGGGCGCCAGATCGCGAGCACGCTCACGGTCTGCCACCCGAAAAGGGCGATCAGGTAGCAGGTCGTCAAGACAGTCCACGGACCAAGGGATTTGCTGGTACCACCGCAGATTCGGGGATAAAGCGACAAGATGTACGCTACCGTGTAGATTCTCTCCTACCGCAAAAAACTAGGTCCGCGGGGGGTCTTGGCGGCGGCCACCCAGAACGCAGCGCCACGTCGCCTAACTATTTTCGACCCCCTCAGCAGGCGCAACTACCTCGTCGACACGGGTGCGGAAGTTTCGGTTCTTCCCGTACCCCAGCATCATCAACTTTTCCCTCAACCGCTCAAACTTGCGGCAGCAAATTCCTCCCGCATAAACACGTACGGGTATAGGCAAGTAGACGTGAGTCTTGGCTTGCGTAGGACGTTTTCGTGGCGTTTCATCCTGGCGGATGTCAGCTTCCCCATACTAGGCGCAGACTTCCTGTGTCACTATGGATTGCTGGTGGACTTGCAAAACAAGTCTCTTATAGATTCCACGACCAAACTTAATTCGTCGGGACTTATGGTATCTCACCCAGGCAATAATCTTTCCGTTCTTTTAGAAGACATTACCGACTCTCGTGTTCGGGCACTTCTCCAAAAGTTCAGCCAGATTACTACCAACTGTAGTCTCTCCAAACCAGTGAAGCACAATGTGCAGCACCACATTATCACTACTGGTTCCCCGATCTTCTCGAAGGTGCGTCCTCTACCATCTCAGAAACTGGCAATTGCACGGAAAGAGTTTGAACAACTCGTTCAACAGGGTATCTGCAGGCCCTCAAACAGCTGCTGGTCTTCCCCACTGCATATGGTCCCTAAGCCAAACGGCGAATGGCGCCCATGTGGGGATTACAGAAGGCTAAATGCACAGACTGTTCCTGACCGATATCCAATTCCACTCATCCACGACTTTGCGCATCACCTCGCGAATTGCCGCATCTTTTCGACCTTGGACTTAACCAAGGCTTATCACCAAATCCCAGTAGCTCCTGAAGACATTCCAAAGACGGCAATATGCACACCCTTTGGACTCTTCGAGTTCACCCGGATGACTTTCGGATTGTGCAATGCGGCGCAAACCTTTCAAAGGTTCATTCACTCTGTCCTGCGAAACCTCGAATTCTGTTTCGTATATTTGGATGATGTTTTGGTCGCTTCTTCCACTGAGTCTGAGCACTTAGCCCATCTCGAGTGCATTTTTCAACGTCTCCTTGAGGCCGGTTTAGTCCTGAACGTTGAGAAATGCAAATTCCTTCAACAACAGGTGAGATTCCTCGGCCATTTCATTTCCCCTGAAGGAATACAGCCCGACCCAGACAAGGTGCAAGCGATATCAAGCTTCCCGCGTCCAAAGACAGTGAGGGAGTTGAGGAGGTACTTGGGCATGCTAAACTTCTACCGTCGTTTCCTGCCCAAGGCCGCCCATCTCCAGTCCATTTTGAACGCGTACTTGTCTGGCCCCAAAACTAAGGACACACGAGAGATCGTGTGGTCTGAAGAGGCTATCTGCGCGTTTGACAAATCTCGTCAACAACTGGCTGACGCTACGCTCTTGGCATTCCCTCTGCAAGATGCACCCCTAGCCGTTTTTGTTGATGCCTCTGACATCGCAGTAGGTGCTGCCCTTCACCAAAAGGTGGACCAAGTTTGGCAGCCGTTGAGCTTCTTCTCGAAGCAGTTGAATCCCGCTCAACGGAACTACAGCACCTACGATCGCGAACTGCTCGCCGCATACCTGTCCATCAAATACTTCCGTTTCTCCCTAGAGGGCCGGCCGTTCACAGTGTTCACGGACCATAAGCCTCTCACGTTCGCTTTGAAACAGAAGCCCGACAAAGCGTCCCCTCGTCAGCTTCGACACCTGAGCTTCATAAGCCAGTTTACGTCGGACATCCAGCACGTGTCCGGGAAGGACAACATTGTTGCTGACGCTTTGTCTCGTGTCTCCGAAGTTAACATCCCCGCCTCACTCGATTTCTCGGCTATTGCCAAGGCGCAAGTGGATGACGCAGCACTTCAGAGCCTCATGTCCAACCCCAAATACAAATTTCGGGAGTTGCCCATCTTCGGCTCAAACCTCTCGCTCTGCTGCGAAGACTCGGAAAAGGGACCTCGGCCATACATTCCGGCCACATTTCGCAAGGAAGTGTTCCACGCAGTTCACGACTTGGCGCACCCCGGCATCAGGACAACAAACCGGTTAGTCACCGGAAAATACTTCTGGCCCTCCATGAACAAGGATATCAATTCCTGGGCCAGAGAGTGCATCGCATGCCAAAAGTGTAAAGTCTCCAGGCATGTTAGGAAAGAAGTGGGCTCATTCCCCCGCACCACCAAGCGTTTCCACTCCATACACCTCGACATAATAGGGCCTTTGCGAGACTCGCACGGTTATAAGTATTGCCTCACAATCATCGACAGGTTCACGCGGTGGCCTGAGGCAATACCTCTGAAAGACATTACGGCGCAATCATGTGCTGAAGCCCTCTGTCGAGAGTGGATTCCTCGCTTTGGCGTCCCTGCAGTGGTCATCACTGACCAGGGAATGCAATTTGAGTCCACCCTTTTCTCCGAGTTAGGCAAACTCCTTGGTTTTAAACGCCAGCGGACTACGGCATACCACCCACAATCCAATGGGATGCTGGAACGTTGGCACCGGACGCTGAAAGCCGCCATTATGACACGCGACGACCCGTCCTGGACGCAAGTCTTGCCTCTCGTCCTGCTCGGCCTTCGTACAACCCGCCGAGAGGAATTTGCTGCCAGCCCCGCGGAGCTGGTTTACGGGGAGAACCCGAGACTCCCAAGCGATCCGGTCTTCGACAAGAGATCGGGTCTCACGGAGTCGGGGTTGGTGCGTCTGCTGAGGGACAATCTCCGACGTATCAAGGCGCCACCACCCTCTCGACACTCGTCCATACCTGCTTGTTCGCCCAAGGAACTGGACACATGCACGCATGTGCTAATCAGAACGGATGCCGTCCGGAAACCGCTGCAGCCTCCATATGAGGGCCCGTACCGCGTTCTCGAGCGGGGAGAACATTTCTTCCAGCTCGAGATCGGTGGTCACAAAAAGGCGGTCTCTTTGTCCAGGCTGAAACCCGCGTGCGCCCCGAAGCAACGTCGTGTCCGCTTTGCAGATTAACGGCGAACGAAGTTCGGGGATCAGTCGCTGAAACCCCTAGGTTTCATCTGGGGGCGGAGTGATGTGGCGCGGCAGGATTCGCGGCATTCGAAATTTATTTCGAATGTTGCGAGTGCCAACGAATAGATGGCGCGGATCTATCCACTTTGCGGATCACGACACGGGAGTGGAGGACCGGCGAGTGTGCCATGAGTTAGGGGCAGAAAAGAAACAAATGAAGGGAGACGTCTTTTTCTGCCTCTAACGTTTGAGAAGCAAGAAGGAGTTCGGTTCTCAACCATCAACCGGAATGGTCGTTTTGGTTTTGTATTTCATCTTAAATTAAAGAATAATTGTAAATAATGTAAAAAAGATAAGTTCTATGATTATGTCAATTCAAACGATTCGCTTTTCAAATATTTTTCTTTTGAATTAAATTAAATATTTTTGTATATAAAAGACAATTTAGTGACAATAATGCAATAGCTTTAATAAAACTGAATAAATACTTAAAGGTGGCTTCCACACTGGCTTTACATGGTGAATCCTTTGAAGTTTGGGAGGTAAATTTAAGGCTGTCTTCTGAAAAGGAAGAAGGTGGTGGAGAACCCGAAGTTCTTCGAGAATGGGCTGGAGATGACAATAGCCCAGAAGGTCGGAGCTCGTGCCATTAGTGCCAAATTCACGGGAACCATTTCACCGGCGACATATCGTTTGAAGTCGCCCAACACAGTCGATTACTGCAGCGACCTGCTGTGTGAGGGGCGTGCCTGCAGACATACAGTTCTCATAAATGATTGCGTCTGTGTTGAAATTCTCACTAATGAGTCGAGCGTATATGTCTCGGATCGCAAACCTTTAGGACGTTTTTGGGTAAACATGTAGTGCCCACCTATAGATGACCTGGAAAAGTATATCGCTTACCTGGATAATGTGATTCTGTGTGGTGGCGCCACACGTTTTTTAATTAGGACAACCCTAATATACTTATTGCAGATATTAATATGTATTTCGGGAGTCAACTGCTCTGTTCTTTTTATTCAAATCCTCTTGTAGCTGTTGCTCAACCTAGACTCGCTTACAAAGAAGAGGGATAGATACATTTCGCTGGCGAGCATAACTGGGTATACCAGATATTCAAAGGGAAACAAATTGTTGGATGAACTGTTACCGAGATTCGAACCTTCGAAGGCGAGGGGAGCGAGGTGAGATTGAGGAAAGCATGGTGAAGCTCAAGTCTTGTTAGTCATATTCCAAGGTTGGAGTGGTATGAATAGCAAAATGCACAAAGCTGTCTGGCGGACCGTATCAACTGAGGTTTAGTATCTGTATGAGCGTTGCTTAGGGGAGTGTCATTTCCCTGTATTCAGCAAGAGTGCTAGGGTCTTGTGTTCCTGAAGTCACCTGAGAAAGACAGGAGTAATCCTAACTCGTTTAGGACCTGGGAATCATCTGGTACAGGAAAGGCGGCACGAAAAAAATTTATTGTCTATTGTATTAGGAAAGACGTCCTTGAAATCTTTGCACATTTCAAAGGCGGATTTTATTACCTAATTTGGTCATCTAGCCTGTTGAAATTTCGCGAGTGTGGGTTGGTTTTCCACCGAAGATAATCATGTAGGACATCAAAAACAAGTGTCAGTTAGTACTTTCAATGGCCGGTCTTAGTTTTAATATTTTTTGAAAAAGGAAGAAGGGGGGGGGGGATGGGAACTGAAATTTTCTTTAACGGACCAATTCTCAGAAACTATCCAACCCAAAATAACGAAACTGTATCTATACGATGTCCATCTACCTTCTATCCTGATATCTACTTAAAACTTGAGAGAATATAGATACAGTATGCTTTGAAACATGATATCCCCAAGTTTGGTCAAAATTGTACAATTATTGATGAAGTTGCAGCAGCTCAAATTAGCCTCTTCCTTTGTTCAGTACTCAAATATACTTTCATAAGAAATACACAAAACCTTTCACACCTGAAGCGTCGAGCTTCCGGTTTTCGACTTAAATATTTAATAATTAAAGAAGATACTGAAAAGTTTGTCAGATGATTCAATCTCAAAGTATTTTATACTTACATTATAAAAGCTTATTGTTCCCATTGTAGGATTCATCTGTCCTGATAACATCTTGAAGATTGTCGATTTCCCGGCTCCATTATTGCCAAGCAATCCAAAACATTCCCCGGTTTTCACTTCAAATGAGACGTTTCTCACCGCATAGTCTTTCTCACCATAGGTCTTAGAAACATTTTCTACCTTGAGCGCGTAGTTATTATACGTGTTGTACTTCTCATCTTTCTTTAGGGAGTTTTGGATAGTTACAATATGTAGCTCTTGAACAGCTACCGGTTGTTTAAAGATTTTTACATACAATCTATGTAGGTAGCCGCCTTCGATGGCGTAATTCAGGGCTATGAAAAACACTCCAAGGACAAATAAGGCAATGAAATGTGGGCGGAGTATCTCACTTGTTATTGGGGATTTGTAGGTATCAATGTAGAACCTGGAGAGGATTTCGGACTGGAAAGAAAAGATATTTTAATTAGCTAAAGTATCTTATGTCTAAAAAGTAAATTTTGTTTAATTTTCCCACATGGGGATATCTTTTGGTGTACAACCTACTCTTAGGAAAATGCACAAAACTATTCGAAATCTATGATGAACCCGTTTTAGTGGAAAAAAGATGGTTCTTCCTGGTTTGGCTACAATTTAGCTTGTGTATGGGGGGGGGAGGCAAGGCCCCTGAGCACTCAGACCCTAGTGACCCATTATACTCGGTATTATATTATAGTTTACCTTATCGAAGCAAACACCATATTTCGGGAATCAGTTTTTCCACTGAAAAAGCGGACAACTGGTTCCCGAAATACAGAATGGAATGAATAAACTAAATTGTAGCCCAAAAAGGAAGTACCACCCTTTCTCACTTGAAATCGCTCTATAAATTTTACGTTCCGTTTACTTACCGCAAGGAAATTTTTGCAAATGGTCACCAAACCATCGGATAGCGCATGTTGGGGGAAAATTAAAAATGCGCGATTCAGGAAGTTTCTCCAGTTCTCAGCCTCATCTGAATCGCCTAATACATCGAATAAAACTATCACAGTTGTGGTTGTAAGAGAAATAACAACATTCAAACAGAATATTGTCATATTTGCGAAACTTGACTCCGAGAATAATTTTTCGAATACATGAACCGCTGGAATCGATGCGAACCTAAACAGATCAAACGCGTGTTAAGATACATAAAAGCAGAGATAAAGTATTTTTAAGTACTCACCCGTACAGGAATAACAACAAGCAGATACCATCTAAATTCGATTTTGCTACGTAAGTAGGAATAGCGAATATTTCGAATATTATTACACATAACAGCAATGCTAGTAAATATACCTAATAAAGTATGTCTGAATTAGTATCTTTTCAATGTTGCACAAATTCTCAAAGTGCTTACAATTGTGTCCCAAAGGAGAGCGACACCCCAATATGTCTCTATTTTGACTCCGCATAGCATTTGTTGGAGCTTCTCACCATTGACTCGTTCGTTTACTATAAATACTGATCCTCCTGCCACTACCAAACTGAATGCAATCAGAATAATCAAAGATATCCCAGAATCTGCAACCTGTTGCAAGCTGTAAAGTTAATAACAATTAGTATCTTGAATAAGTTAGGATAGATTGCTAGAAAGAAGGAGAAGGACGTTATCCTCGTATTCAGATTTGAAGAGAGGATGCAGGAAGATGGAAGGGGTTCCTCCCGCGACCGAAGTTTTCTCAAGTGCTCAGAATAAAGAGATAATAGGATGCCCACAGAATTTGGACCCCAGACCTGTATAATTTTCACTCAGGGTTCCTTTTTGCCGGATTTTCTATTTAAGGCCCTGCTCGTGTTCTACAATCAAACTGGAACGCATCAAAAACACTTTGAGTGCTTAACCGGGCTTGCGCTCTCGATCCTTCCGCACTGGCACATAGTGGAATAGGGTTCGGAGTTTACATCTCCGCTCTACTTGCTCTTCGCAGCAAAGTGCATGCTTCTCAGAAAGTCGTAGGGTGAATTGAAGTTTATTGTCAGGCACCGATAGCAGATGGAGGTATGTGGAGAAGTTTGGATGCATGACTGTATCATTTGCAATTCTTCTTCTTAGCCTTTGTTGTGCTCAATAGCGGGGTCACCTTACTGGATCAGGTTCACTATTTCAGCGAACAGGAGATCCAGACTTAATGTCTATTCTTCTACACCACTGAGTTCTAGAAAAATTTAAACTTTTGCTGTCCAGCAATAATGAATTCAATTTTTCAGGTTTGTACCCGTGAGACGCAGCAGCACACCTATAGGAGAGAAGGTTTTTTAGGAACTAGTTCGAGCGGAGAAAACTTCTCTCCCCATCTGATGAAGAGAGATGTCGGCCCAGAAGATAAAACCGAAGGTAATCAGTGGTCAGATTAATTGCTTATAGTAAATTTTAACGGAGAGGGCTTATTCAAGTGAAGACCACGATGCTACGATTTGAAAGTACCATTTCCAAGGTTTAAAACATAGTTTCTGTGGAGTATGTCGGATAGTTATGAGTTTATAATGACGTCAAAATAACATGGATGAGATATTCCACTAAAGCGATGAGGGTAGCACGAATTCATAAGGATAGGCTTTCAATATCGTAAACCATTTTCGGTGAAATTTTAGTTTATTAAGGTTTTGTTGAAGAACATCCACATCCACATAAAAAATCAGCACATCCTTTCACAACTCAAACCCATAGCTTCCGATTTCCGACTTGTCTTCTAAATATAATTGTTTGGCATTTTTGGGATTAAGGGCTAGCTACCACTTTGCGAAGTATTAGTAAAGCTCGTTAAAATATGAATTCAGACGGGCCTACCGTCTTTAATATCCTTTATGGTTGTGAATCAGCGATATTTTGAAGGATCTTGGTTGGGTTGGACATGTGAGCAGGTTTTAGGATATCTACAGTAAAAAGCAAGAAAAGAATTGCCAGATGACAGTGCCTTGTTTGAAGGGCATTATGATTATTTTGGATTCGACAAAGTTGAGAGTGATCCTGTTTGGGAGAAGAGAAGTTGGAAAGTTCAATCTAGTTAATTCTTTGGCTGCTTGGGAAGGGAGGATGATGACCGTTTCAATCTGACTGACTCTTTAAATGTAGGACGATGAGTTCTAATTGACGCATTGACTGCAGCTCCAATGCTTTGATCAAGCATAGTGAAGTGGTTAGCTTGACAAGGATGTTTGTCTTATCAGAAGGGTATTTGTTTTATTGGGGGACATCATTACAACCTGCAGCTTTGATATTTTAAAGGCGACTGTGGAGATCTACAGTGCATAGCGTCAAGACCCTTTAACGGATTAAAGGTTGGAAATTATGGATCGCGGTCATCTGCAAGGAGAGTGTGTAGAAGCGGGCTGGGAGTAGGCTCATCCAACTAACGAGGACCTACTTGTCTTCTGGTCATGTGCTAGAAGCAAGTGGATCTGGCGGGAGTGATGAGCCGGGGTAACAGCCCGGAGATCGTCCCCTGCACTAGAGGAGGTGTTAATAAGACCTCAAGCCAAGGTAGAACAGCATTCGCCGTGGGCTGCGTGGCCAATGGGGAACTTGGTCTTTAGTATGCGAATTCTGAATACCTTAGGCACTTTCAGTTTCAAATAAGACTCTTACCCTGGTGGCTGGGCTAGCCAGGGTGGACATTCTTCCCGGAATATTCGTGGGACCAAGACATGGACTAAATTTTAAAAATAAAAAACCGACTATAGAGGAGGTGGTGGTGCCAGGCGCATTATCGGAGGACAAGCTGCTAGCATCCGCCAGGAGATAGTAGCCGTCGAGAGCAGCATAGTCGGTGCCAGCCTAGCACCGCTGTGCTGAAACCAAACGCAAGGACTTCCCGGAGCATGGCGACAGATGGACTATTGGTTTCCAGCCTGGAATCCACTGCCTTCAAGGTGGATGTAATGAATATCAGACATAGTACTCCTAACCCGAAGCCCTTAACGTCGGGGGATCGCTCAAAAGTAAAGACCACAAACCGGCTAAAAGGCGAAGGCCATTGGTGTATCGCTGAAGAGCCAGTACCAGAAGGCTATGTACATTCTCATCAAGATCGGCAAGAATAAGGAAGTCGGTATTGTTAACGAGCGGGATGAAAAAGACCTCGCTAAATACCAAGCGATTGTTGAAGAATACAACACCAAACGACTGGCAGACGAGCAGAAGGTGAAGCCCACCGCTCTGAAAAGCAATCGATCACAAGACGAGGTCGAACAAGATCACAGGCGGAGCAGAGTGACCAAGAGCCAACCGATAAGCCACGAACTGCGAAACCCTTCAGCAACGTGGCTAAGAGCAACTTACCTGTGCCGCTAGCGAATGGTAACAAGCGATAAACTAGCACCGGAGTTGTGGACCAGTGTTGAGGCCAGGCTGTCGGAGGTGGTCATTGAGCATCTCCTGGACGCCAAAGGTAAACACACGGGATCCATCCCCTGCTTTGATTCCTCTCAGGTGGTCCGTGGTATCCACGTTATAGCTTGCGAGGACTAATTCTACGAGGACTTTCTCGATTCGTAAGCCGCTAAGATCAGCGACGCTTAGGAGGGCATAAAGTCATCGCCTACGACGAGATTCCCAAAAGACCCGTTACTCGCATCTGGTTGCCAAAAATTCGCATGGATAAGGACAAGCTCGCCCAATCCCTGCGCTTTCAAAATTCCAGGACTCCCATGGACGACTGTGTTGTTATCAAGGAGGAGGAAACCTTCGGTTGGCAGGAAGATGGAGTTGTTTAGCAAGGATTTGCAGCCATTTTAAATCTTTCGATTTTGGCCAGATATGAAAGTACGGATGGATGCCAATTACGAATTTTCTTTCCTTCCTATTTACTATTTGATCCTGAGCATTTACGCGTGTTACTATACTTAGTCATCTCTAATACTTCGTATCTGACCAGTTTTCTGATTCCAAACAATGGAGATTCGCTCTGTGAGGATCTTGTTTCCCAGTAGAAAGGTTGATTGATCATGTCCGTGAGCTTGTACTCAGCCATCTGCAATACTTCACCTTCGGTCACCTCTTGGAAACCAAACTGAGGAGTTCAGATCTACGCTAAATTTATCTTGATTTTGTCTTCATCTTCTGCTTTTTATGGGGAAGCAGGAATAGACTTATCTGCAACATTTAGTTCCAGCTAGTTGATGAGTCTAACCGTTCGGGAGCAATACGTGGCGTCCACGAGAAAGTACCAGATCCTGGATTGATCCCTTAGCACCTTGTGACATTTTTCACGTGGGGGAGATAAACAGGCTTTGCCGGTCCTTGGAACTATCCAGCATTTCATCTTCTCACATGCTCTTCACCACGGAAGATTATGAGAGACGGCGTTCAAGTCAATCAAACACCACTTGATGTGTTTGATTATATACTTTAGGAGTCAAAAAATGGCAATATATTCCAAAGAATCAAATCAGAGATATCGTCTTAATCAAGGAGGACAGTTCACCACATATTTATTAGCTTACGAGGTCAGTTTTAGCTGTACGCCTGGGCAGCGGGGGACTCGTTCGCAATTTCTAACTAGAAAATTAAAGAACTTGGGGATGTTATGCTTCATCATGTAGTCAATATTACTGTAGACGCTCCCAAAAAAGAGATTTGATACTGGAGCTGAAGAAATCTCCGGGCAAAACGACTGAAAATTTCCGCTCTGAAGTGGACAAGTCCTTAGGGGAAGAGGCACAAGTACGGGCCAGAAAGCGGGAGATTGTGATACAATGTAAAGACGTTGGCGAAATCACAACTAAGGAGGATATCCGCGAGGTCTTAGAAAAGCAGTTCGGACTACTTGGTTTGCAAGATGCTCTTAGCCTCGCTGTTCAGATCAGACCCGACTGGTTTATAAACGTATTAACATGCGCGGTAGATAGAGTCGTCCTCACGCGGTAGAAAGGGCAAAAACTAGTTTTGCTGCCGAAGCCGAATAAGCAACCAGGACACCCATCATCATACCGTCCGATTTGCCTTATCAACAGGTAGGAAGGATGCTCGAAAGGGCCATCTACAATAGACTTCACCCTGACATTGAATATAAGAATGAAATCGGAGTGACAATTTGAATTTCGGCAAACCTACTCAATGATCCACGCAGTAGACGTTGTTTTAAAGCTGGCTCGAGACGCATATCGTCTAAGAAAAACTATGCCGTGGTGACCCTGGACGTCAAAAATGCGTTCATTTCAGCCACCTGGGAGTGGATAAAAAGCTCACTGGCTAAACCGGTATCCCTAGTTATTTGACTAAGTTCCTTGAAAATTACCTCTTTGATAGGACAGTTTGGTACGATACGGAAGAGGGATCCAAACAGTACACCGCCACCGCAGGAGTAACACAGGGTGCAGTGTTGGGTCCTCTCCTGTCGAACGTAATGTATAATTGCATCCTTCTCCTTACCGTGCCAAAGGAGGCCACGATAATCGGTTTCGCAGATAATCTAGCCATGGTTGTCGCCGCGAAACAACCTGAAGACGTGGAAGTGTACGCTAACGATACCATGAGCGCCATAAAAGCGTAGTTGGAGATGGTTCAGCTTGATCTTGCAGAACAAAAGAACGAGGCGGTCTTGACTACCAACCGTAGGCAGGGAATACGGTTAATATTCGTGTTAGTAGCCACATCATCACTTCGAAGCCGGTTATCAAACACAAGGGACATTTGGACTATACCTGTGAGAAAGCAGCAAATACCAGTGAATCATTAGCGCGGATCATGCCTAATATAGGATATCTAAGATACAGTCGCAGAGTACTTGTGGCCGGAGTGGTTCCCTCCCCAGTTTGGGATGAAGCACTAGCGTATGAGAGACATCATCATCATTCACGGCGCATCAACCGGTATCCGGTCTAGGCCTGCCTTAATAAGGAACTCCAGACATCCTGGTTTTGCGCCGAGGTCCACCAATTCGATATCAATAAAAGCTGTTTGGTGTCCTGACCTACGCCATCGCTTCATCTTAAGCAGGGTCTGCCTCGTCTTCTTTTTCTACCATAGATATTGCCCTTATAGACTTTCCGGGTGGGATCATCCTCATCCATACGGATTAAGTGACCCGCCCACCATAACCTATTGAGCCGGATTTTATCCACAACCGGACGGTCATGGTATCGCTCATAGATTTCGTCATTATGTAGGCTACGGAATCGTCCATCCTTATGTAGGGGGCCAAAAATTCTTCAGAGGATTCTTCTCTCGAAGTTTCCCAGGAATACATGAGGACTGGCAAGGTCATAGTCTTGCACAGTAAGAGCTTTGACCCTATGGTGAGACGTTTCGAGCGGAACAGTCTTTGTAAGCTGAAATAGGCTCTGTTGGCTGACAACAACCGTGCGCGGATTTCATCGATTTTTGACTCTAGATAGGAGAAGTTATCAACGGTCTCAAAGTTGTAGTCTCTTATTTTTATTCTTCCCGTTTGACCAGTGCGGTTTGATGTTGTTGGTTGGTTGGTTTTTGGTGCTGACATTTCCACCATATACTTTGTCTTGCCTTCATTGATGTGCAGCACAAGATTTCGAGCCAATAGCCGCCTGCTCGATCTGGATGAAGGAAGTTTGTACGTCTCGGGTCGTTCTTCCCATGATGCCGATATCGTCAGCATAGGTCAGTAGTTGGGTGGACTTAAAAAGGATCATAACCCTTGCATTTACCTCAGCATCACGGATCACTTTCTCGGGGGCTAGGTTAAAGAATACGCATGTACTTTTTGAGTTCACAGACTTGTTTGTTCCCTCAGTCTTCCTTTTGCCCGTCTGTGAAGTCGCTTCTCCGCTTGCCGGAATTCGTGATAAGTCTCCGCGCGTGCCCGCGTCCTTTGAGAATGCAACATCGCTCATACAGCCTCTATGAGAAATGCAATCATAAAAGTCAACCATTAATTGACTTCGCCAGCAGTAGAAACCTTATCATAAACTTCACATGCTTCCGGCACCGGTACATTTACAAAACAGACCTGGAAATCACTAGACGCTTATACCGTTAACCAAATTGACCACGTCCTCACTAGTAAAAGCTGGGCGTCCAGTGTATTAGATATACGATCCTATCGAGGAGTAAACTGCGATTCAGACCATCACTTAGCGCGGGTGTATACAGCCGCCCTTGAGGGGATCACCTATAATACACGATATTTGCAACTGAGACGAGCATGGGTTCTGGGGAGAACTGAAAGACACCATCAAGGAAGTCGCATAGAAGGCCGTGGGATACAAACCCTGGCAAACGGGAATTGACTATAAAATACTGACCAAAATTCTGCAGAATAGAAAAAGACCATATGCCGAACAACTCATTGGCGAGTACGAAGGCAGTTTCAGTCCGGGTCGCTCCACAACCAACCAGCTTTTAACAGTTAAACTAATCCTGCAAAAGTGCTGGAAATATAACGTTGACGTGTACCAAATTTTTGTCGACTTCAAGCAGACAGACGACAGTACAGGCCGTGGAGTACTGTACAATAAAATGCTGCAATTAGGTATACCAGTTAAACTAGTATGACCGACGAAGATGACTATGGCCAACTTCATCTTACAGAATAGGTTGACTGATCCTTTTGAAAGATATACTAGTTTGAAGCAGGGCAACGGACTGACGCCCACGCTCTTCAACCTAGTACTCGAACATGCTATCCGAGCAATGGATTCCAACACCAGGAGGGCGATTCTCATTAAGTCGACACAATTATTACCATACGCAGATGACATTGACATCATGGCCCAAAAACTGACCGACAGGGAGGAACTTCTACATACTCTTGACACTGTTGCAAAAGAAGTTGGACTACGCATCAATGAGGGCAAAATGAAAATAACGATGCAATCAAGAAAGAGGACGCCACCTCCTTCGAGCATAAACGTAGGGGACCTCAACATCGAATTCGTTGACAGCTTTATATATCTGGGTAGCAGCCTGTGAAAGGAGGCCAATGAGACAGACGAGGTCAAGCGGTAGGTACAGCCAGAGAATAAGTCTTTCTTCTTGATCCTTCCCATGATGAAATCGAAGTCTGTGCACAGAAACACGAAGCTCCGCCTATGGAAAGCCATCATCATGTCGACGAAGCGAGACTATAATGAAGACCGAGAGCATGGTGGGAGCACAATATATACGGACACCAAGCAACTACTGGGCTTCCAAGAACGGAAGATGGGGTCATGTGACCAAGATAATTAGAGGACAACGTCCAGGCGGCCAGGCCCCGACGTCTGACTGTAGTGCCACGATAATGATGATGAAAGAAAAAAGGATGTTATGCTAGTGTTTTCGAATGAAATCGTCCTATAATATATAGAAAAAACACCATGGAAATCCGATAGGCAGAGAGTAGGCTCTGATTTCTGTTCTGCATCCTTCCGCATTGACATCATTAATACCTTTACTTCCGGAAAGCTTTCGACAACGTGACGTGGAGAACGTAGAGGGATTCAATGCACTGTGTCATCTTCCCTCAAACAGCTTAACTCGCTGACAACATCGGGCGAGAGATGAGGTAAGAAATATCGGACTAAAGGTAAATACCAGCAAGACCAAAGTTCTCTATCACAAAGTCCATTAAGGAGTCCAAAAAGTCGACTGGGGTTGACCAAATCCCAACCATTGTCCTTACAAAATGCAACCATAAGTCCCTTCGCTGGAATTATACTTATATCACTCCTATCTCTATAGAGAAAGAAAATCATCGTCTTCCTGATAATAACCGGATTATCTCCATCCTTTCGCCGAAATCTTCGAGCGAGCACTGTAATAGGAACAATACTATCCCAGATTTAATTTTAGGAAAGCTTTTGACAACGTGCGGCAATAAGGACTAGTCTGTAACCTCTACAACATTCTAAGTTTTCATCCGGACCTCTGTAAACTAATTTCCGAAGCAAAATTGGAGATTGAATATAAAATCGAGAGTAAAGAAGGTCTTTATAGCCTTCTACCCCGACAAGAGGACCCTTGAAAGCTAATGGGGTCTCTAGCCGACGATGGTTCTCTGGATGTGTACAGCCGCGCTGACCAAAAAGTGCAAAAGTCCTATTCAAAGAAACCTGTATGCAGGGCCTTGCAGTTCCACCCTAGACCTCCGCTGTGAACAGGCTGTAGCGTGCAGTGCTGTTAAACTATGTGAGTCCGGATGCTGAACAGCAAAGCCCTACGACTATAATAGCATCCTAGACGAGGTGTTTCACAATTTCTGGGCATTCCTTACGAACTCCGCCACATGCAAGCCGAACTTCACCCTTCCAACCAGGGCAAAGTGGAACACAGGCGACGTTTTGCAAGATATTCTTCACCAATGGATCAAGGATGATCTGCGAAGTCGGTGCCAAAGTTCGGACACAAATAGTGAAATCCGAGTTGTACGGTCTCCCCTGCAGGTGTATCCCAAGCAGAATTACTAGTGATACTGGACGCGTCTTGATAACTAGGGCATGATCTGAGCCCCAAGTGTAACATACCCATTCTGACCGATAGCCAAGCGGCAATTAAGACCTTGTACACAGCGGTGACATCCTCTAAGCTGGTGGGGCAGTGCAGAATACGCTGAACAATCTGGGCGACACGCTCAAGGTTACCCTTCCCTGGGTTACCGATCCTAGGGACATAGAGAGGAATGAACGGGCCGATGGGTAGCTGCGGATCTCAGATGGCGAAGGCTCACCATCTGTGTCATGTCAAGGAGAATCGGATGCAAATGCATACAAGATTACGACGGCTTGCACGGGAGAACTGCTTTCCTTCATAAATGCTACGGGCTGGCTCTGAAGATTTAAGCTGGGGAAACTCTGTCTCTTTGATCTTCCCATAATAATCATGTTCTTAGGAGTTTGTTGTTTGTTTTTTTTATCAGGTCAGCACAGTCCAGAACCTGATACGGTAGCTCGGGTAGAAAAACAATATCTGTCACATCTCTAATGGCGGAGCTCATTCAATTTACTTAATCTATTTAAAATCCAAATAAATACTTGATACTCACATAGACGACTGACTCAACTCCTCCCTTCCGAGTTTAAGAGGATGATTCAAAGTCCTTATACTGTAACCAGAGTCATTCATTTCCGCTCTCAGCATATGCGAGTTGAGATCATTCAACCAGGCCATCATTGAATGGTATCCTTTGTTGTTATACCAGACCATATTCTGCGAATCATTGAACGATAATCCTCCATATCGTTTCATATGGTAGTCCTCATACGTCTCCAGCAGCCAAGTGTATGCCTTCCGGGAGGTATTAAAATACTCGCACTTTTCGCAATCACTCTTCAGCTCATTATATGTTCTCAAGGCAAACTGACTGCTATTCTCGTAGCTCAGAAAATCTTGAGTACCATTATATAGGGTCCTTGACAAACTTATGATGTTGTCATGATCGCCTCCAGGGCGTATTTGAAGGAATCCCATTGCAATTATCTCGAAAATAGCTGGCAATAGTAGGATACAAGCTAGGAGCCTATAATTACGGCGGAAGTGTTGCAGGCGCTTCCATAGTAGGTGCCGCGCCACTTCCGACTGAGGTAGGTGACTTCTTAGAGTTAGATCGTTTTTGCTTAGGTCTATCTTTTCATATTTGGTATCGCCGTCAATGTCCCCATTCATGTGCTCGTTCTCTTTGTTCAACGAGTTGAAGACATCTTCGAGATTATTGCTGGAGATTGCCAAATCTCGTATTTTTCCTTTGTGTCGGAGGTTTTCTAAGTGTTCTATTAGTTCAGCGCATCTGTAAAAAAAGGAAGCGTCCAATATTTAATTTGTTGTAAACATTTTCCGAATAAGATATTTACCTATTCAGTTCTCCATTAGAACTGGTGTAAGGTACTTTCACTTCGAAAATTTTCGTTTCGGGATTTTGTGTTATTGTCGGGTTGTCGATATATTGAAGCAAAGCAGATTGAACAATTTCAACGACGTTTGGCTCATCTTCGAAGGCAATGGTTAAGTCAAACCATTCGGTGAAAAGTTTCTTCATGCTCTCGGGGCTATGTTGAGCAATGACTCGTCCCTGATTCATTATCAACACTGAGTCACCCAAATACTCCGCTTCATCTAAATAGTGAGTGGCCAACACGACCGCACGACCTTTTCGTAAGGATTCGACAAGCTCCCAGACTTGTCTCCGAGCTTTAGTATCTACACCACTGCAAGGCTCATCTAGGATAACTAGATTAGGTGATCCTGAAAAAATTGGGAACTGAAATTGATCTTCCACTCTTCCTTTAACACTTCATTGGGCTACATACCAATAAATGCAATCGCCACACATAATCGGCGTTGGTATCCACCTGACAATTTATAAGCCTCATAGTTCTCATATTTTCCGAAGTTCAGGCTCTTCATGGTCCTGGCTACTTCCAGTTCAAATCCTCCCTTCAATTTAATCCGAGCGTACATTTCTAGATGTTCTTTGGCCGTGAGTTGAGGGATGAGAACATTGTCCTGGGAGCATAAACCAATCTGGTCCATTTTGAGGCCATCACATAGGGATTGTGATAATGCCAAATGTCCGGAGGTGGGGGTGATTTGACCGGTTAACATTTTTCTGTAAAAATATAAAGCAATATCCTTCATAAAGACAATATTTTGAGTTAGTTTCGGATGACAAAAAATGAGTCTGATCAAAGTTATGAATGAAAAATTGGCCCTTTAAGGGCCTGTCGCCTCTGCACCCTTAGTAGGACGGCCAACTCACCCCGTAGGATTTGACGTCTTACCACCTTCAATTAAGCTCGAGTAAAACATCGAGAAAACGGAAGAAAAGCAATGACAGTCACGCGATAAGTAATCTCGTTGGCATGAGCCTCTTAGGTTACCCTAGGTCATGGACATTTAGGAGTGAATTCTGTGAAATTAATGACACACCAGCGTGACAGGTGAAGCGGATCTCATACTAATAGTACAGGTTATTTCGTACCGATAATAACACAAGTACGTTCTAAGTTGTGGCATCATTAATTTGGCAGTGCAGGATCAGTTTAGACAAACTCCTGACTAGCACTTTATCCCGGTTTTGAACACAAATTCCCACAAGGCACAACACCAGGACGCTCACATATCGAAAAGGTAGGAAAACCTACGGTTCCAGTGAAGAAGGGGACTTATAGTGAGCGAGTTGCATGTTTCAGTCCAACATCAAATGGACGACCCCGCAATCCCTAAAAAAATATGTTCAGCTCTGGCCAAGCTTTGACCCATAGTATGGGCGTATTTACGCTCAATATAAGCCTCAGTCATGTCGTGTTCTGCGAATTATATAAAGGAGCACTTAACATCTGCGAGCCGCTTCGATCATGCCGCTCCCAGGGCAGATGTGAGGCAGCATTTGAAGATTTGCCTCTGCCCTGGTAAGAAACCGTAAAGCCATCTATGTCTAATAGTTTTAAAGTTTAGGTGCTACCAAAGGGGTAGTAAGTTGCTCTCTATTTGGTCTGCTCCGATATCAAGTGGATGCGGTTTTGGACCCTGCAATCCTAAAAAAAAAATATATTCGAGCCGTGTGTTTCTGGTCAAGGAGGCTTTGTCAGAGGCTCAGGGAAAAGCTCGGCGGCAACGGTCGAGGAGAGGCACAGAGGCAACCGTGTGGCCGCCTAAAAGAAGCCATTCGAACGAGGAAGAAGAACTGCTTTAAACAGCTGTGCGACTATGCCGAGATAAACCCTTGGGGTGAGGCCTTCAGGGGGGTAATAAAAAGACTGCGGAGATCACCCCAGATGACCTGTCCACGCCTTCTGAAACAGATTGTTACCATTCTGTTCTCTCAACACGAAATTAGGGGAAGGTAAACGAGTGTCCAACTAAATGAGGGGTGATACCTGCAGTAACTGTGGAGGATCTGCGGGAAATATGTGGTAGGATGGGTGACAACAAGGCTTCAGGTTGGGATGGCATCCCCAAACATGCTTTGAAAGTAGCTGTGAAGATTAGCCAACACCTTCGAGGCGTGCCTAAAGGAGTAGTACCGTAAAAGGTAATAGTTTTGGCGGAAACGTCACCAATTTCGAGTTTGGAAAAAGGGTTACGAGAAAAAAAAGTACAAGCTTTCGTGATAATGATCTCGGATAGAAATTCATCTCTCCAGACAGAATGAACCTAGTTGGAAAAACACGAGAAATTACGTGCACGACAGAAGTATCTCTATTCAACACACCAAAAACGACAATAGGAACCGGAGTACAATACTTTCCACAGGTTTACTGCCTGGAAACCTAACGAATGTCGGATTCAATTTTTGGAGATATTTTGTAATGAGCATCAATGCTTTCGTCGCTGATTTTGCTATGTCGCTTATGCATGCAAATGGAGCAAAAGTGTGTAGCTGCGATGTTGGCATAATCCAAGTCTTCTTCAAATACGGGTCGATTTGAAGACCACAATCAGAGCCCCGCCATAAGAGCGGTACTGGCTCATACTAAGTGCAGGCTCAGCATTCAAAACAGTGGATGTGAGGCCTATCTAACATCTCTGTCGTAACTAAATGATACGGCGCCCAAGTTGTACAGTTGTTGTAATCTACGGTTGAGCCCACAAGGAACTTTGCCCGCGATATGGATACAACCACGACTAAAAGGGTTAGATATTTGGCTATCAATTTTGGAACTTTACTGTTACCGAAACGTCAACAACACCTAGAATAGGCACTGATCTCACCCCGATGACCTTTGACTATAGAAATAGATTCTTCTTCTTTTTCTTCAGCCTTTGTCCCGTTCACAAGCGGGGTCGGCTCGTCGTGATCGGCTTCGCCATTTGGCTCTATCAAATGCCTGATCTGCGTGCAATCTCGAGGCTTTCAAATCCCCATCCAGCGTATCGAGCCACAGTTGTTTAGGTCTGCTTTTTGGTCGTTTACCATCGACTTCGATGTTCAGACCAATCTTGGCAAGTGAATTCTCGTTGGCACGAATTGCGGGACCATCCCATCGAAGACGCCTCTCGCAACTTTTCCACGATCGGTGCAACCCCATAACAATCACGGATATCCTCATTTCGGATGTGATCTAAACGTGTGACGCCACTAGTCCAACGTACCATCTTCGTCTCCATTACCGCAAGACGCCGTTCATTGTCTTTTATAGTCGGCCAACACTCAGAACCATAGAGAGCGACTGCACGGACGACATTACGGTAAATTTTAGATTTGAGACGTTCGTTGATACGTGGATCTCAAAGAACACCAGTTGTGGAACGCCACTTCATCCAGGCTGCGTTAATGCGTGAAGCAATTTCATAACGCAGTTCTCCATTGGCTGATAGCGTTGATCCGAGGTATTTAAATCGCTCAGTTCTGGGCAGATCACTGCCACTGACAGTGATTGTGCCTGTTTCATGGGGATCGGTCATCAAAAATTTAGTTTTGTTTAAATTCAATCTCAGACCGTGTTGCATGAGGCGATCA